>NC_071534.1:11980984-12284015 GCF_026979565.1 Vidua chalybeata | reverse complement strand
TTACTTGTCTTTCTTCTTGTAACTGAAATAAATAAAAGTGCTGTTCATCTCAGTCTGTATGGGGACTGAAATTCTTGAATGTCAGTACAGTACTGATTTAAACTTGAAATGCATGCCAGTTATATAAAACAGGTCTTGCTACAATTTTATGCTCATTTGCTTTCAAGAGGTCATGGTATATAGTGTACATGGTTGAGCAATAGTGACTTGGAACATATACTCAGTTCTAGACTGGGTGGCTTAAAAGGTGGTTTGGAGTGGCTTAAAATGTGGTTTCCTGGGTGGGATGTCTACTATAGCTGTGTATATGTTAGGGCACCTCATCTAGGCTCTGAAGGAGAGCTGAAAATGGTAATTAATATTAAAGGACTTTTTTTTTTCTGTATTAGCCTTAACAGGAAGAGGAAAATGCTGCATCATGGAGTAGTCTGGAGAGAATAATGGAAACAAGTGCCTTAATGCTAAATAAGTGGGTAAATGCAGGGGTCTATAGCAAGTACAAGCAGCCAAAAAATACAAAATAACATACTCAAAGGCTTTCTTAGAATAACAGCAAATTTTCCAATGTGTTTTGAAGTAAGCAAGCAAATATACTATTCATGGAAGGATAACTTGCGTATACTGAGTATTGGAAAGTGATTCCAAAGGCCTGATGTATTCCATTTCTACTGCTAATAGTTCTAGCCTCTGCAGAGCTCTAGAATAATCCAGATCATAGTAAGCATTACATAAATTAAAGTAGGATATCTTAAATGTCTGTACTACTTTTCTGATGCAAATACTTGGTCTTAAAGAGTTGCTGCTTTTTTTCCACCTGCACCCCCTCCCCCAGCAGTGCATTTCTTCTGATATTACAGATTTTGAGCCCTCACTGAAGTACCTTAACTTTGTTGGATGAGCCTGGCCAGCATGAAGGGTCTAGCTCCAATTTATCTCCAGACTGATTAGGCCTGATTATTCAGGACCATGTAATGAGAATTTTTGGGCCAGAATAAAGAGCTTTATAGCTGTTCCTGCCAATCTTCTCCCCTGAACTGCATACAGAAATACCTAACCACCTTCCTCAGGAGGCTGCAGCATCCATCAAGGATATATGACTTAATTTCTAAAACAGAACCCCCCTACAGGTACTACTTGTCCTTTGTGCTCAAAGATGAGGGTTTGCTAAGAAAATGATGGGATGGGCTTAGATATCTGAAAAAAGACAACATGTAAAAGGTAGCACACTGGATAGTGACCCTTTACTACTGTTAAGTACACCTGACTTAGAGTTTTCTACAAAATCCATACAATTATCTGTTTGAAAAGGGTTCCTTGACTTGCCCCAAATAGAAGATGGTGGGAATTTAAATTTGGAAAAATAACTAACAGGAGTATTTCTGGGAATTAACAGCTTTTGGTGGAAGTGTACATTCTGGAATACTGGAACATTATCTCACATTCTGGTGTACTGACAAGCGTCAATCCAAACCTGAAACAGCAGTTGCTCACTAAAATGGAAGTATGCATTCTGGATCCCTTTGAGCCCTTGCAAATGTAGCAGTATCTAACTATTCTGAACATCTTCATTGGCTTTCCTAGGCTGCCTCTCTTGCAGGGCATGAAGCTGAATAATGCTGAAAGACTAAGTATGATCATAAAGAAAACTTTTCTATGTCTTCCTCCTTGGCAAAGGCACACTCTTGGATTCACTCTATGGCAACTTCTCAGGCACAGAATGAATACTGGCTTTTCCTGTTTTAAAGCTCTCAGTCTCTTGTAGAGAATTAGGGTGTATGGTTCAACTGCTCTGTGTGAAAAGCCTCCCAAAGCTTTTCATTTAAGATACAATAAAAACCACAAAGCCACTCTACAAATAAACCCTAGAAGATGTGTTTGTTATCTTTGACCATTTCAGTATTACAAATACAGGATTTAACTTGACTTTCTCAGTTTTCCACAAGTTAGTTGCTCTGATGGCTGCTGGGTACAAAGCCTCTTCACTTATGACTTAAGGTTGTTGCAAGATCTGAAGGTAAGCCTGCATTTGGCAGATGTTTGTGTGGAAATACATAGCTTATTTTGAATACTGTGCTGGCAGCTACTGCATAGTGTTTTGTGTTATGTATTTTAGGAGAGAATCTACAAAATGAACAATTTACAAAATTCAGATCCATGCAATAGGACTTGTAAAAGTATACATGAGTCTGGCACAGAATGCTTGAAATAGGAAATTATTCAAACCGATACTTTGGTAGAAACCAGGATTTTGTTTTGGACAACACTTCTTTAGAGATGGGAAGATTTCTCTTTAATCACTTGCCATGTATTGGCTGTTAATGTTCTGATCAGTGCAACAGTTTAATTTATTGAGGACCATCATTGAAAAAGCATTAAAAACAAGTGTTTTTAAATAAAAAGAAAACTCTGGAGAAGGTACTTTTTGTCATATTTTAATTTCCCCAAAAGATGAGTCATTCTTAGCTTCTTTCCTTTTGCCAAATCAACTAGGCTCTGTTCTAATAAAACTAGCAGTATATAGACATGAATTACAACTTGGTAACTCTTTCCTGTCTTCCCCCTTCCAGTCTGCCAAGGATGATTATAGGGAATCAGTGAAGGACAGATGGGGTAAGATGTGCAGTTGTGGATTTGTCTCTTTTATCATATTTCTATCTTGCCTTTTGATCTTCTTTACTGCTTTCGTCTTCAAGATCTCACCCACTCTCAGTAAACTTTGGGAGTACTTTTTATATGATAGCATCTTTCGGTGCTGTAGCCCAGAGCAACTCATAGGAGAGCTCTTTCAACAAGATCTATGGAAAGAACTGGCTTTGGAAAAAGAAAGAATGAAAGAGAGACAGACAGCTTTTTTCTCCAATTAGAAAAACAATAGTATGAGTTTCATGATGAAGTTTTTAAACCCAAAAGAATTTGCAGGCCAAATATCACCAGAATGGCTTGGCTTGTTACTTAGCCCATAAAGATTCAGAACATAGCTAAATTGATGCCATTATAAGAAATTAGTTTCTGATTTTCCCAGCCAATCAAAAGTGACAGCACATGAAACTGCCTGAACACAAGAAAACACACAGAGAGGTTAGGGAGTCTTCATCCTTGGAGACACTCAGAACTCAGCTAGACACAGCCCTGAGCAACCCGCTGTAGCTGATGCTGCTTTTAGCAGGGGTTTGGAGTAGATAACCTGCAGAGGCCCTTGCCAACCTCAGTATTTCTGATCCTGAAATTCTTGAGCTGGAGGTGTAATTCTATTGCTTTTCTTCATTATCCTCATGGATATTATTTCTATACATAGATGGAATTCAACAAAGACATCAGTCACTGGAACGGTCAAACCTAAAGCAAAGCAAGGAAGCAACTGACTGTTTTCTTTCTCTTGCCTTAAACTGACCTGACCAAAAGGCTTGCTAATATTTTCCTCCTGTAATCCTTGCTGTGATAGCAGAGCTTGGATCACTTCTGCTCTAGTAAACCATTTTGAATGATGACTGGCTGTCTGTAGTTCATAGGAAAGCCCACAGATTTTAACATGACCTCTAGAAAGCTGCAGACCTGTGGAAATCAGCTTCTCTTCAAGGAGGGGATTTCTCAATTTGTTATTTGCCTCTTTCAGGTGTAGAAAGAAAAAAATTGCAGCTATTTCTAAGGGAAATTAAATTCCAGCTTATTTGAAGATTTGTGTGGTTTCATTGCCCTGCTCTCTACTTAGGACTCTCTTGAAAGAACCTGGTCCTTTTTCTCAAAGCTACTATTTTTTTTTTTCTGGTTTCAAGTGTTTAAGATCAGCTTTTTAAAAAAGAAGGTTCTCTTGCAGGCAAGTTAATGAAATTTATATTATTCTAATGGATCAAGACAAAGAGCACTGAAAAGTATGTCCATAATTTACACGGAATTGATAAGCTAACTTTTCTCCTTACCTTAGTTCATGGAGTGGTGGTGTTACAGGCTTTTATCTAACTGAGCAAAGTATAGGTGAAATTAAATGAAATGCCACATTAGTTCTGTTCTTGCATACAAATGCTCCCTTCTTCTGCCTGGAGTTGCAGAAATATTTTGCTACATTTAAAGAACTTAGTGATATGTCAGAGTTGGATTCTCTATCTATTTGTTGTCATATAATTGTCTATAAAACTTTAATGCTAATGTAGGAAGACATTATGAAACTGCCATTCTGATCTTAAAAATGTTGCAATACAAAAAAGTTTCAAAGAGCCTATGCATAACCTGCATAGTAAAACTAGCTGCCTGGCTGATCAAGTGTTATAGTAATGAGATTATTCAACCCAAAAATTGACATTCTAACTATTGAAAAAATAGCTGAGTTTCTGCAAAACAGAAACATGGTCTTTTTTTTTTTTTTTTTTTTTTTTTTTTTGTTAGAAATAACACATTCATGTTGAAACTAAAATACATTTAAAACAAGTATGTTTAGAGGGGGAGTGCCTACAACACTAACTTCCAATGTGCTGTATTATGGCTCTATACCTTAAAGGTGCAGGAATCTTTAGAGTTTTCATCTGTGGAGTCAATATATTGAAGCATGTTCCATTTCAAAAGTTAATGATTCAATAAAAGATAACTGTACAGCAGGAGGTTAAAAGTATTCTGAACTGCCAATTTTAAAGAGCTTGGGATGCCCAGCCAATTCTATAGGCATGTCAGTACTTGATTACAGTTATTATAGCTTTAAATCTCACTGACTTGAGTCTTTTTCAAAAGGGCCATAAACAGTCCAAGTTTGAATATCAACTAAATGATCAATTGTCATTTTCATACCAATTAACAAAATCAGCATTTTACATATTTGAATGAAGAAGTGCTACAGGCTTTTTGATCACTGGATGAGGAGTGTGAGCTGATAAAATACTGCTTGAGAAAATGATTTTCCATTGGTTTTCTTCATTACTCTTCCCAAAGGCAATCAGCACAGCCAATAGAGCCCCCTCAGTGTTTGTTTTCCAAGGTCATGCTTCATCTCTGGCAATCATTGTCAAAAAGACTGAAATACTGGGACACACTCATGCATGTTATCATATACCAAATTTGGAACATCGCTCTTGGAATCAATCCAAGTCCAACAGTTAAGCCATAGATTGCTATTTCCAAACTGACTACATCTGAGATATTGCCAAAAAACCCAGAAGTGCTCCCGTGGCTTTCTTGCCTTGCTTTACTCTTGCAAGTCTTGATGATTTTGTTGTAACTCAGAAATCAAGCCTTAGTGGAAACTTAATGGAAAAAATTATTTATGTACTAAGCACCCTAATCAAATTATACTACTCAAGTGGTTTACTTTTGTGTTATGAAATGAAAGGGCTTAGCCATTTCTAAGAAGGAAATTTGTTATTTTTCTGTTCATGCCTGTTGGTCTACAATCTCCAAGCTTTTGAACAAGCTTTGCCACCTGTCAAGGAGGATCTGGTGCTGGGGATCCCTTTTGCTATCTCAGCAGCTCAAAGCCTTGTTGGCTTTCCAGCAAAACTGTAGCTTTCATAAGCAAACTGCTCCGCTTCATTGCAGGGATGTGACTGGGTTGAAACTGAGTCTTTCACAGAGTGGGGATGTAGCACGTGATGCTAGCCCAGGTTACCACTCCTCTCTTCCTGCACTGTTCCCTCTGTTGTGCATTTCAACAGCTTCTGTGACAGTGTGGTCAACCACACCAGAACCATTTCTGGGTAAACTGCTGCTGCAGGCTGGTGGTGTGGGGTGGGTTTCTCTGCACAGTAAAAACCAGCACAGACCTGCTTCTCCTGTAACTCCTGCTGCCCAGTCTAGAGCTTGGGGAACTAACAACCAAGGCACTGTAGATGAAGGAAGTCAGAATTGAAAGGGGAGAGTGGAAGGAAACATATGAGCAACGAGAAGGTTTTTGAAAACTTTTGGGGAAGAAAAGCAGGGTAACAGGATAGGAGTAAGAAGAGCAAAAACCACAAATACACAAGTTGAAAAGCTTGTGTTTTAAAGCAGATTTATGCAGCTTGAGGCACTAATGTCAGAAGCACTACAATCTATGCCCTCTACTTACATTAGAGTATTTCAGTCACCTTTACTTCTTGTTTTGGTTGGGAGAAGAACCAATGATGATCTGTGATGTGAATCTGAATACCAAAATTTGAAAGCCACTATGAATCACTGTAGGATTTCACATAAGTGATGACAGGTTTGAGGAAGTGTAACAAAACTAGAACACCAACTGTTCTTGGTAAACTGATGCAAGAAATTTAATCCAGTGGTTTTTATTTAAAATACCAAAATTAAACATGGATAATATCATTAAATGGTGTGTCACAGTAAAATGTGCTTATCTGCAAGTGTTCATATATATTTGGTGAAGACAAAGTTTCACAATCATATTGAGTATTAACGCAGGAAAACTTCCTTGCAGCAGGAATGATCTTGAAGGTGGCTTTTGTAGCAATCATGTAAGACCCTTTTCTGGCAACAGCTGGAGAATTCAAAAAACAGTGTCTGTTTTATGGATGCAAGAATAAGCTGCTTATACAAATGACAGGCTATGTTCTTCAAAATATAAACCTAGTTAAAGATGAACTCCCTTAAACTAGAGTGAAAGTAGCCAGAAAACAATTTCTAAGTAAGATTTAGGGAAAAAAAGAGTAAAGAACACAGAGTAAGTTAGAGCTCTCATCTCCAACAGGCTTGCTTCTGATAATTTTAGCCTGAATTTAGTATTTTGTCTCCATCAGAAAGATTGTGTGGCATGAAAACACTTGTTAGGATGCAGCCTTACAGCATATTGATGGAAAACTGTCTGCCTTTGCTCTGAATGGGCAGAAGCCACCAGACCATGCTCCTTTGGCAATTTCTGCTACTGCACCTGCAAAAGTTGTGGCACCCAGGTATTCCTTGTAACTTTGGAAGGGAAATACAGCAATTTGCTGCATATCTTGTTTGCTGTGTGGCCCTGTTAGCTCTTCCTGCAGCTAGGACCAGTCTCCATAGTACCTGTACTGTTAATTGCAACTAGATTGTGATGGAAATTCTACATATAGTGTGTCCATATGCTGCAGGCTTGCAATTAGTAATAAGCAAGATGATAAAAACAGTTAATGTTCTGTGATACAACAGAATGCTACAGGAAGCCTGAGGGGTTTTTCTGAAAACTTGTTCTAGTGAGAAAACTGGGGGCATTCTTCCTGCCTTCATTTCGTGATACTAAGCAGATGCCTCCTGCTCCACTCCACTCCATAGTACATGGCTTGCTCAGCCACTCAGGAATTGTCCTTCTCTGAAACAGAACCTGTCATTATGCTCAGAGCAGCATAAAATTTCATAATATTAGAGCCACTACAAGAAGGGGTTGACACAAGCTGACACACATACAGCTATGTATGAATACAGCCCTCCTGCAAGAGAGGAAATGGAGTTTTAAAAAAGAATGCATGGAATGGGTAAGGCATTTGCAGTTTGGACCTTCTACCTCCCAAATGACCCACTATATGTGCATGCCTCACCAGTGGAATAGGACCTATTGATTAGATTTTATAAGCATGATTTGATAAGATGTAACAACACTACTCATTTTGGAATTAGACAAGTGTCTAGCTATCTCATCTACAGTGGCAGCTTTTGTACTTGATACAGGCACACCAACAGAAAAATGCATTTAATAGTGAAACAAGAGAGTCTGAAACTACTACCACTCCCTTCATTTTTCTCTCTGCATCAGCCACACAAGTAATAGTCAAGAGAAATCTATATGGTAGCAGCAGGAAGCATCTGTGGCAGTCCATCATGTTGTGGGTTGCCAACTGTCATGCTGGAAAGTTCTTCCTGCCCAAGTAGCCAGTGCTGCAAGAAAAAAAAAAAAAAAAAAAAAAAAGAAGCAAAAAAAAAAAAAAAAAAAAAAAAAAAAAAAAAAAAGAAAAGAAAAAAAGAAAGAGTACAGATGCAGGCTTTCCTTGTCCAGACACAAGTCCCCACCCCAGTCTGGTAAAGTAGTGAAATGAAGCAGCTGCCACTGCTGCCTGACTCCTGTCCCACTGGACAGGTAGGTAACCTAAGTGAACCAAAGTCTTCCAGTTCTTTTAAACATACTAACAGAAGTCTGGTTCAGCCCTGGTACAATAAACTGGTGACTCAATCCTTAGATAGATGCCACAAAGTGGCAGCAGAGGAGAGAGCATTTAGACACTTTTAAATCAGTGCTCAAGTAATTTCTGGACCACTCATGAGATACAGAGTCAAGGATCCTTTTAGAGGATGCTTGGGTGGTGTGGAGCTGGGAGACTGGCATTATGACATTGCCAAACAAATGCATAGAGCACAGCCCTGTGCTAAGCACCTGGAGTCTCTGGTGGGTCAGACCTCATCCTTCAGAAAGCAATTAGCAGAAGAAATTAACATCATGGATGTTGTAGCTACAGTTGTTCAAGAGCCATTAGGTTCCTTATTTTTCAATAATTGTGGCATATTGTTTTTCCTCACTTGTTTTTGCAATTACAATTGTTATCATTTGTCTTACTTTGTACCTGGCATTTGCAGACATTGGTTTCAAGCACTTATTTTAGCTTTACTGCTATTGGAAGACTGCTGTTGAAAACATGCACTCTAAAGAAACTAATTTTATGGAGGATTATAGAAAAATCAGAAACAGGACAAATGTCTAGCTCACAATTCTTATTTCAGTACTCCAAGAAATTACTAGTGTGTTTCCAGGGAATACTTACTCCTGAAAATTATGTATAAATAAAATTCAGAGTTATAAGAGTTGTTTTTTTTTTTTTTTTTTTAAAGGCCACTTGCTAAAATTACCCGTAAATGTGCATAATATAGTTCCACTTGGGCAATTACATTTTTTTCCTGAAAATTTAGGCAAGCTCTGATATCAAGAGCTCATTTTTCTAGTTAGAGTTCTCATTCTAGATTCTTTGTTCATATTTATTCTATTCCCTAGATCATTCTCCTTTGGGTGAAATGTCACCTTCTAGTACATACCTAAAGAGATACTTTACCAAACTAGGCATCTCCATACAATTCACCAGTTTTCATTGTTCACCTTTGAAGCTAACATCCACGTTACAGCAGATGAATGATCCTGTTATAAGATGCACTGTTATAAGATGTACTAAGTGAAGATGCCCTAAATCATTCTATATAGCATCTTCTGAAGCATGAATAAATTTGTACTAACCTTTGCTATGCTGTACTAAATTCTTCCAAAATTGATCTAGCTCTCACAAACTCAGTAAGACACAGGAATAGTTTTTGATTTTTAAGTGAACATTGCCAAACAATTTGCTGAAGTAACTTGATTCCAATACATTGAATTTCACAACACAACAGAATTTCAGGTATTGTATGGCAAAGAGACAGCATTCTACATATCTATTTAGAAAAAGACTGCTTTACTTATTTTTAGAAAAGCTGGATGAAAGTGCATTGAAATAAGAATATATTTACCGACATATCCATGTTACTGGCAACACAGGAAACCTTACTGGTATTGATCATCCATTAAAACATTTGGGGAAAAAAAAGGAAGATGTTCTTTAAAGTTGGAATTGCATATGGGTATCCATCCACATAGCAATGCTACTGATATAAAACACCATAATAGGATTATCCCAGAAAATTTCATAGTAAAACCTGTTCAATTATCCAAAACCAATTAGTGACTGCAAGCTTTCTGAGATTCAAATAATGCACACACATTATAGAGAGCAAGAGTTATAGTCTGGCATTTAAGGTAACACTAAGAGACTTAAATGCAGCTTAACCCATGCTGCATATTACCCTGTCAGTGTTTTTATTGTGCTGTTTGGGTACTAAGGGAGGAACATTAAGGGATTTAACCCCATAGTCATAATCAAGATATGTATCTTTTACACAAAAGCATCTAATTAAAAGGAAAAAAAACAAGAAAGGACCTTTGGATAACACACCCACTTTTATACAAATTCTAATGACTTTAGGTTCTTTGGCAGAGTAATTGTCACTCTCAACTTCTAATCCAGATGGTTATTTGTTTTAAAGTGCTGGTCTTGAATTATGCAGTTTTCTTTCACACGTGTTTCCCTTCAGGCATCAGTACTAAGAGATAAATTCTCTTATCTATCCTTCTGTACAAATGCAATCCCTACACTGAAAAAAGAAAAATCTCAAACATCTATCTACGTCAATAGACTCCTCATTGTGTGGCCCTCCTCTGGACCTGCTCCAACACGTCCATGTCCTCCTTATCTTGGGGTGTCCTAGAGTTGGACACAGAACTCCAGGAGGGATCTCATGAGAGCAGAGCAGAGGGGGAGATTCACCCCACTCAGTCCAGTAGTGATGTTACCTTTGATGCAGCCCAGGATACATTTGGCTTTCTGGGCTGGAAGTACACATTGCTGGTATTCATCCATTGGTATTCCCAGTACCTCCTCCACTGCTTTCAATCCATTCATCCCTCAGTGTACATTGATACTGGGCATTGCCTCAAGCCAGGTGCAGAACAATTTTAAACTTCATGATGTTTGTACATGCCACTTCCTCATGCCTGTTAAGGTCCTCTGGACAGCATCCCTTCCCCTGATTCAATTGAACCACTCAGCTTGGTGTCACCCATGAACTTCCTGAAGGTGCACTCAATCCCACTATCCATGTCATTAATATATTAAATACTATAGGCCCCAAAACAGACCCCTGGGAGGACGCCACTCAGCCCTCTGCTTGCAGTCATACAATTCCTTGCCATTTAATAGTCCATCCACCAAATCCACACCAATTTTGAGGCAAAAGCATTGGAAGGGACAGTATTAAAGGCTTTACAGAAGTGACATCACTTACCTTTCCTTTGTCCCCTGATGCAGTCACTCCATCATAGGCAGCCACTAGGTTAGTTGGGCATGATTTGCTCTTGGCAAAGCCATGTCAGCTGTCTCTAACCACCTTCATACAATCATCCCTCATATGCTTTGACATAACTTCCAGCAGGACCCACTCCATTACCTTGTTGGGCACAAAGGTAAGGCTGAGTGGTCAGCAGTTCCCAGGGTCTGGGTGTGATAATCCTTTCCCTCTTGAGTGCCTGAGATAGTTACAGGTAGTCAGTGTCACTCTAGTCACTGAATGATAGTCACAGTCCAGTTATCAAGCCTTTTCAAGTATCATGGAGACATGGCTCTGCTGTTACAACTGCCAATTCCCTCAGAACCCCACGATGTTTCTTAGCCTAAAAATAACATCATATGTATTCCAAATCATCCTTGTATTTCAAATTGTTATGTACCTACTTGATATTATTTTATTTTCCATTCTCTTACTGCTGCTGGCAAACAGACTTTAATGGGATTTTGATAAGAAAATTTCAACAGAGGCAAAAAACCAACACAACTCCACAAGTTATTTCATAGATTTAAGATTTATTTTATTTTCACAACCATTTTGATGGAGGAGAAAAAAATGTAGGATCAGAGGTTGGAAAGACCATAAGGTATAATAGTTCTACAACAGCAAGACATCCTGCAATTAAATCTTTGTGCCCTTGGACTACATTCCCTTCCTGCATGTAGGTGGATGAATACCCGCGTGGTGGAATAACACCACGCTGGCAAAGCAGATCTCACACTCCCCTCTAGTGACAGAGTACGACCTCCTGAGGGCTCTCGGCAGCCTGGACTGCTCTGCTGCTAACACAGCTGCTTCCAATAGGATCCCACATAATGACAGCTGGGGTTCTTACTTTTATTTTAAAGTAAGATTAACACCAAGTTAAAATACCTCATTTTAGACATGAAAGAATTTTTGGTGGGCTACTATATTGCTAGTATATTTCCCCCTTATGCTCATGTATTGTTTTACATCAATTATTATTATGAAACCATATGTGATTAGTGTAATTAATGTGTGCATCGCAGCATTCATGCACTGAGGTTATCATGTCTGTCCATGTGTCCTTGAATTCTACACATCTTTTTACTAATTCTTTTCCTGCAGTGACCATGCAGTCAGCACAAGCCTGGAATTACCATCTTAAAATGTTCTTCTCTAGATACAATTTTTGTTTGTACATGTACTACCTTAAAACAGTGCCTGAGAAAAAACCAACTCCATAGCTGCTGAAACAGCAGCCTGCTGACACATGATGCTTGGAACATATTTTCTGAGGCACCATTTATCATTGTCATCACAGTGCACAACAACTTATTACAGTAAATTGCTCTTGCATATCACAACCTTAAAAAGACAATGCCAACTCATAATTGTGTTATTAAGAGATTACAATAATCTTAAAATAATTTTAAAAGTAAAATCTATACATACTAATGAGGGAACATAATTATCATAAAAACTATTACCTGCCAGCTTTGTAACTACAGTCACTATAGCTAATTACATGTCTGCAGTAAAGGAATACTTTGCTTCCTACGAGCATTTGGGAGTCCTCAAAGCACTCTCAGGTGAGGAGAAACAGCAAGAAACAGATTAACTTTGTAAGCCCTACAATTTGAGAAAGACTCATCTATCAATTTGAGAAAGACTCATCTATCAATTTGTAGAAAGAGGGATGCAACCCTCCTTCTCTCCGAAATCACAGCCCTTCCTTTGCTTTATGCCCATCACCTGGCAATTTATAGTCCAGGAATTCTGTGGGCAGGTAGAGATTCCAGTTTATTGCTAGCATAACAAAATTAGTAAAATATACTGACCTGCTCTAAAGAAGGCAAAGGGTAAAGGATTCAGTAGGACTAGGAATTGTCATTCAGCTCAGTTTCTAAAAAAAGGAACATGTTTCTGACCACTGGGTTTTAAGCAGCTCCCAGAACAGATCCAAACCCGAAAACACAAGGCATACCAAAACCAAGAAATATCAAAAACAAGAAATACCAAAACCACGCAGCACAGTTAAAGCAGCAACTTCTTCCATTCAGGAGATGACAAGATGCAGAATAAATGAATATCACACAAAGTTTGGTAGTAGTCCAGAGGGATAGAATCTAAATGTAGTCTCCCTGATGAGACACAGTGGAAAAAACCTGGCAGAAAGAAGATAGTTGGGAAAAAAGGTGAGAAAGGCTGGAAGACTTTAATAATGGTGAAGAGGTCAATTTAAGTTTAACTAGTTAACTTACTGTTCCTGCAGTGGGGTAGAGTGCAGAACATTTAAGTCTTATCATTACCAACTTTTTTTTAATGCTACATTTTACTTTGTGATCTAAATCACAGGGACTAAAAGAAAAGGATGGGAGGATGAGCTATGTAGAAGAAAAAAAAAAACCAAACAAACAAAACACTAAAGCAAAACTCCTCCAATAAGCCAAACCGAAACCAAATGATGCAAAAAAGCTGTAGCTTTCGCTAGGTCCACGTTAAAGTCAATGTGTCTTGTCCCACCACTTATATTTTTGAAAAGGGTTCATATTGTGAAGTCAAAATGGGAAATTATCAGCCTACATAATCTCAGTGTAAGGACTGCTAGTAGATTTTCATCAAACTGCCTTATATACTAGGCAGTATATAAGTATACTATACTTTTCATCAAACTGCCTATATACTTATATACTATAAAAGTAGGATGTGATAATCCTACTTTTTTCATCACTTCCAGAGTTACTATTTTAACTGTGCATTTCATGGTTAAACATGAATTTATTTGGAACTGTCCTATAAGTGACAATTCTTATATGTTGGCCTAATTACTGACCTGATTCTGTAGATGTAAAAATTTAATGTCAGAACAACCAGTAAAAGGCAGACTGGATTTAAAAAAGAAAGGAAGGGTAATTGCGGTATGAATTACTTCTTCAGGAACACTCATGTATCGAATGACAGCTTTGACATCACAGCCATTCTTGTTGCTAATTGCTGTCAACCCTGTTTTTACTGGCAAAGCTAGGGGAGTGGTACTTTTCCGGCCAGGTTGGTCCCCTCATCTAGCTTTCCATGAAGCTGCATAAACATTCACAGCACTACTAACACCAACGTTGCAGCAATAGGTTTTCTTAATTTTTGTTTAAGGTAGGTGCAGTTTGTTAGATCATTAAAGGTCTGTTAAAAGAGCACTCTGTATGATATAGATGGGAGTGTCAATTTAGAAATCTAGAAAGTCCGACCAAAATAAGAAACAACTGAAGAAGACAAGAGGCCAAACTACCTAAGGCAGCTTAATACAAAATCAGTCTGAGGTTTTAATCACGGCTGCCCTGCATTAATTTGTAAGTCATAAAATCAAAGTAACATGGGCCAGACCTTCCACTAGCCGAGCATTCTACCTATGGCTGCGGCTCCGCCAAACCGTGCCCCACACTGAGAGGTCAGCCCCCCGCAACCCCTGAGCCGCCGTGTCCCGACCACCAGGCAGACTCGGAGGACTTGACTTTCCCGTCCCGACTGCAGAAGCCGCCCCGCTCCAGCCCCACCGAGCCGGGGCAGGCGGGGGCGCTGCGGCTTTCTGAGCGATCCGCGCACCGGGCCCGCGGTGCGGCCCCGCCCCGCGCAGCGCGGCCGCGCATGGGCGGATGGGGATCCGCGCTCTTGGCGCGGCGGATGAATCCGGGGCTCGGCGGGCCGAGCCCGGAGCGCGGGGCTCTCACGGGCCGCTCCCCCCCGCTCCGCCCATGGCCTCCCCGCTGGTAAGGGCTCGGCCCCGGCGACGGCCGCGGCAGCCAGGACGGCGGGCAGGCGAGCCGCGGCCGGCGGGCATCTCCCGGCGCCGAGGGCTGCCCGGCCGCGGCCGCCGCCCCCGCTGGTGGAAACGCTCCGGACGCCGGGAGTGGCGGCTGCCGCCGCGCGCGGGGCGTTAGCGGCCCCTAAGGGGCGGGGGAGGGCGAGCGCGGCCGCCCCCGCCCGCAGCCTGACGGTGCGCACCCTCTCCCCAGGAGGACCCCGTCCTGATCCGGCCTTTCCGCGGCCACACGGCGGCGGTGACGGGCGTCGCCTTCGACGCGAACTCGGCGGGGATGGGTGAGTGCGGGGCCGGGCGCCGTTTGCTTTCCGGGCGGGGCGGCCCGCTCTCTCCTCCCTCTTTCCCTCCCCGGAGCCGCCGGGCGGTTCCGGGCGCAGGTCCGGGCGCGGAGGCGGGGCAGGCTCCCGCGCCTTCGGGCGGGCTAAGGAGTCTCTTCCCCTTCCTTAAGCGACAACTTTTTGAGCAAACCACAAGGCTGGAGGAGGGGTTTGTCCCGCGGAGAGAGAGGAGGAGGAGGAGGAAGTAAGCGAGGGGAGCGCCGAGGCCGGAGGGGCAGGGGCTGCTCCGTGCCTCCGCTGCTGCCCTTCTCCCCCGCCGTCCCCCTGGAATCTACCGGGCCCACCGCGGAGGGCTGGCTGCAAACTCCGCCGGCGTCCCGAGCCCGAGGCTGGGCGTGCCTGCAGCTCCATCCTCCCCGGGGGCGCGGGGAGAGCCGGCAGGAGTTCACGGACCCCTCTCTGCTAAGGAGCTGCTTTTAACTATCTAAGATGAGGATTCGTCTGGCGAGAAGATGGACGTGGATCCGCAAAAGCTGCATGTTCCTCGGCTTCTTAATGGTCGCTTACTTTGTGGTCGAGCTGTCGGTTTCTTCCTTCGGTGCCTCCCTCACCGGCAGGAGCATCACTAAAGGGAAATGGGAAAGGCACTTTTCTGACGGAGCAGAAAAAGCTGTCGATTTGGCTCGTCCAGTTTATGACAAACCCCCACCTGATCCTTATGCTCCAGGAGAATGGGGTAAACCTTCTCGCCCCCAGCTGAGTCCTGAGGAACAGAAACAGGAAGAAGAGCTGATTGAGAAGTATGCAATAAATATTTATTTAAGTGATAAAATTTCTCTCCACCGGCACATTGAAGATAATCGACTGAGTGGTTGTAAAACTAAATCTTACAACTACAGAAGACTGCCCACAACATCTGTTATAATTGCTTTCTACAATGAAGCCTGGTCAACACTGCTGCGGACGATACATAGTGTTCTTGAAACATCACCTTCGGTGCTTCTGAAAGAAATTATACTGGTGGATGACCTGAGTGATAAAGTGTATTTGAAGGCTGAACTCGAAAAATATATAAGCAGTCTGAAAAGAGTTCGCTTGATAAGAACCAACAAACGAGAAGGTTTGGTTCGTGCACGCTTGATTGGTGCTACCTTTGCTACTGGTGATGTTCTCACATTCCTAGATTGTCACTGTGAATGTGTTTCTGGCTGGCTGGAACCACTGCTCGAGAGGATTGCTGAGAATGAGACTGTTATTGTTTGTCCTGTCATTGACACCATTGACTGGAAAACATTTGAATACTACATGCAAACAGCAGAGCCCATGATTGGGGGGTTTGACTGGCGGCTGACGTTCCAGTGGCACTCGGTGCCTAAACATGAACGTCTTAGGCGCAAGTCAGAAACCGACCCAATCAGATCCCCAACTATGGCTGGTGGCTTGTTTGCTGTCAGCAAGAAGTATTTTGAGTACCTGGGAACCTATGATACAGGAATGGATGTTTGGGGAGGGGAGAACTTAGAATTATCCTTTAGGGTTTGGCAGTGTGGCGGCATGTTGGAAATTCATCCGTGCTCCCACGTGGGCCATGTGTTTCCAAAGCGTGCGCCCTATGCTAGACCAAATTTCCTTCAGAACACAGCACGTGCTGCTGAGGTGTGGATGGATGACTTCAAAGATCACTTTTACAACAGAAATCCTTCAGCAAGGAAAGAAAACTATGGAGACATTTCTGAAAGAAAGATTCTTAGGGAGCGTTTGAAATGCAAGAGTTTTCACTGGTATTTAAAAAATGTATTTGCTGAGTTGCATGTACCAGAAGATCGTCCTGGCTGGCACGGTGCTATCCGCAGCACAGGAATACCTTCAGAGTGCCTTGACTATGTCTTACAGGAACATAATCCTACTGGGTCTCACCTTTCTCTCTTTGGCTGTCATGGTCAGGGAGGCAACCAATTTTTTGAATATACATCAAATCAGGAGATTAGATTTAACTCTGTAACTGAGCTATGTGCTGAAGTCCCTGAGCGTGAAGACTTTATAGGTATGAGGAGCTGCCCAAAAGATGGATCTCCTATCCCAGAAATTATTATCTGGCACTTCAAAGAAGATGGGACTATTTATCATCCTCATTCAGGGAAGTGCCTTACTGCTTATCGTACGACGGAGGGACACGCTGATGTGCAAATGAGAACTTGTAATGCTGGAGATAAAAATCAGATTTGGAAATTTGAGAAATAATCACTGCTGGTAGTATGAATTGGATGGCGTGTGATCTCCAGGCTTTTTGCACGTGTGAGCAATGTTTGATTGAATACCTTGAAGTGTTTTCACATCTGTCTGTAGTGGTGTAGAAACTGGCTACTATGATGAACTGTATGGAAAGCAAAAGTAAATAGTGGGGTTCAGTTTCTAAAACATGGATTAGAACATCTAATGCCTTTTATTTTTGTAAAATTTTGATCCATTATTACTTTCCTCAGTCTTGATTATAAAACAAAGGCTTTTGAGTGGACTGAAGAGGGATTTTTTTCATCTTAAAATTATGCAATAATCCTGCGAGATAATGTTCCACGTAAACAAAAAAATTTTACTTACAGAAGTAAAAGTTAAGGTTCTTGCAGTGGTATTAGCTGACTGTGTTGCAGATACATTATAAAATATGTGTGTAACACCCTAAGTAATGCTACAGTAGCATGTGATTGAATGGACATTGATGTGGAAAGTTGAATCTAAGCCTTGTAATGGTCTGCATTTTTCTGGGAATGTACATGCTGTTAAGGGTACTATATTATACAGAAGAATAGAAGTTTATTTACTAGAAGGGCTTTGGCACTGCTTTGCAGTCTTGTACCTATTGTAAAAATCTTGCCCCATGGGGCTTAGTCAGGAGATGCATGCATTTAGAGGAGAGTGTGGTAGCAGTAGAACCAAGGACATGCTGGTGATATCACAAATAGAAGAAATAGGGATGGCTGCAAGTAAGAATTTTGTTTAAAGGTAATGGAGAAGGAAAGGAACCACAAAATTGCCTTAGGTACTGCTATTTCGTAGCTATATATTTAATGTATACATTGCCTCTGTGTAAGCTTTGTAAGCTTTTCCATGTTCAGCTCCACATCTTAGGGACACAAAAGTTATGTGATTATGTGATCTAGATCATGTTGGGGTTTTTTGCTGTTTGTTTGGTTTTTGTGGTTTTTTTTGGTTTTTTTTTTTTTTGTAATTTGGTCGGTCAGCAAGGTAGAGAAATGTAACATAGAGGAACATTTGGGCTATTTTATTTTGCTTTTTGTGTTTTGACAGCAGCTGGCATGGGTTAGCACTAGGAAGAGTTTTGAAATAATACAGTATAAGCTGCCTGTTTCTAGTCAAAACAATACCACTAGAGACCTTGGGTAAAGCTGGGAAGCTGAAGCTTCTGGCATAAGGGGAGTTGAAAAGACAAAGGACAGCTTGGAGGAAACTAAGATTTGTTGATGGTTCAAAGAATTACTTATTTAGAATGTTTTCTTTATCTGTTATGCTTTTGAAGAGTACTGATTCTCAAATCATGTCACTAATCTGTTTTGATTGTGATTATGGATGATAGATGTGCTAGATGTATTGTGTACTTGAAAAAAATTTTGCGATAGTATCTGTATTTTACTTTCATAAGATTTAAGTTGAACATTTTTCTTAATGTGTTGGGCATTCCAGCTGTTTTGATTACTCTCACTGAAGTGATCAATGTGCTTCAGGTAGCCATAGTGTAGAAAGTCTTTGCCTGGGGCTGGTAGGTACAAACTTAAGCTAGTGAGCATTAGTTAGCTGGATACTTGAGGAATATAGTGGATGTACATTTACTACAGGTGTTAGTAGGTAGAAGGGTTGAAAAGGGACAAGTGAGACCTGATGTAGTTGAAGTTTTGCCAAAAATAAAGTTAAGAGTAAGTTATAACATATTCTTAAATCTTAGTGACTTGAAAGCTTTGAGAGGTTTGGGTGGAAGCAGGTTAACATAGAAGATGAACAGAAGAAAATTTGGAGCTTGGGATGCAGCATTGAATCATGCTCAAAATGCTTGCCACTGTGTGGCATGGATTCTTTTCAGACTAATTTATTTTTAGGCAGTTACTTGCAATTTGATTTTTTTCTCTTTTTTATCTTCCTTTTTCTCCTAAGTTGGTTTTTTGTTGTTGTTGGTTTGTTAAAAAAAAAAAAGGGAACTTTTTACTACACAATGGAAGCATTCCTGAAAAATTGCATTCCACTTTGCAGCAGGAATTCTTTTGTGTACCTGCAAGTTATGAACCATTTATCGAATTTTAAAAGGCAGCCAGTCGTTAGGTACTGGGGCAATAAATTATATAAAGTATGTGCTTTTGTGGAAAGCTTTCTGTAGGCTGTTACATTCAATGGAAATGACAGGGAAAAGGCCTAGGTTCTCTTATGTGCAGATCATAGAGAGTATGTGCAATGCATGTTTTTTCAGATGAAAGTAGTTAAATGATGTGAATACAGACTATGCAAATTTTATACAGTTATTTTTTTAGCACTTGGCAAAAACTGCTTTTTGTATAAAGAAATACCTTCAAGTTAAACCTGACATTCAAAGTGTTCCTTATCTATTTAAGCAATAACTATAAGTGAATCTGCCTCTGCGTTTGAATAGTTATTCTATGTATCTGAACCCTTCCTCCTCCCCATGACTTCCCTTTCTATTTTTGCAGTTATTTAGAAACAAACTGGGGAGAAAAAAAAAATTAAATCACCTGGCCTTAAAAAAAAAAAAGAAAAAAAATTTCAAACCTTCCCAGTGGGAATCAAAAGCGTGAATAGAAGGAAGAGGGACTAGAGAAAGAGAGAGAAAGAAAAAACAAACAACACCTTACCATTTCAATACTCCTATCCAATTATTTTTCAGTATGTACATATTTCTGGAAAATCTGAATAGTTTTCTATTCTGTTAGACTTTGAAGATTTGGTGAATGCTTGTATATATTTTAAACTACTGACTCTTAAGTGACTTAAAAGAAATTGAATGTAAACTTAACACTGAATAAATGTGGAGGGCTTTGGGATTTCTTCTGAAAAAATAAAGTCCAGAAAATTAAATGTTGGCTAGCGTGCTGACTCTTCTCAGTTCTTTTCTTCTTGTGTACATGTATACAAAATACAACAAAAACTGCCAATAACTTGAATTTATGGGAGTTATTAGAAGTTCTTTGTATTTTATCCACTGTGCTTAGAATTCCAGATTGGCTTTTTTGACAGAGGTTCAATTAATAATAATTTTTCTCCAATTAGGAAATCTTGCAATTCATTGCAAAATGTGTTTACATTGTGATGTTGTACTGTATTATTGAGAGCTGCAGGGTTCCTGTAAAGTGTGGGGCTTTGTTGGCAGTGGTAGGGTTTGAATATTCACACACCCATCTTATGCACTGTATTCCATCTGCCCTATAATTCTTGCACTGAGTGATTAATTATATTGGAGATTCTTCAGTATGTTAAATTGGAGATTCTTCAGCTGTTAAAGCTTGTCTGAGTTTGTCTCTTTTGATCTTTGCACAACTTTCTTAGTCACCACTTTGTTATTGTGGGAAATGAGAGTGAAATGGTGATTCTGTATTAAAGCAACTTGCGTTCATATATTTGTGTGTGTATATATAAAAATGTATACCATCAATAGTCACAATTCATAAATTGAACTTTGTTTCATTGCAAATACCATAAAATCTTTTTCATGGCATATGTGAAGCTTAGGTATCTGCTTACACACCACTTTGCTGTCGATCTCTCAACTTGGCCTTTGCATAAGGCCAGGTCTTTCTTTTTTGGTGTTCAGTCCCGTAATGACTCATCAGCAGAAAATCAAATTATCCAGTGATGTGTCTGCTATACGTGGGCGTGTACAGAAGCATTGATGTTTAAAAAAGAAAAGACACTCAGGTTATAAGCTGGAGTAAGTTGTATATTGGAGTCAGCTCAGTGTGACTTTTCAGCTTTCTACATTTTAGTTATACTTTTCAGTTGATCATAGCAAGGACAAATAGTCTTTCACCTCCAGACATGGTTCTGGTTATGTCATGTATTCTCTGAGGAGCAACAGGCATAGGACCTTCTGTGCTTTTTTTTTTGTTTCTGATCCAATATTTAAGTATTCCATAGGCGGAAGGGAGTCCAGAGGGAAAATAAGGAAGATGGTCACGGATGTCCCACAGGAAGAAGAACTTCAGGTCACTGCTTAGTCTCATTTACCTTGGGACAGCCCATCTATGAGACAGCAAGCTACAAGAAATCAGGCTGACGTCAATGGTGCTGACATCTTTCTAAGAATATTTCCCTCAGTTTTTAGAACTGAAAGCTGATACTGCACAGCCTTCATGCAGTTCATAAGTTACCACAGGTATTTTGTAGTTCATCAGTGATTTGTTTTAGAAGCTGTCAGTCTTGTCTGTTTCACATTTCCAGCCCTACGCCTTCAAATACTATTTTAGCTTATATTTCACTTTTTCCTTTTAGTTTTACTCCACTGTAGATCACTTTTCAGAATCAAAGGCAAAAAGGAATTCTTTCAAGTACAATTAGAAAGACCCTGCTGTAAAACAGGGTTTTGAAAAGTTGAAGTGAGGGGAAAATATCCTTTACTTCTTTGTCAAATATAGGCCTGTTGATATGGGCATAGGGATAGTCTGGTCTCACATCTTTTAGCAGAAGCTAGTCTTTTAGGAATAAAAACAGTATCTTTGTAGAAAATTCATAGAGGGAATTTAATAGTTAATGTTTAATATTCTAATATGCTAATATTTTTTTGAGTCTTGCCTTGACATGTGATAGTAAGGAAAGTCGATTTCTTTCTGCTATGTTGGTGCTTGACAGAAACTGGGAAGAGAAGAGCCATCTTTGTGTACTCTTCCAAATTCCAGGAGGCCCCTGTTCTTTTTCTCCCTTCTTTTTTCTACTAGGGTTAGGAATTTGACAACTGAGGGATGGGAGTGTGATTACCTTGTTTTTATTTATGAATGTATACTAACATTTTGCAGAGATGAAGATGATAGGCATATAGGAAAATCACATGTACCAGTTTAATTCAACTGCTTATTGTCTTTGCTTCTCACAGTTTCCTGAAAATGATCAAGCTCTGGTGAAACTTAGGTTTGCCCTTTTGACTGTAGATAGTATAGTTCACCTGTAAAGTGACTGCAGAAAACCCACCCTCAAACATGCTGTGTTTTCAGAATGACAACTTTTTGTTCTTTTTTGAACTAGACAAATATTAGGGTTATAAAATTGGTACTTAAATAGGAATTTGGAATTATATATCAGTACTGTCACTCAAGTGTAGATATCTGAAATGTTAGAAGTCATGTCTTCAGTTTAAGTTGGCATGTTTTTTTGGAGTTAAACACTTGATACTTGAAACAAGTTCCATCTCGGAGATTACTAAAGAATTTTCCTATTGTTCTTAGGATTTGGTAAAACCAAATCTGGATTCATAATTACTGATGTGCATGATGTTCGGGTTTGAACGTTTTGCTCTGTATCGTCAAAGTACTTGTACGCCAGTTGGCTTAGTGTGTGAGAGAGCTACCTCTTAAGAATTATCCTTTACTTCTCCCAGTCTTGTGGCATCCTTCTGAAAGCCTGGTGATGGCATTACTTGCTACCAGGCTTCTGCTTAGGCTAAGTATCCATTAAAACCTAATAACTCCTCCCCCCCGTAATACCTGTTAGGTTCTCTGGTGAATCCAAATCCATAGTCGTTAGCTTTGACTTTGATAAGAGCAGTGAGCAGACTCCTCATGTCTTTTACTTCTTGCAGTTACCTGCTCTGCGGATAGGCTTCTTATATTGTGGAAGCTGAATACGCAGTGCGGTGCCTACAGATTTTCAGGCCATGCGGAAGCGGTGACAAGCGTAGAGTTCTCACCAGATGGGCAGGTGCTGGCTTCAGCTTCTCATGATCACACTGTCAGGCTATGGATTCCTTGCATGTGAGTATAACTGAGCAATGTTGGATATGTGTTTCATTATTGTACAGTGTGAATGTTGGAGGATTTACTCAAGTTTCTTTTGCCTTTCCACATGCCTGGGCTTTGACAGAAACAGAGATTTGGGACCACAAGCAACTCTGTTCTTTACTGTATTACTTTATTCTTTTATGAATATTCTGTTGTTTCAAAAGAAAAATATAACAACTCAGAGGTCACAATTTCATGTGTGTATAACTGTGCTTTGTAATATTTCTCTGGTTTAAAGATTATATTTTAATTAGGATTGCATGGCTGCACTTCATTTTGGGGAGACAAGTGATGAAAACAATGTTTCTTGGAAAAAAATATTTTAATTGACTTGCTTTATCAGACTGTTCTTGAGTAGTAGTAATTGAGTAATTCAGTATGATCTTAGACTGATGTTACTTGAACTTCCAAGCGTTTTATAGATTACTATATAAAAAAAAAATTCTCTTTCAAATACGAATGCCAATGAGACTAAATACCAATGCCACTACTTAATTGCACTGTTCTGTAAAATTGGTCATGCTAAATGCAACTTAAGGAATGTTATTCTAACAATATTTAAATAAGTAAAAAAATAATGGTGACATTAAGATTTGGCCTCTCTATACTGCTTTTTCATTTGGGTAAGATTCTAAATATGCCAAAATCGAATTTTATGGGGATTTAAGCTCTTTAATATAATTGTGATCTGTGACTTGGTATTCAGGGTTTTGTTTCATTTTCTTTACTCCCCCCTTAGTCATGGAGAATCATCAGTATTGAAAGGTCATACAGCATCTGTTCGGAGTGTGAGCTTCTCCCATGATGGCTGCTCTGTAGTTTCAGCATCCAATGATAAATTAATAAAAATATGGAGTGTTTGCTATCAGCGCCTTTTGTTTACCCTATTCCAACACACTGGTTGGGTTCGCTGTGCCAAGTAAGTGTTGTTTTTATTCTCTTGGTAAAGTAGAATTCCTAACAAAAGGGATTTTATATCCCAGAGTAGAAATAAGAGAAGGAAAGTCTGTGAATGACAAGTAATGATCTCTCACCAATAATTAAATTTTAAGAAATGAATCTTACGCATACACCTTTTGTATAGACCTAGCTGAAGTATGAAAGTTTGCTTTATTTTAATATGTGCACGTACTAAATCAGTTGCTGTCTTCGTTCCACTACATTAAAGGACAAATGGGGTCTTCTGTGTTTATTTTCAGTCAGCATCCTGTCTTTCCCCAGTTTTGTTTTGTTTTTTGTTGTGCTAACTTATTTCCCACCAGTTATATCTAGATTTATCATGCATTGTAGGGCTTTTTCTCAACTATTCTTGGAATAGTAGTGGCATTAAGGAATGGTTATGAATCCAGATGAATTACCTAATTGGAAAAGGTAAAAGAAATGGCCTTTGAACTGCAAGTTGGGGTTCATACTCTATAAAGACAGGACAGCTCTTCAAAGACAAGAACAGATTGTTTGCTGATTTTTTTTAAAAAAAAAATTCCTTTCCTCCATGTTAATGGAAAATCTGCAGCTAAGAGAGGCCTGATATAAGCCTCTTGAGAAAGGAGTTTTACACTGGTGAAGTGCAGACCCCTACAAAGTTTCAAAGTATCTGATTGTTGAAAAAGGAAAGGTCTAGGAAATCACATGTGAAAATTCTTGAACAGTTTTTCAATGTTATTGTGCAGTTGCTCAATAAGTGAAATAATAATGATCGAGGAAGTTACAAACAAGTCAATTTTCCTCTTTAAAAACTTGGCCTGCTAGTCTAGGAATAATTGTGAATGCTTTCCCACTATTTGTAAGTTTAGAAAGAACTCAGACAACATAAATATAGGTTAACATTGAACAAGATTCTACTATGTCCTCTTTGTCTTATTACCTATAGTTTTCTATAATCTCTTTGTCATCTGAAGTGACATCCTTAGGTTGCTGATACCTTCCCCCCAACACCCTCTCTTCCTCTTGCTTATGGCTCTGTTTTTAATTGTAGTTGATTGTGAAATGGGCCAGAGTGGAATATGGAAGAAGCTTTTCTTTTCAGTTTTATTAGTCCATGAGAAATACTTGAAGTTCAAATGTCCTGTAAATCCTTATTTCAAACAGGCTTACTTGGTTCTGCTGTTTTGCTACTTATGTCTCTGATGCTAATATAGGCAGAATCAGTTCCTAAGTAATGTATACACTTATGTGTTCCAGATTTTCACCTGATGGAAGAATAATAGCATCTTGTGGTGAGGACAAATCTATTAACATCTGGGATACAAGAAATAAAATTTGTGTTAATAGCTTCTCAGATTATGAAGAGTAAGTTTTACTAGAAAAAGAGAAATGTAATAGTGTAATTTTAGTGGCATTAATTTAATGTTCTGTGGTATTAACATCTATATATGGTAAATCTGAAAACAGATCAGAATTCTACAACCCATATCAAGTAAAATAATATAATGTTTTTCCAAAGGGGTTAACTGGCTGCACTTATACAGCTGTTTTTCAGCAATCAGGAGATAATCCAAACAGAAGTAAGATTATTCTTGGATTGTGGAATGTTTCCATGTTTTCCCTCAATTTTGATAATGCTGTTTGATATTGGATGCGTCAACAGGAAGAAAGGTTTAAGACTTTTCCATGTGTGGATGAAAACAATATTTTGTTACCTTCAGTGATTTGCATTATTTAAGTTTAAAAAATACTTGCTTTTACTTATATGCAGTTTCCTTAAATATCTTGGATCCAGAGTTTTAGTTAACAAGACAGTGGAATATTTATCTTGTATATGTGCTTTGCTGATTTCATGGCTGCCTTCATCCTTTTTTAAATCCAAAGTGTTGTTACAGCTAGATACTCAGTTCTTAGACAAAATTATTTTATTTGTTGCTTACAAACTCTTTGCAGCACTATCTTCCAGGAACTTTGTACTCTAGAACAAACTCTGAAGGTTTGACTTGGATCAATTATACCATATTTTCAACAAAAGTGAGATTATGATTTATCGTGTACATCTTGTTTTCTTATGCTTATTTCAGTTACTTGAAATGCCTTATTTGAGTTTCCATACTTGTAGATTCCACACAAGTTTGTGGCAACTCACTGTTAAAATTGTGGGCTTTATATATATATGCACACCTAAATATTTCTGTGGAAACACATTATAAATCTGTTTTCATAAATTATATTTAGATTTCCAACTTTTGTGGCTTTCAACCCAAGTGGAACATGTATAGCTTCTGCAGGTTCCAATAGCACAGTGAAACTATGGGATATTCGAACAAACAAGCTACTGCAGCTTTTCAAAGGTAAAAACAACGTAGTTTATTTTCTTTACAATGGGACTCTTTGCAATTAAATGTGATTTATTAAGAGTATTACTGGCAAAAGTTGACAAACAAGTCATATTGACATGTTTTAAGTATTTTTTGTAGTCTAGTAACCCCAAGAATCCAGTCTGAATCCTTTTTATATCTTTGATTCTCTTAATTTTTAGAACTGAACTGAGCAAATACTCTGACAAGTCTTCTGTACCTCAGCACTTTTGTTGTTTTTCCTTTAAATGAAGTAGTTCTTTGGGAAGTAGAAAAGCACAAAGAAATAAAGTGTACATATCCTCTTAGTCGATATCTACAGCTTTTGAATATTGTCTTCTGTAAATCAGTTCACAGAGCAGGGGTTAATTGTATATCATTCCATCCTTCTGGTAACTACCTCATCACTGCTTCTTCTGATGGTACCCTTAAGATTCTGGACCTCTTAGGAGAAAGACTTATTTACACTCTTCATGGACACAAGGTATACACAATAATCCTCTTTAAATGGAGATCTTAATAGGTTGTTCAGTATCTTTACAAAGGGAAAGTAACATTTATGCCATTGTGTTTTTTTATCTTGCAACTTGCAGATGAAATTTAGTGGACAACAAGGTGTTGTCACAAGTGGTTAAGGAAATGCATCTGTTTTTACCTGTAACCATGCTTTTTACCTGTCAATATTATATGCTTGATGTTTAGTAAAAGCTTATGTTCTAAATTCATTAATAATTCACTTGATTTTCAAAATCGTGTTATTTGGCACTTCAGTCCTATTGTCTATTGAAAACCAGTGTTTTCTAAGGAGGAGGAAGCTTACAGAAAACTTCTGTGAAGAATGGCAGGCATTTCCTCCTTTTCCTGTTAATGCCAAACAAACCTTATTTTTGATAAGAAATCATTCAAATGTATTGCCTTGAGTAATGTAATGTATATTTTGTAATTTTTAATTGCAAAGCTGAAGTATAAAATCTAAGGATAATGCCACTATTTTCCTAGTATAGATTGTTGTAGTTGTAATGTAGCATCTTACTAAAATGTTCAATATTAACTTTTCAATCAAGTTTTGCAGAAATTTCATTACAGTGAAATTGTTCCTTATTGCATTAAAATTGAAAAATCTATTACATTAGGTAATGGCATCGGTGTTTTTCTCTGCACTCAAATATCATGATTACAGGAATAGCCTAATTTTACTGTATGCTATTTTTTTTTTTCCTCAGGGACCTGTACTTTGTGTAGCTTTTTCAAAAGGCGGTGAAAATTTTGCCTCAGGTGGAGTGGATGCTCAGGTTTGTAGTATTGTCTCCTTAAATGAAATGTCTTAATGTTTGTTACAGTGGATGGGAGTATATAGTATAGTATGTCATAATAACTTGCTAATTACTCACATGCTCACATGCATTCTGTCTACTTGTGTGTTCTGTAGACTTTCCATTGGATGTTATGATGAGGAGAAGACTAGCCACTTCTATTTTACATATCAAAATAATGGAATGATTTTTTAATTAAGAATATTTCAAGTGTTGCAATTCAGTGTCAATGAAGTAGTTGTGTTGCAATTGATATTAAGTTCTACCTGCTTTGTTAGGTTTTCACTGCTTATAAAGTCCTTACTCTGTAATTGTAGGTATTAAGTTATATTACTGGGAAAACTTTGGCTAGAATTGGGGAAAAAAACCCTCTTGTGTTACCTTTACTAATTTACTTCGGTGAAACAGTAAAGTACTGGATTTTATAAAGGGAAGAAGAGTAATTTTAATAAAATTTAAACAGTAAATCTTATAATTAATCTCTATCTGCTGTAATAAATTTCATAATTAAGAACAAATACTATCAAGCTTGGAATCCTCTCTATCAGGACTATAAAGTTTGCAAAAAGAAAGAAATTTTGTATCACAAGATTTAAATTTTCAATCTGAAATGTTCCTTAGTTGTCTTTTTCATTTTTTCCAGTTACAAAAATCTAAAAGCTCAACGTAGATATAAAAAGCTATGCTGTTGAAATTAAGATCTTTTGAGTTTACCATATTTCATGGCTATATTCTGTTTTGTGGAGTTTGAAATAAATTTCAGCTAGTAGCAGGGATGGTCTTGGGAAATAAAAAAAAATTGCTTTCTATCACAAAGTGTTAAGTAAGAAGTACTGCCAAGACTTGAAGTTACTGGAAAAGTAAAAATGTTATCAAACATCCAATATTAATGTTACAAGCAGGGAAAAAAACCCGCAAAAACTAACCAAGAATGGGGAACCAACCAAGAATGGGGGAAAGATATTTATTTCTTGACCCACTAGTATGATCTTTGATTTTCCATACTGAAGTTTTAAATAAGATTTTAAGTCCCAAATTGCAGCTTAGTCCTACGTGATTCTGAATTGTTGACCTTACCTTCGAGAAGTAGTTTATTTTGGGGTTTATTACTGTTGGTATATTATACTTAACTTGAGAGGAACAAAAGTGCATATATATTCACGTGACAGAAGATTGATCTGAGAAGCTCTGATGAAGGCAAGGACTTACATTATTAAGCCTAACACAGCCTACCCATTGAATGCCAACACACCCTGGGAATGCTTGTCTTACTTCAAAGTCCTTGGAATTTGGGGCCCCCTGAATGACATGTGTGTTCAATGCAGTGATGTCATTACCTTTTTCCTGCCCTGATTTTCTGTTGTAAAGCTTCTGGGGCATGAGAGCATGGAGAAAGTACGTAAAAATCTGTCTCATGTTCCTCAGCAGTTACATATAATGGGTTCGTACTGAATATATGAAGGGGAAGATCCAGTTTCATCAGGAAACACTTCCTTAGTTAAATGTTAAATTTAAAAAGTAGTCATAGCAGATCTAATAACTGTTTAAATTACTTTAAAAATGGGCCTTCCCGTGTTTATTAAAGTTTTTCACTTTGTTTTGTGAAAGTTTTGGTGGGAGAGGAGTACTTTGTTGCAACTTTCACTTTTCTAAGTTTTAAAATGTGTTAACCACTGTTGGGTAACTACCAAGGTGTATATCTTTATCTATAGTAAACATAAGAACTTTATTCTTTAGTGTCCGTTTTTTTTTGGTGTATACACACGTACTTCTCAAACATCCTGTTTTGCTGACCCATCCACAGCCTTCTTCCAGGTGTGCCAGGAGGATGGTTGTGGGACTTCGTCTCAACTCACTGTGATTATTGGTTTACTGTAATTATAAGGTGTATTTGTTGGAAAAGTTCTGCTGGCAATGTCATGCTTATGAGCAGAGGCTGGCCATAAAAGTATCATCTTCTACCCCTCATGCAGTACCCAAAATATATTGTCTGTTCACAGTGTGTGCTGGAGGCAGCTGATACACTCTTAAGTTTATGGAAGACTGCTTCCTTCATACATATATTATTTCAAGAAGTTTTCAGTCAACAGATCCTTCCATACCTTTCCATCAAAGAAGGAAAACCAGTATCTCTGCTTTTTGTATCAAGTTTCTGGCTGGTGCAGAACCAGCTGACAGCATTGTTCAGAAGCAGGTTAAATATTTGAAACAAACACTGGATACTTTTTTTTTTCTTTCGGTTTGCTTCTTTCCTCAAACAAAAAAGATCTCAAAGTGTAGTGTTCTGTCATGTTCCTCACATTTCTGGCTGTATGTGCACATTGCAATTTATTTCATTAACCTGTCGTCGTGGAAAACATAAGACCTTTTATGTGAAAGAGCAAAGTTATACCTATTTGTTTGGAAAGTAGTAGCCTATGTGGAATATTCATAAGACTGGATAGAATACCTCTGGACTACCTCTGTATCTTACGACCTGCATTTGGTCATTTTGTGACTTATATATGGTTTCTACCTAGAACACAATTAGACAAAAAGTTCAGAAAAGAGATTCCTGTTGCTAAAACACTGGAACCAGGTGTTTTAGAGTTCTGTGGAACTGTCTCATTTCTCTTACTCCTTCAAACTTTCTTGTTAGACCTGCAAGCCTTTATAGGGGGCAGAAATTTAACAGTATATGATCCCTTAATCTGACAGAAAAGTAACTTGGGACAGTTCAGTGGGACAGGAGTTTGCTTTGTTTTGTGATTATAGACATGTTTTAGAGGTTACTTTTTTAAGAGATTGAACCACATCTTTTAGATTTGAAGTAAAGATACTCTGGGAAAGTGCCTGTTTTGCAGTAGAGATTGGACTAAGACACCACGGCAGTTATGATGCAGTTATCTACTAGTAATAGCAGATTTTACTGAATAGCTAGGTTTTGAGCACTGAATAGCCTTCAAGTAGTTACTGATATGGAGATTTCTTATAGGTATTACTGTGGAAAACCAACTTTAGTACTTTGAATTATGAAGAAGTTCTCAAACACAATTTTAGAAGAACACGTATTGATGATTCTCCTCATCTTCTTGATGTTTACACAAGATCATCTCATTTCCATGATGAAAAACGTAAGTCAGTGGAGGTGAGTGCAATAAATTGTCTAATATAGGAAACAAGAAGCTTCTGTGAACACTGTCTGACATTTATAGTTAAATATATTTTATATATACCAGGAGCTTTTTATTGTTATGTATACTACTTTTGAAGCAACCATAATTTATGAATCCTCATGAGGGTTACTAGGCAAGCTGATGCTGGCAGGTTTATGCTGAAATTACTTTCATGCTGCTTCTGTGTCTATACTCTACATCTCATTCAAGCAAAACATACATGATAATCTGGTTTCTGAAATAACTCTGCAGGTGTTGCAGTAGGTATCTGAACTTCCAATGAGCTTTACAATACTTATCAAAATACATCATTATAAGGAGGACAAAGTGCTGGTATTACTGAAAGTCAAATACTTTCTTGTCACAAGCTGTCCCTCTTTCCAAGACCTTTAGGTATTGTGAGAAGGTCTTGATATCTATCTAAAAGACTTTTTAGGCTAGCAAGTGTGTTTTACAGCACTATGTAGTCTGATTTCCTGATATTTCATTCTTGAACTACTTTACTGTCAAACTATCTACTGGCATCCATTGAAAGTGTTGGAAATTAGGGAATAAAAGTGCAATGTCAAATGTTCTGTGTCAGTAATAGGAAAAATTTTGTGTTTGTCAAATAGTTGAAAGTTATGGTCAATAGGTAACCAGTGCTATGCCTTCAATGAGGCCATTGTTTACGCTTTATTTGTGACAGTGCTCATAGGGCTTGTGTTCCAAGCCCCTCACCAGCCTTGTTGCCCTGATAGAGCTGGCTGGCTTCTGCATGGCAATTACCTATATTTTCTTCTCTTTTTTTGATAGTCTCCAGGTTCCTCTAGTGTTGAAGAACTTACCTGAGATAAATCTAGAACAGCAATCAGAAATTTGATTACTGTAGTATGTTACCAGAGTACTATAGAAGTTCACTATTGCCTGGTTGCCTACATCGAAAATGTAGATACTGCTGCATGGCATTTATTTCATCCTCAGAGTTTTAAAACATTGACATTTGGGGATATTGATCTTTTTTTGGGGTGTGTGGGTGTTTTTTCAATATTAATACATGCAAATGAGTAGTATAAAGATTGAGAACATTTGCTGGGGGAAGAGAACTCTGACAAAATGCATGACAAAGATTTCTTCTGTGCCTGGTTCTATTGTCAAGTCAGATGTGAAGCTTTCTAATGCTTAGCATTTTGGTCAGAACAGGATGACTGCATCCTGTTCTGACCAAAAGCTTCATAAACAAACAAGCTTCATAAACTTCCGTGCTGGACTTTGATATTTGTTGTAAGGTAAATGAATGAAGTCGAGTTTACTGGTACCAGCCTTCAGTATAGTTGGTCAGTGCCAGAACAAACTCAATCACAGCATTTGCCAGCAGATTGAAGCCAGTCTTGCTGAAGCAACATTTTCCTTCAAGACCATTCAAATTGCACCCAGTTATAACATGTACTAAAGAAACACAGTGGCTTATAGCTTTAGGGGTCTATTGTCTTCTTTTCAGGTCAACATTTCCAGACCTCTCTGCTGTTTACATGCCTGGCAAAGGTGTGAATATATGCTAAACCAATTTCTCAATTTTTTTTCTTGTTCCTGGTCCTGGGTAATTGAGAAGTTCTGGAAAAGCATCAATGAGTTCAGGCTAAAGTTAAACTAAGGCTAGGAAGCCTCATTATCAATACTAAAAAGGCTCATGAAGGAAATTCAGTAGTTGAATGTCAAGAAATTATTTATTAGTTAGCTTTGACAGATTTAACTTAGCCTTATGTTTGCATTTATTAATGGCTACAGCACTTGCAGCAGCTGATAGGCTCCTGGTCTGCTCTGTAATAGTGAAAGAGCTCTATGGCTTTGTCAAAGTTTTGGACTCTTTGTTATATTTTCTGGTCTGATTTCAGGATTTTAACAAGAGTTGCTGTATTTAGTTTTCTATTAACATCATATTGTCACTAGAATATCTTTCTCTAAGTAAACATCAAGTATGTTATATTCTTTGAGACAAAACAGTGTCTGGCAGTTTCACAGAATCACAGAATAATGAGGTTGGAAGAGACCTCTAAGATCATCAAGTCCAACCTATGCCCTAACACCTCAACTAGACCATAGCACCAAGTGCCATGTCCAGTCTTTTTTTAAACACATCCAGAGATGGTGATTCTACCGCCTCCCTGGGAAGACAATTCCAGTACTTTATTATTCTTTTGGTGAAGAATTTTTTCCTAATATCCAGCCTATACCTTCCCTGACATAGTTTGAGACTGTGTCCTCTTGTTCTGTCAGTTACTGCCTGGTGAAAGAGACCAACCTGTCTACAACCTCCCTTCAGGAAGTTGTAAAGAGCAATAAGGTCACCTCTAAGCCTCCTCTTCTCCAGGCTAAACAACCCCAGTTCCTTTAAGTGTTCCTCATAGGGCTTGTGTTCCAAGCCCCTCACCAGCCTTGTTGTCCTCCTCTGGACGCTCTCAAGCATCTCAGTGTCCTTAAACTGAGTGGCCCAGAACTGGACACAGCACTCAAGATGCAGTCTCACCAGTGCTGAGTACAGGGGAAGAATGTAAAATACGTCCCTGCTCCTGCTGGCCACACAATCCCTAATGCAGGCCAGGATGCCATTGGCTCCCTTGGCCACCAAGGCACATTGCTGGCTCATATTCAGCCGGCTGTTGACCAGCACCCCCAGGTCCCTTTCTGCCTGAAATGAGTTTCAGTGAAACTCATTATTGTAATATAATAAATTTTTATATTGTAAATTAAATACTATAGTATTAGTGATTAGAATTGCTTTTGCAGCTAATTTTTAGAATTAATGTAATAATAAGTGAGATGGTTTTAAGGTGAAATTATCAAATTTTCTCACTCCATTGGTCTTTTCTTGTTTTTATTTCTCCTCCTGTCTGTCTCAACAAAAATTGTGGGATTTTTGCTGCGATGAGGAAGAATAGATCTCACCAACTGGACAAAAACATAATTTATACAGAAAAAACTGGTATCAGGTTACCACCAGCAATAACATGCTTTAGTTAGCATGCACTAATTCCTAGGTAGCACTGTGCTTGAAATTTTTCAGTGTCCAATTTTCTTAACTATTTCCTCTTCTAACTATGAAAAGCATAATGTCTAGGCCCACTGTGCTGTAGTCTGGAGAAGAAAAAAAAGAATTTTTGTCCTTCTTCAGTTAAAACATTTTTTCTTCACATGCCAACGTCTTTCTAAGCCAGAGGCAATAGAGAGAATTCTAGCATTAGGCTGTTCCACTACAATCCTACTCTCATCTTTCAATGGCTCATCATGTTTCTAATATATAAGGGAAAGGAGGAATGGAATAACAGGCATGTCAGAGGGAGATTCTGGAGATCATCTATTCTTCCTAAAAGTGCTACATCAGTTCACCTGTGTTTGGTTAGAGGGTCTTGAAGAGGTTTGGAGATTCTCCTATCTCTCTGTGTGATCTATTCCACTACAGCATAGCAGTTGTAATGACAATTTTTCCTATTATCTCATCTACACTTCAGATAATATGCAGAACTGCTTCCTTTCTTGTTATTTTCTTCCTTTCTTTTCATATTTCTATGTGAACAGGGTAAGATAATTGATCTTAGTCAAACAAGAGTAACAGTATTCAAGGAGGCTTGGTAACTTATACAGGAGTTACAGGCAGGCAGAGAGGCAGTTTGGAGACAGGATTTTTAAAAGTATCAATGACTGCTTAAGGTTTGCTACATGCCACTACAGTATCATCTAAATGCTTGAGATGTGTTGTAATACATTGCCTTGAGTTATGCTCAGCTGGTTAAGTTTAGTCACCTGTACAACAGGACTGAAGAGGGATTGCCTTAGGATAAAATTAAAGGTGTGATGGACAGGCAGAACTCAAGAGGAAAGTAATTCTCCCTCTATTTTTTAAAATTCCTGATGTTTCACACTTTTATTGCTTTTGGTTAGCCATTGCTTCTCTATCCCTGCTTGTCTCAGAGTGGCAAAGTCCCTGTAATTCCAGAACTTGATTCTGGGGGAATAGTATACACAAAAATGGAGCTGGCTTAGAATTTATTCATCTGGGATCAGAGGCACAGTTGCAATGTTTTCACATGTCACCTGTTGGAAATGCTGTTTTGAATAAAGCAGCTGGTACAAGGGTGTTAAGAATTGCAGGTATCATCTGGTGTTTTGCCTTCAGGATAGTGACAGAAAGATAAAGCTTGAGTGTATTTTGCCATTTTTGATTACTTTTTCTTATTCACTCTTCAAAGCTATACATTGAACCAGTAATATTTCAGATATCTTCCCTATTTTATTTTCACTCTACCTACCTATTTTTGAGGCATAATTAACTTTTACAAGAAAATCATTAGTTGTGTCTTCTCCTGAGCCCAGTAGCCTGAATTTTAATGCAGTGTTGAATTTCATGTTCTTGAGTTGTAAAACTTTATAACTGTTCTCCAACTGCACTCATCAATGTGATTCTTGAATATTCGAGTAAGTAGAGTTTTAATGCTTATAATAATTTCAATTTTTCAGACAACTTGGAAATGTAAATAAATTATTTGTATGTCTAAATTTAGCTGACATAAATCCCAGTTGTTGTCTTTGTTTGACATAAGGACCTTCTGGAGTTATTTGAAAATAGTAGTTTAATCATTTATGCCATTTTAGTGACATATACTAAAAGCTGCATTCTACTTGGTGAGATTTGTATTTCTGAATTTGCCATGTTTGTATGTAATTGACCTTTCATGTGCTAAAGACTTCTTTAAAATAAATGAATTTCTTTCAAAACAGCTTTGAGGTGTGGACATATAAAGGTGCATAGAGTTTATCTCTTGTGCACAAAGTGCTTTTATTGATTTATTTTAATCTTAAAATTTTCAGTGTATTTTCAGTTACATTTTCTCAGATGAAGGAAATTCAAATATACACTAGGTGGCAGTAGAAAAAAGATTATATGGCTTGCTTGGCTTGAGGGCCCCAGTCTAGAATAAAGAACAGTGTTTAATCAAATTTAAAGCTAATTTTCTCTTGTTGTGTTTGGAGAGACTGTTTCACAAGTAGCTAAATCACTTTCCTAAGAAATACTTTGTGAGTCATTTAAAACTTCCTCTTTTAATTTTATTAACTTTATTTTTCTAATTCATGAAAGATTCTGTAGAAACCTTCCCTTCAAATATATTTGATTGTACTATGGATCAAGATGTGCTAATTGTATTATCATGTTAGAAGATGATATTGAAAATATTTATGTATCAGTTTACCAGGAAATTAAAGCAAGGCTTTGAAAGAGTTTTTGAAAACCTGTGACAGTATTCCCTACCTTGCATTTTACTGCTGTGGTTTTTCTGTCTTTTTTCTTAAAGTTAAGTCTTTTCAAAGACTTACCTTGAAGATTTCCCTTGGTAAGATTATTTTACAGCTAACCACATCACCTTGTCAGGAACTGTCAAGTAATTTGAAACTTTTACAGTTAGCTTAATTCCATTACCTCATGCATTTTTAGTGCAATATTAAATACTAATATTTGTATGAAGGCCTCAAATACAGCCTTTATATTTTTGTGCATTTTTAAACGCCTTTTAGATGCTATTTCTGACTAGTTGCTTAATAACTTTATATTTAATTATTTTAGTATGGCTTGTGACAGTTCCTCCACCCCCAGTCAGTGTTTACAGTAGTCCTTATCCTCCCCTTATCACTGGTAAAACAATAAGCAGAAGTAGGCTCAGAGGAACTTTCATTCTAGCTCCAGGATGTGACACTTCTATGAAAAGAGCATTTTTAAAAACTTAATAATACCATGTATTTATTTACCCACCTGTATCAAGAATTGAACTCATTCTGCAATATCTCCAATGTATGCAATAAAGAGATACTATCTCAAAGATGTTTCAAGAGCTATTAGTTATAATACTACAGCAGAATACTCCACATTAGAGTACTGAAAGGTAGTAGGCATCTACTGTCCCTCTTCTGCAGAATCCAGCAGATGCGTTGTTCTCTCTTCAGTGCCCAAATGATGCATGTCAGAAAATTATTTCAGTCTTACCTGCCCCTAGTATGATTGGCACTTGGATAATGCATTAATTATATTTAGTGTAGGGCTGACAATGTCAGAAGCAACTGACCCTGATTATCCTGGGCACTGAACAAATGTAAACTCTGTGGACAGTTGCTTGTGTAATCTCAATAGACATAATATGTATAGAGGCAAAACAGTATAATTTACAGTTCCTCTACTGCTCGCCTTAGCAGTCAAAAAGTGGTAAGCAATACTGTGTTCAAAGGAGGTTTTCATTAATCATGTTTCTGCAGAGAAGATGCTAAAGGAGAAGTCCAGTTAAAATGGTGGAATTTTCAGCTAAATAGAAGGGTTTTATAGACCATGTTACCTGGCTTTAGTTCTCCTTTCTCCCTTTCTTTCCTCCAAGTCTATTTAACAAAATCAGAAGAAAGCAAGACTTGATCCTAATATCTACAAATGAGGGAGAATTTTAAGTGTTCAGCTTTGATGACCATGTAGTTGAATGGGTTTTCTTGATTGTCCCTGAGTCCCTGCCCATTCTTGACTGATGCACTTGTAATCAGAAGACAGAAAAAAAAATAGATGTTCATCTTCATAGATGAAGAATAAATGGCTTATTGAAACTGAATAAAAGAAAGAACTAAGCACTGCTACTCAGAGATGTGAACAAGCTTTAAGATCTCACCTTAAGGAAGGTTTGTCATCTTTGATTTGTAAGTGCTGCAAAGTGTAAGAATCACTTTTACTTTGAATAATCAGGTAATATCTGTTTTTAAATGTTTCTTTACCTTCTAGCTTGCTAGTAAACTGTGTCAATCTTCTTCACTTGTATTTACTGAGGGAGATCTTGTTTCTATTAATTTTTATCTAGATTTCTGCATGTAAGTTATGGAAATCTAAATAAACTGAATGAAATGTCTTCAGGCAGTACAAGGTGTTGCTGCCCTCCTTCCCTGGCTGTTAATTCCAGATATAAGATTGTATTCTAGCTACTTAACAAACATGTCTCTGACCTAAAGGTCTTTATACCAATGTATGGACCCTAGCATCAGGGATTTTTTCCTTGTGGAAATAGCACTGAAGCAGTTACTGAGTGAGCAGCTTTGGCTGAGCCAGAGTTTTGACAGTCTTCAGGTGAAATAGTAGGATCTTCCTCTTGAGAAGTCAAATAAAATAGTCTTGTAGCTAAGAAACTTTCAGTGACCAAACTTAACCCTGTCACTAGGCAAGTGTGAGTTTTGGGGGTTCTGGGACTTTTTTTCTGCTTTCAGTAAGGTGGTTGGAATTAATACTGCCTCTGGATTACTGATGATACTGCATCAGCCTTCCTGGTGATTTGAAAGTCATCTAGTCTCTCTGTAAATTTTGCCAGTTTATAAAATAATAAGAATAGTACTTCCATGCATCACACTGAGAAGGCACACATCTTAGGCTGTGATACACCTAGATAATATAATGGTAGGGATAATATGCACACAGATTTTTATAGGGAGGTTATTCTGATCCTTAGGTGAAACCATAAGATAAAAGCAGTAGCTTTGTCAAATTTCATTTTCTCTGGTACTTTCTTAATGCTTCACTTTCAGGAAAGGACATTAGCAACATATTGCTAAAGTTATAGATTAACTTCTATAGGCAAAAATAAGCAAGTAGTAACTGTGATATTAAGAGCAAAATTGACATTTTGACAAAATTGACTGTGATGACATTTCTGTCATCTATCATTCTATCTGATCAATCAGCCTCTGACATTGTCCCAGTATAAAGCAGTTTTTCCTGTGGTTTCAGGAGCAACATTTTTTGTCTTTGATCTGTTACCGTATCACAGATTTCAGTGTTACCTACTACCTGTTTTCCACAGAAGTGCTTTCAAATTTATTTTGGCAATCAGAGTTGGTACAGAAGAAGTAGGCATATCAACAGTCTGTTAGTAATGGATGGCTTAAGAACTTGAATAGGGATTGGGAACCAATTGATCTGGGCTGCTAAGTGTGTTCTCAATTTTATTTCAGTCTTATTTCCTATTTGGTGCTGAAATAATGATATAATTCATTTTCAACAGGTCAACCCTACCTTTGATGTGCCTGATACACAAACACCTGACCCAGTTATCATCGATATTAGAACATCTTCATATATCAGTACTCCTGTAAGTTGCTTTAAAAAAAAAGAAGAAAAATAGAAAAAGGGTAAGGTATAGCTAACATGTTCCATAAATGTGCTTTTACTGTCCATAAGAATGAAACAGATTTTTTAGCAATTGCTGAGTGCTCAGAGCTCAATATCCTAAGTTCTCAACTTAAACCTTCTGTCACAGTACCCAAATCTAACCAGAAGATGGTGTAATAGCAAAGCTTTCATTTTATACCTGCAGTTTTATCACTACACTAAGCACAAATTCTGTTTATAAGCACATTCTAAGTACATCTAAATATTGGTGTTAAAATTTGTGGCTTATTCTCAAACACTTTTTGTAACTCTGTCTTTATCTGCAAATAATGGTAACCCTAAAGAATCACTGTCTCACTAATGCAATTCTAAGTGATGTTTTATTATTTCTCCTTTTAAGGCATTTAATAGTTCCCTAGAAGGAAAAAAAAAAAAAAGTCATACATTTTAAGACAGTGATAGGATTAGAGTCTTCTAGTGTTGGCTTTACATATGCCATTGGTATGGCGTGTGGGAGGAGAGGAAGGCAATGTTTTAGGCAGCAGTTTTGTGGGAGGAGAAATATGCTTTCCTGGTAGGAAATCTAAAAGACATGCTGTCCTAGAATTAGATTAAAATGAGAATTTTTCTTTTAGCTCTGAATCTGTTCCTGTGAAGGCAAAAACTGTGTCTTGAGCAATTTTAGTTACCATAAAATGTTTGTGTGGTTGAAGGGTTAATACCTAGGAAAAGGCAGCAGGTGTGATTTCTGCTATTCTATTTTGTCATGAATGCTTTGTGAAAGCTATGTATGTGAAGGTACTATATAGAATACTTTAAGATCATTTTTGAAGATCATGATGCACAGGTTGATGAGAAACCTTAACTTCAAAACAGTAATCATATAATGACTTATATTTGAGCGGTGATAATGTTATATATTTAAAGATTTATCAGTTGTGTTGTGTCTTCATAATGGAAGTATGGTTCTTTGTAGACATCTGTTTTAGTAGGCCTCACAGTGGATTATGGTAGATATAATTTATTGACTACCTATCACTTTTAAGTAGTCTGTGTTTATTACTTAATCTGTTCATCACAGAGTTCAAATGTATGGTTGCACTGTAATTCTTTATTACATACCTACAAATCACTTAGTCTCCATTAATTCTTTTGCTATGAAAGCAGCTTATAAAACTTTATGTCCAGAACTCAGAGGAGTACATTGATCTAAGAAGTACAGCATTTTTTTGACTGCTGTCTGTCTGGCTTTACAATCTTCTATAAAAATGTTGCTTCAGAATTTATGCTTTTTGACTGTGTCAGTAATCACTATTTTTTTTTCCCAGCATCTCAATCTACGAGTTATCATTGGTTCTCACCACTGTTGCATTTCAGCCTTCCCCATCTGTGTCTTTTTCCATCTAGAAACATTTCTAGATGGAAATAACTTTATTACTTGGACTGTAGCATTAAGGGCAACTGTCCTGATCAACATAGGTTAACCTTAACCCTGCCACTGTTCACACAAAATCAGGAATCATTTGCATGTTTTCTTTGCCAGTAATATCCTTCCTCTCCCATAGTGCAATAACACTTTCTCCAACTTTGCCAAACTAATTTGGTCCTCCCTGCTTTCTAATGTAAGCTCATCCTTTTGTATCATCTTCCTGTCCAGTGTCTGTCTGTCACATAACCAGCTTCTGTCATCTGTGGAATTATCACCTGTTTCTTAATCAGGCCAGCTACCTAGAATCTTTGTGTCTTGTTTCTAGAGGGTTCTGGATCTCAGTGACTTGGACCTTTTTATCTGAAGCTTTCTCAGTTTCCCTAATGTATGGAGACTGTCGAACAGAGGCTTGATGTGTTCTTCGTAAGAAACAAGGAGAAAAGGGCAGGTGCTGCCTTTATTTCTATCACACCTTCACTGACAGATTTCCTCTTGATCCAGTTTGTCCTCAGTTGAATGATACTACTTTTGTGCATTATTTTTATTTTTTTTCCTTAGTTCTTTTTCAACTTGAGGTTGCCATCCTCTAGTACTAGTCTAATTCATCATCCTACCTCATACATATCCCTGATTCCAGTCTCAATAGGTTGCTGTTTTTCTACTGGCTGTCAAAGGCATTATCACTGTGCACTTTTTGTTCCCTGCAAACATTTCAAGACCCATTTTAAATCTGTTTATGGCTTTTTGGCATTACTTTGACTGAAAGAATGCTCTTCAAATAACAAAAGTCTTTGATCAGATTGTTGGGTTAATTTACACGTGTCCTATCTATATCTACTTATTCTTTTAAGGCTGTACCTTAAGGAGTTCTTCTGCCCTTCTGATATGTGCAGAGATAAAAATGCAGTCTGCATTTAGATGTCTTTATGCATTCTTGTTCAATCCCTTTATCACAAATGTAGCACAGCAGGATCTTAAGGGTTATTTACAAAACATATTGGCAAGTCCCTACACCCCTGGAAGTAGCTAATCAACATATTTACTTTAATTTTTCTGCTAAAGGAGAGAGATACTTGAGACAGTGATCCACGAAAATGCAGTCTTTAAATACAGCCTTTCTCTGGGGTGAGTAACAACATTGAAGCTTTTTTAGGAACTCTGGTGAGTTTCTTAAAGCTCCCTGAAATGCCTTCAGGAAGATTGGAAGTCTGTGCAAAACCTTGTAATATTTTGTTGAATAACTACCAGAATTCCTGACAGCAAGTGGTTAAAAACTTCTGTAGGTCTCAGTCTAGTCCAGAAGAAAGGACAATAGGAGAAAGAGCTCTTCTTACTGAGAATCTTTTCTTCAGCTGGAATTGTATGTTATCCTACTCCTTTATGGGAAATACATTGTTACTGTCCCTAAGATGATTTGTGACAGAGCAAAAGGGTTTTTCCTTTTCCTTCCTTCTGTGAAGATTTGTTAATAAAAGTGATATAGTATATGTTGAGAGGGATGTCTGGGGTCATTTCATCTAACCTTCCCTTTAAAGCAAAGGCCAGCTTGGATCAGGTTCTTATAAGCCTTGTCCAGTTCGTTTGTTAATAATGTGTAAGGATAGAGATTCCACCACCTTTCTGGGCAGCTTGCTCTAGTGTTTGGTTGATGAAAATATTTTTTTTCATAATATATAACTAGAATATCATATGTTCCAGCATGTCTGTTGCCTTCAATTCATAGCAGTCCTCTAATACGTGTGTGCCTGTCTTCTTTCTATCTACCCATTAGATATCTGAGATGGCAGTAAGATCTCCCTGTACTTTTTCTTCCAGAGAACAAACCTGGTTCTCTGTCTTTTCTCCATATCATGTTCCAGCCCCTTTGTTATCTTGTTCACTCTCGACTTGCTCCAGGATGTCAGTGTCTATATGGGACCAAGAAGCCCAAAAGAGGACACACTACTCTAGATAATTAGGGCGCAGCAAAGTATCACCATCATCTATTCTTCACAACAGTCTGCCTAGAGAAGATTTTAAAAACAAATATTTAAAAATACTACACTCTTGATTCTTTATCGTGAATTTAAAATATATATTTAGATATTTTCTTAGCAGTTCATTTATTTTGAGCTGTAGCTGTCTAAGAAAATACTAGTATTATCTCTTCCTCCTACTTCTCGGATGCAACACTTCTCCTTTTTTCAAGGGATTTTAATTTCTTGCTTCATCAAAACCAAAGTCTATCACAGCTTCCACACTTAAAATGCCTGCTTCTTTTTTTTTTTTTTAATTTAGTTGTGTTTTCTTGCTTCAGAGGTTAAGCTAAGATAGGGAGATATAAATGTTCTTATAGGAATTTTGCTAAAAACACTTACATTATTAAACTACCTGAATTGTAAACACCTTATCTTTTCAGCTTCTTTTCTAGCTTAGTACTAAAGCCAGTTGTTTTTAACATGGTGAAAAATCTTTCTTCATCTAAGGTTCATATTGATGCAACTTCTTTTGTAAACTCAGTGAAAGGAGTATGATCCTTCTGTCAGTGGAAAAATTTCAGTGAAATCTTCAGTATGGAGTTGCTTTCTTTTGGACTACAATTACAAAACCATTAAGAATTCCTGTGTATTATTATGGTTCAGAAATAGCTTTGGATTTGATGATTCATTTATTCAGTTCTCCTGTGTATTATTGAAAGCACTGTAAAAATTAGCTGTGAATGCCTAACAAACTGATACTTGTGTAATGTCCTGACTTTTTAAATTATAAGAGTCCTCATATGTTGCAGTTACTGGAAATTAGGTGTGTTCTAGCCTTTTGCACCCTGAAAATCTTCACTAAATTGGGGTCAAATTTGGGGGCTGGGGGTGGTGCTTCTTTCTCCTTTCTATTTCATTGAGGACTCTGAAAGCATTACTGCCTCTCTCCCACTCCTCCATGTGTCAAAGAACTTCACATTGCCTTTGTTTCTGAACTATTGAAAAGGAAAGATTGGAAGTTTTGTTTCTCTTTGGGACTATTTCTTTTTGTTTCATCCTTCAATTTTAGTTTTTGTCTTGAGGGAAGTTGGGTCTTTTCAATTCTGTAAGGCAATACACTGGTAACCTCCGGTCCCTGATAAGCTGTTGGAAACAAGGGAAAGTTGATGGTGTCTCTGTAGTTTTTACTGACCGAAGCAGGAAATCACTGTAGAGGCTCTCTAATGTTTCATCCCCTGACCTTGCTCATGTAAACAGGATTTGGAGGAAGCAAAGCAATGTGCTGTAATCTGGAAGTCAGAATGTCTGCACTGGCTGGGAGATGTTTGCTGTTCTTTTTCTTCCAGTGCCATTTAACACTAAAACCCAGACATTCTTATTGTTCGTTTACAGTACAACTCCTGCAAAGTTAAGACTGGGTTAATTACTGAGTAAGGAAAGATAAGATTGTTTCTGTTTGGAGCAAAAAGAACATACTAAATTTTAAAATAGAAAGTTTATCTGTACTGCATTTATAGTAGGTTTCTCGAGGCAAAAAGTAGAAGTGTCTGTACTCTCAATTTGTTCAGTACACATCGCTTTCGCAGTTTGTGTTTCAGGGTGTAGGTATTTTTTATATACTTTTCTCTGCCTTTGTTTTGAATTTTAAAAAAGCCACAAAGAACCAAGCTCCACAATCAAAAAACACCCTATGTATTTGGAAAGACATCAATTATGAATGAAAAATTCACATATATTCATTCATTTTTGCATACATGAAGGCTTAGTTGACTCTTCTTCCTCATGGAAATTTGCTTTGAAGAGTTCTTGCAGTAATGTCTCTTCCTTGTTCCTTAACATAACTCCAGAATCCAGTAGGAGAGGATGACAATAGAAATTGTATCTTAAAAACGAATTTTTAAAACACTTCATATTTTCCTTACCATGCAACTTCAAATTTATTCTGATTTGCATCCTTTCCTAGCTTCAGCCTTACGTGGAAATAAACACCAACTGTCTTCAGTGAGGTAAAGGGGAGGGTAAAAGAAAGAAAGGAAGTAATGGCAATTTTATACATAGATCATCTCCCCTGGAGCCTAAGTCCGGTTCAGAAAGGAACAGCTGGTAGAACAAAACTCATATATCACTTCATTGTGCAGAGTAATTACCTTTGCTGTTTTTTATCATTTGAAAGCACAACAAACAGCTTTCTGTAGTTCATGAATATCAACTTTCCTAAATGTCCTCAGACAAAAACTCTGATCATTACATGGTATGCATATGTTGTAGTGTACAGCATACATTTTTCTCTACCAAAGAAAAGTTCCAGCAGTATTCCCTTTGAAAGAAAAACTGGAATCCCTGAAACTCAGTTGCCAATTAGACTGAGCTCTGCACTGGGGAGTGATCCCATGGGTAAAAGGGCTTTGATAAGAATTGACAGTCCCCAGCCTCTTCCATCACCTTACCTTCTTTGTTCCCAGACAGGGAAATAAGAAAGGCCACTCCCTGAATAGCTATGAACTTTTTTTCATTTACTGCCATTCTTCTGATTACCAGTAAATGCTTATTTGAATTGTCAACTCCCTGAACTCCCAATGATAAACAGAATTAAATTAGGAAATGGTGTGAAGAGATCCAGTGTCTCCAAAGTTTTGAGGTAAAGCCATCTGTGCCTTTTCCATAGATGAACATACCAAAAAACTTTCAAACAGGCTCTGAATGGCTCATGCTAAGTCTTATATAAACACAGAATAAATACTGTAAATAGAGGAAGTCTGAAGTGTTCAGTGCAGCAGAATAAAAATAAGTATTGTGCTTTTGTGTCATTGCAAATTAATCCCCCTCTTTGTCCAATCTTGCTTTTAGACAGGCAATTTTTAGTGTCATCTTGACTTATAGCACACTTTAGACAGACCTTTCTACTCTTTGCATGCTAGGCAGGTAGAGTGTGTGGGGCTGGTGCAAGAGGATAGGCTGCCTTCTCTCCAAAACTCTGCAGCTCTGCAGCTAAACATGTTCAGCTGCTCTCAGGGAAGGAATGTCTCCCATTCCCCCTAAAGGCTACTCCTCCATCTGGAATAAGCATGAAGCAGTAGAGACAGCTTTTTCTGTTGCCCAGCTAAGAGCCTTCTAAAGAAGATATGGTGTATATGAACAAAATGACTCATCACAAGTGCATGAAAAAATGAAGTGTTTCGTATATTGAACAGTGAATTTCTAAACTTGCATTTTGAGCTGCTGTAGATGTCTAGGTATGTTTAAAACTATTTGTGTACATAATCTTAAAATTAGTATGCTTTGATACCACTAGCATCAAATAAAGCTTAAGGATCAAATGCTTGAAGGTGAACCCAACACATGTAATAAAAGAGCAATATGATCCAAATGGTCCTTGCATTTTGCGGTGATGCTATTCTAACACAGCATGTAACTGCTGGTTTACAAGGAGAGAACAGTATGTTGTGCCTCTACATACTTCAGTAATAATACATGTCCTGATATTCCTTAATGGTCATGATTATATTCTCTTAGTGAACTGGAGCTGAAGAGAAAGTCAGGTTTTTATTGAAGACTGAGTACTGAATTTGGGCACTAGAGAGTGCAAGAATATAATATTTACTATGCTATTTTTAGCCTGCTTTCCTGAGGAAATGTACTTTATGATTGTACAGTTTGTCTGTCACTGTTCTGTCTCTCTAATAATTTTATAATGAAATAATTGGTGGATTGTTTTTTTAATGAAATTTGGAAATAAGCAGTTAGAATAAGGATATATATTAGTATTATCACTTAAGAAAAAGTCATTGGATGTGATACTGGAATAGGTATGGAATAGCTACTGGTGAACTACCCTGTAACGGTGTCTCAGCACATATGGAGGGAGCTTGAGTTCTTATAGAACAGGAAGCCTAGGAGAGCGACCTGACAGGAAAAAATTGTACATGTGCACACATACACAAATATTTTGTAGGAAGACAGGCCTTTTAAAACTGGCAAAATTTTACTTTGTGTAGGGTCTTACTCAGGGCAGCTGTGTTTCAGGAATGTTTTTCAAGTTGATCCATGTGTGTATATTGTTCCTTTAGCACATTAGCACATTTCTGGGAACTGGAGGGATGGAAGTTCCAGGTATTATTTCTCTCTCAGTTTCCTGAGATACTGTACATGTATGCTCTGACCTTGTCTGCTCAAGCAGTGTTTTCCTCTGCTTTGACTGGAAATCTAAGCTGCATTCACAGTTCTCACAGCTGATTCTGCGGCATGCAGAAAATGCCCGACAGCTATCAGCCCACACATCCAATAACAACTGGTTCCTTCCTCTTCCTGGGGAAGAGTAACATCCTCTGAGAAGAAGTGTCCCCTGAGGAATGCAGGAACAGCAGCAAGCCTTTCACACAGGAAATTACTACTATAGCACTTGTAGAAAAGTGTTTCTGTCACTTGGATTGTCAGTCTGTAATGAGCTTCCTGCTGACCTAGATGATGATTTACTACTGATCTAAATGCCATTTGTGAGTCATTTAGCTTAATGGAAGTTAATGAAGTTATCATTCAGTGGTTCTGTTATCCTGTAAGCACCTAGCTTAACTTTTTTAATGCAGTAGTACAAATAAAGTTTTCAACTTTTTAATATTCACAGGACTTTAATAATTCTGAGATTGTACATTTTATGGGACTAAATCAAGGGAATCCAAAGTTTAGCTCATAATGTGTGTCTCTTAGAGAAGGCTGCAAGATTTTCTTTTTGTTTATCTTAAGTTGCATAATAAAACTGAGCTACAGATCAAGTATGTCAGAAAACAAGATTGTAAAGCTAAAATACTGCCCTTGAATTACTCTTTATTTTTAAATACAACTGGAGTATAAGTTTAGCATGGCATGCTTGCAACTGTGTGGTAGAAATTTGACTATAAAATGAAATTTATTTATATATAAAACCCATATGTTATTCAAAATTGTTAATGCAAGTTTGTTATAAAAGCAAACACTTGAATACTGCTTCAATGTTTTCTTTTTTTCCTAAATTACAGTGCTTAAACAAGTGCTAGCAAATTCTATTTATCACTTAGATTAGAGTGATAGCTAAACCCAGAGGATGCTTTTTGACTAAAAGCTTGTTTGACTGTTTTCCAAATAGATTAGTTATTCCAATACAACACATCTCTCCTTGAAGCAATGCTGCATTACTGTCGAGTTTGCAGTAAGAAATGTAGTTACTTGCTTAATGTGAGATAGTGGAAACACTGAGTCACATCCAAAGATTATAAATGTTTCTTAAAACGAGACTTTTCAAATAAAATTCAACAACTAAGGAAAAAATTTTCTTCGGCAGATAGGTGTTTGATGTAGAAAAACATCTTGGCTTGTATCTTCCACCAAAATAGTGTGGGGGTTAGAAATTAGGTAGAACAATGCTAAAGGATGATTTCACAGTCATTTCAACTTAATGACTGTTTTTATCTGGTTAACTTCATCCATGTCAATTCCCTGATCTGTTCAGCTGTCCAAACACTAATACAAGCACAAAGGAAATAATGAGAAAAATTATTTAGCTGTGAAGGAGTAGATCAGAGCTCGCTGTAGCCTAACTGAATTGACTGATGTCTGTGGAGCCATGTATCCAGTGTGATTGTGCTGTAATACAAACAGGTGTGTACATGCATGCAACAGCTGAATATCTTTCTTAAGTTGCAATGGAAAAAAATAGGAGGAAATGAGGTGGTAGTAATGGTTTCCTTTTGTTCAGGAAGAACATATGTTGGATTCAGTTATTTTTTTTTCAGCCTAAGAGGATTCAGATTTCTTCTGTCTGCATGACTGTAATGTAAACAGCAGGTAACAGAGGCTGAATGGAGGCAGCTCCATCCTTTTTGCTTGAATTTGAAGCATTGTAAAGTAAAAGCTGAGAATGTATGACATCAGAGGAAAGTGAATGAGAAACAGTCTATGGTTAGTGATTCTGGAAGAGGTACACTGGATTCTATTGCATTTTGCAATAAAAATATTTGGGGGAAAAAGATTAATAGCTCTCTGGGTGACACCATCAGTGGAGGTATGTGGCATCACTGCTCTGAAAAGTTGGTTGGTTGGGTTTGGGCTTGTTCTTTTTTTTTTCTGTATCCCCTGACATATGGTACTCTGGTTGTAGCAGTTTGGGTTGGTTGAAGGAGGGAGGTCGGGAGGGGAGAGATGCTGTCCTGTGCTATGTTCTTACTGCATGGATATTTCCTGTACACCAAAGTGTGAGTTCCACTCTGCATGTTAGATCCTGAATTGAAGGCATTGCAATGCAACTCTGAGTTACACGGGGCAGTACTTTTATGGTAAAGAAAGACTCCTTACTTGTAACAGGGATTTAAAATAATTGCTCTGTCCTTAGACTGTTCTTAGATTAACCAGTATCAAGTGTTCCTCACTGAAAAAGTTAATCTTCCAAGATGTTTCCTCCTTACTTATGTCTCTTGGGAAAGGAATTCCATGTCCACACTTCCAATTTTTGCTAGTGAAGTGAAATAGTACAATAATATTTGCTTAGCAGTTTCAGTTAGTTGCATGTAAGATACTCAGTAACCTTATCATAAAGGCTTATCATTTTGTCCAGTTATGTGTCATTGTAGATCTTTTCATCACCTCTGCTTTCTGTAGTGTATTCTTCTCTGATGCATGTGTACATAAAGTTGCATTTTGATAGTTGAATGAGGTCAGAATGCCAAGTTACCCTTTTTTGTCACTGTAAACTTGACTTTCCAGATCACTGGTATACTTTGTATGGGACTAAAACAAGAGCAGATTTCAATGGAGTCACTAAAACCACCATAATTCTGCAGTGTCATTCTGACTTCACTGTTTTTGAAGAAACACTACAAGATAATTGAGTTCATGATGCATTAGAGCCTAAAATGCATTAATAAAATTGTAGCACACATATTATGGATATTAAAAAAAGAATGATTTTATCAGTAACAATTTTCACTAAATATTTCATTAGAGAGGTCTTCAGTTTGAAAAACCATTTCTTTTTTGTCTCCTCAAACTGTATTGATGTTAAGCCTTAAATATTTGTTTTGTATGTCCTAGGTCAACTTTTTAGTTGATTTTTTGGCTTTTTCCTGACACAGTTCTCATGCTGACTGTGATCTGTGACCACACAGTTCTCCTGTTTATCCTTTGTGATTACTGATGGAATTTCAGCTTCCCCACACCCCCGCTATTTTCTCCATTATTGCAGGATATATTAAAATCAGTGTCATTATGTGACTTGTGAAGTCATTTCAAAACCAATAGTCTTTTTTGCTGTGGTTGGAGTAGAAAGTATTTTGCCAGAAATACAATTACAACATTTATTATCTTCTGAAATGGAAGATAAAAATACCCCATTAAACACATAAAAATTATACATAATGCTTCAACATCTCTAGCTAATAAGTATGCTGTTGCTGGGGCTTCTTTTGTTTCTGATACTTTTAAAGTACAAATAATCCTTGAGTTACAGAAATTATTTTTCAAGAGTATAACAGTCCTGTCAGACCACTCCAAAGTTAACATTTCTTGGATATTTGTGTGTAATTTTTAAATTTATCAGTTTCTGCTGTTCCCTAATTTGATTCTTATCACAGTAAACTGTAAAACTCAACTGACTTAAGTACAAAGTTGTTCTGGTGCTAACAAAGCAATTTTTTACAATCCCACCTCTGAACAAAGCAGGACTGAATATTATTTTTACCTTGACAAATGGGACAGCTTATCCAAACCTTCTGAATATTTACTAATGCTGAGCACTGAAATAGCTCAGGATGGACTTTTGCTACTTTCTCCAGGTATTTTGTTAAATTTAATAAAAGCACATAAATTTGACTTTTCAATCGAAATTTTGAAGCTTCATTTTATCATTACGGGAGTATTTTTGTGGCACTGTTGTTAAAATGCTTGGTGTTCTTTTGAAACTTCATCCGCTATAGGTGTAACATGTAATTAACAAAAACCTTGGTAAAATGCTGAGGAACCATGTTTCTTTTGTTATGTAGTAAAATATATTTTTCATGGCTATAGTCAGAAGATTTCAGTTCCAAACTATGAAATATTGGACTTTTTTTTTTCTTTTGCAGATAGTAGTATCTGTCTCTTTGGCAAAGTGTTCAAGCAGTTGTGCTGGCCCTGTTGGATTTAACTTTGGACTCTGCTATACTAGATTGCTAACTTAATTTCAAATGCTTTTAACTCTTTGATATTTTCCTGTAAGTAATTTGTATTGGAGGAGATTTGACACTTGCTTCTATGGAGTAAACAAACTCCGTGGTATTGTCGATAGCCACCTGGTCAAGTGGTATAACCACCTGTGGTTACTGCTGCCTGAAAGGAAATCAAAGCTGCCAGATCTCAGCTAGGAAGAGATTTCTCTGAAATCTTTGTGTGGACATCCTGCTCCCATAGCATCCCCTAACAGGAGTCAATTTAGGTTTGTCTGAGCAACAAAGTTTTGTTATGACACGAGTTATGTTGATATGAGGTAGCAAAATAGGAAAATTTGTACCATAGCACTGACACTTTTCCTGACAAAAACCATTGATACAGATGCAGCTGTGATGGCAGAAAGGAGTTTCTTTTAGCTTTGCCTATAACTTCAAAAGTAAATTGTGTGTGATATGCATATAAGTGTATAGTTATGTAGGGGCTGGCAAACAGCTTCAATGTGCTCCTGCAGCAGGGGGCCCTGCTACAGTGCCAGTGCATGAAGGGAGGCTCTGCAGCACAGGCAGCTCTGCTCTGTGCCAGCCTCCTGCTCTTGAGGAGCACCAGACCCCTGGCTGGAGCCCAGGAACTGCAGCCCTTCTCAGCTTTCTGCAGGGCTGAGGACAACACTATTCACAGCCTTCAGTTCTCATTCTGGTAGATCCTGTCTATTCAGGATTTTGTCTTCAGTAATTTTTTGTTCATTCTTATTGACAAGTGGGGTTTAAGACAGAAGTGTATTGCTTTAGTTCTCCTCATTTACATACAGTGTAAGTTTTGCCCCAACAGGTTAAGTATGAAAGCCTTATCTCAGAGAAATCAATTGCATGTTGTATAGTATATTCTTTTATTTTATTTTTTTCTCAGGAGTAAACATGCTGTCAAGAACAATAAATTCCTCTGGGTTTGTTGATCAACCTCTTTTCATTGTAAATTGATGTTGAATATGGATACACTAGGCGACTTTGAATGAGATAGAGGAAGTGCTGTCTTTATATATAATTTAAGACTCTGTTCAACAAACTCACTGCTACCAGGTTTTATTTCTTTGTAAAGTTCAGTTAAACTTTTTTAGCTAGGTATTGGTCTAAAGGTTTTCACTCCGTTTTTTTTAGGTAGGGGAAAAAGAACAGAAAGGAGTCATGAGCAGGCAAGCCAGGAGAATGGCTGTCATTTCCCTGATTAGATATATTTCTGGTGAGGATGCTCTACTCTCTCTCATACTCTGCTCCCTCCTCCCAAGTACTTGATATCTTTGTGAACCCCCACAGTCTGCTATTTGAAGTAAAAGGAGTTTGCCCACATGCTAGGGAAGTCCTAGAGTTTTTATGCCTTTGTTTTTATTTATTAACATTTGTAATATCAAAAATAGCAGGATATTCTATTTATAGTGGTAGAAAGGAAGCCTTGTCCATATACAGTTATTAATTTTCTACCGTTACTTCATTCTAGTAAGCGTTTCATTATATTTCCAATTTCTTTTAGAAGTATTCTTCCTGCCCTCCTTTAGCTTTTCTCTGACCTGGAATGGATAAGAAGTTCAAGCAGAGTCTGTAATATAATTTTTATTAGGACTCTATGTAGGTAAAAAGAATCCATAATGGAAACTTTTTTTAAATTTCAGCTATAAGATGTCCCCTTGGGTTTGCACGCAAGCAGTCCAAAGTAATTTGCCTAAATTAAACTTGGCTACTTTATTTCATAATTGTAAATAGTAGGAAATGCTTCTGTAGTGTCATGTTATTTCTCCTTACTTTTGCGAAGCTTCTTGCTGAAACTGAAGATATATTGGAGGTAATTGATTACCTTTCTTTGCCTTTCTTCTACAGAGTATATTTTTATATTTTGGTGCCTGTGGTACAAGTGTTTTTATAACTAATGAAAGTGTTTGAATGTAGTCTTCCTGAACTGTTACATTAGAATTGACTTCCTGACAGGGGATTCTCACCTTTGGAAATTGAACCTCCAATGTTTTCTGCCTGGTTTGTTTTGTATGTTCATGATTGGGGTTTTTTATTTGGTTGTTTTGTTGGGGGCTTTTTTTGTTTGTTTGTTGTTTTGTGGGGTTTTTTGTTCAGTTGGTTTCTAATTATCAATTCCTAACTTTTCACCAGTATTGCTTGTTTTTTTGGGGGGAAATCCTTAGCTTTTTCTAAAAGTTTAAACTGATGCAGACTCTGGGCAGGGTACTATTAATGTTAGAAATTAACATCAATGAGCAAATTAGAAAGAAAAAATCACCTGGTTTTAAGTAAAGTTTATAACTAACATAACTAATGAGAATTTAGAAAGAAATATTTTAGGAATATTATTTATTTCTAATTGGATGCACTCAAATATTGTGGACTTCTAAAAGGTTTTTATTAGGGAAGTAGAAATACTTTTTAAATGTTTTTTGGGGAAAACAAGGCTTATTCTATGTTCATTTTCAGTGGTTTCTTGACATGGATGGAATACAGAGAAAATATTTTGGTTCTCTACTAGATTCTGTATATGTGGAATCATAAAATACTGAGTGCATTGGATGTATTCTGTTTTACAAGGTTTTCTCAAACCAGAAGCATCACTCTCGGAAAAAGATGACATAAGAAATCTATGTAGTCAGTTTCTTATTATGTGTGTGAAAGGATGTTTGTAAAATGTGATGTAATTTCTTTGCCTAGAACTTTCAGTATATTTTGAGATGGACAGAGGAGTTTATTATTTCATGCTATCACAGGAATACTAAATTCAGTATAGGTGTCATCCTGATAGGAATAAATAAATCTGATTAATCAGACCATAGCTGTATGTGCACCAGGATTTCAGTTAATTTTGTACAGATAATTAAATAAAAAACCCCACCAAAGTAAGCTGTGAGTTTTCATTGCTTTGTACTGGCCTTCTGGCCTCTATAACCTCAGTTAGCTTCAGGCTGAATTTGCTGCTTTCAAGACTTAAAGTGTTATGCTCTTCCATCTAAGGTGAAAATGCCTGTTTTGCTAAAGAATACAGTCTGATAGTTTAGCCTGTTTTATTGGCTGTGAGTTTGTAACCTGGTACCACTGCTTCTGATCAGGCTCTAAACTGAAGGGTGTGCTACCTTCAGTGGTCCTTCAAGGTGTTTCCATGTCAGACTGGATGTGATGCTCTTCTGTTAAGTGCTTTAAATTTTTTATTTCAGCTTGGGCATTTTTTTAAAAGCTGAAGAAGACTGATGTGTAAGACAACATGAAAGACTTTGATTGAAGTGTGAAAGTCTGTGTTACAAGTTCTGAAAGTGGACTGCTCAAGCTAGAAATGCTTAGTAGAACTTTGCTCTGGATGCACCACATAGTTTATCTGTATTTTACTGCTTGAATGCAAAACTTCATTAAAATTTGCAAATAAATGATTCCAGAGATACCTCATCAGATAACATGGGGCAGAAAGACACAGTTGGCACATGGCAAATTGTTTCTGTGCTGATTCATGTGCTTGCAAGAGGAGAGAAAATGAAGAGTGCTGTCATCAGCTGAAACTACAGGGAAGTTTTCTTCAGTAGGAGCTGATAAAACAGATTGTGATTTAACATACTCAGCGTTCAACTAATAGATCAGAGAGCTGTTTTATGTGGATCACTCATTGACTGAAACAAATAATTTCAAAGCAGTAGAAGTGATCTGTGAGTAATTATATCCTACAAAAAACCCAACCCAACCCCCCAAAAAAAAACCCCAAAAACAAAAACCAGAAAAAAACAACTCTCAAATGGTTAAATTTAGCATTTCCACAGGGAACCATTTTTATATGAGGGTAGGTTCACAAGAGGAGGAAAAAAGTAGTGATAATGATTGTACTATTTCTCCTGAAAACTTCCCAAGATTTCAAATAACCAGAAGACACAGGAATTCAACATCTGGGACACTACTCTGTTATGCCTTTGCTCTTTGGTCTGTTTGAGTTTAATGCCCTACTAATGACTAACTTGTAATTGTTTTTATCACAGTATCAGAAATATTTTACTATTAGTATGCAAATGTACCACGTGTTCAAAATTTAAAGGTTTATTTTTAGAAAGCAGACCATGCCAATTTTTGTGATTCATTAGGAAGCTTACCAATGTCACTTTTTTATAAGACCATCTTAATTATGAAGATCTCTAAGATACGTTTTTAGAAACTCTGGTCTGTAGTTTCCAAATTTGGAGCTCATAAAAGATGGAAGCCTGTCGATAGGCAATTGTGTGAGAGAGACTTGTATTTTTTCTTTTTTTCTTTTTTCCCTTGAGGGATCTTTTTTTATTATTTCTATTAATAAAACTGCTCAGGCATCCTTATATATGGATGCATTTTACTCAGATTCTATTCTTAACAGTTATGAAGCAAAGGGGGCCTGGGATGCAGTGTTTGTGTCTAATGTGCTGTGTGAATGTTTCATGGGAAAACGTTTGGGAGCAGACAGAGGTGATAAGGTTATGTGTAAGGATTTTTCACAAATTGATCAAGTACCACCCACAGAGTTTTGGCTATTTTGCTTGACAGAAAACAAAGATGAGCAATTATGGTTTGCTGTTTGTGACATCATTTTATAAGCTAAATTTAATTTTCTCCTGAACATCCGCTGGTAATGTCATGGTAATAACTTCCTATTGATTAATTAAATCTATTCCTTCTCCTCCTTATTTGTAACTTGCATGAAGTTGCCCAAATGTGGGTTTATGTTATTACTAATGGTCTGTGAATGGAAACAATGTACACATTTTAATTTTCTTCTTCGCTTTGCTCAGAAGTAACAATTTAAAATTGATTGCCTTATTAAAATTTATTCTCTCAAAATAAGCTATAGCTCTGATGACTCTCAGAATAGTTTGGGTTTTTTTTTAATATGAGACATTTTTACTACATGGGTGACATATAGAATTGTTGTTCATGAATTGGTAGCATTTCAAGTACTTTAGAAAGGGGCTAATTTGAAGGAAAGACAACATTTAATTCTTGAAACTTTTCATTTGCAATAGACTTTGAGTAGAAAGACTTTCTTTAAAAGGAACTTCTTTTAAAGTGAAATGTTGTGCTGAATGAAAGTGTTGTCAGTAAGTCAGTATAACTGACTGATATCCAAAATTAAGGAAATCTTTTGAGACTAGTGTCCCTCCTTTACAGCAAGATTTTGGCATTTGAGTGTTGTGTTAGATTTCAGCTATTTTGGATCCTTTGATGAGCTGGAGGAGATTGTAAAATTAGATATTAGGAAAAGTTAAAATATAAAGCAGATCACCTTAAAATTATGGCAACATACTTGATGTCTGACAGTGTTTAAAGAAGTCTCTACAAATTTCCAGAATATGATAAAAATACCAATTTTGGACACAAGTTAGATAAGTTGAAAATTTGAAATGGTCTTTTTTTCATTTATCTTACAAATTTTGAAAGCTCAGTTATTTGCTTATCTTGTTTGAGTTTTGACAAATATCAAGGTCTTTGCCTTACTTCTGTGAATGCTTTTATGTTGTATTGTGCTTTTAAGTCTTTGAATATGTAACAGAAAAATCTCAATTTGCTGCTTAACCCAGTAAATTATAAAAGGACTTTTCCTTTACTCTGACTTGCAGTGCTGGTGGCAGTTTACTGAGATACAAAACATTCTTTCATGGCCTATTGATGTATTGAAGTTTGGATCAATTTTACTGTAGGACAAAAGTGGTGAGCTTTTGTAGCTTAGCTTTTGCTCTCTTTACTGAATTGATAGCTTTCATCCTTGGGTTGAAATAATCTCTCTTACTTCAGACCTTAACTGACAATGCTATGATAGAAGAAATCAGTGGAAGAAATCAGTGATGTCAGAGAATACTGTGGTACTATCAAACCTTGAGGTGGGTTCCCTCTGGCTTTGTAGCATTGTCAGTAAAGGTGTGAAGTGCATGCCTGTGTACGTGCCCCTGTCTCTACTAAAGTCATGCTCTGCACTTCATGGGGTCTTGCCTGGGGGCTTGAGACCTGTCCTTGCAGAATGTAACTGCACAATGGAACTTTTAACCCAGAGAGGGTTGTAAGACTTTCTTCTTTGCTCTCTTACCTCACCAGCTGAAAGTCTCTGCTTTCAGCTGTTTCCCACCACACAGGACTATGCAGGATGGCACTGAAGACACAGGAATGTTATTGTGGATAATGCAGCAGTAAAAGTTCACAATAATATTGATATGATTTAGTATTACTTAAATTTACAATAATTACATTATCATCGTGGCAGTATTTAATCCATCAGTCTCTGATCCTATGTGATTCAAAGTCAGGGTCAACTACGTGTAAAGCATTCTTGACAGAAACTCATCAACATACCTAGGTGATCTTTTAAAAGTCTGCTAATAACTCTGCCTAGCAATTTACATTCTACAAGATTATTTTAGAGACTTAGGAGATTTTTTTTAAATGTTTGACAATGGTTTTAATACTCTCTCTCCTTTGAAAATGTATTCAGTCTTACAACATAAATATATTTTGAGCACATTGTAAATATTGTGTATTTTAAATACATCAGGTGAGACTAAAATTTTCTCTTTACATAGCTAATGGATATTTTCGTGGGCTGTCAATAAATTCCAGAGAAATAGTTTAATTGTAACCTTTCAAAAGGCTTATTTTATAAATGTAGATATATCAAATGTAATTAGAAGTAGTAACACTTAACTACCGTAATTTATTTTAGTGTATAAGTAAACTAAAATTGTCTGAAGATATAAGGAGTTTTCAAAGAAATCTCAGTAAGTCATTAATTACTCAAGTAAAGTTGTTGTGAAGGACTTTCTAATGAATTAGTGATGATTTAACCTTTCATGACTTAAAAATACCATTAAGAACTTTAAGGCACAGACAAAACTAAATTTTTGGGGAAGATCATGCTCTCTCACTTAGCCTGAAGCAAAGTTTACACATGTGGATCTTCTCTGTTGCTTCCTTCTCCCATTTTCTGAAGGAATCAATTTTTCAAAAAGTACCATCACTGAACAAACAACTGAAAACTACCTTTTTTTAATGCTGAAATAAGAGGTTAATTCATGCTAAACAAAGGTTTCATACTATGAAGTTGGAAGGAGCACTTGTGGTTGTCTAGTCACATACGGATTTTTCATCCGTATGATTACTCTGAATGAATTTCTTTGTCAATCAGAGCTATCTTTTTGGAGAAAATGCCCCTTATTAATTGTGTTTATGCAAGCTTTAATTCAAGCCCTAGTGGTACAGCATGTAGCTCTTCAATCATATGTATCTTAAACACGTACCTAAAGACTGCCAAGATTTCCCTTATTGCCTCATCCATCACAGCTGGAATTCTGTCATAGGTCAGAACAAATTGAAGTGTTATGAATTGGACCTGGTACAAAAACCAAATTTGAGAGTCCTTGTGTGTATGCATATATATATGTCAGGCTTTTTTAACTTAGAAGCCTGACTTTTGGCTATCCGGTCTATCTTATGGTGTGGTTCCACTGAAATGAAGACAAAGGCAGCTAAATCTTCAAATGATGTTTCTGTATTCAAGGATGTTGGCAGAAGTGAAGAACTGCAGAGTCCCTCCGCTTCTTTCTCAGCAATAAGTTCAAAAAGCAAAGCAGAGAGTGAAAGTGGGTCAGCTGTGCATAGCGTGGGACAGCACAGAGGCATCCCCTCCTCCGTGGACTGTGCTTTGGACCACATTGTGGGGCAGCTGGAGATGTTAACTCTAGTAAGTATGCAATAACAGGTGACACTTGCAGTGCAAAATGACAGTGCTATCAAAGGGCAACAGTACCCTGGAGTCATGTTCATAAATCAGAACATTAAAGACTATAGGGTTATTTTGAATAGCTCTATAGTCAAGTGACTGTTTTGGTGTTTTCCTTTCAGAAAATATTGATTGCATGTATTGTGTTTGCTAAAGTGAAAGCTTCCTGGTACATAATCATAAAGATTGTTGCTGTATTTTTAACTCTGGATGAAGAGAATCACTGGGTTTCAGTAGTTAGATGTAGGTAGTTTTGTCAGAAGCTCGTTGTTTAGCAGACATTCCAGCTGGAACAATCACGCACTAGCAGGGGATGAACAAAGTAAATTGGCAATGTACCATTAAATCCCTTTCCCAACTTAGTATGTGAGGTGTTGGCTTAGGTAGGAATCCAAGCAGTGCAGTAAGTCCTTGTGTGAATGAAACTGCACAAATACTCAGTCTCAGTCAGTGACTCTGAGTCACTTGCTTGCAAATGCTCAATACAGCTTTTTAATCCAGATTTAGCTTATGTTTTCAGATACTTCTTTGTAGTCTGTAATATATTGACATTAAATCACTTCACAATGGAGCAGCTAAGGGTTTTTTTCTGTGTTCTTTTGCAATATATATGTTAATTTGGAAGAAACAAGTTTTGGGAAGTATGGAGTCAAGTCATGAATTGGAAAGGATTTGTGTAGTAAGTTGTAAAAGAAACTGCCAGCCTGGGTCCAAAGACCTACTTCTGCTGAAGATAATATCTTGGAGAATAAATGCCTTTTAATAGTATATTTATTTCTCACTTCCTTTTCTTGGGGATGCCTTAAAAAGTTTCTTTTAGTTTTTTGAAAGATTTCATTTGTGGTCACAGTGATGGCTGTTTTTCTATTGAAATATGGATGCTACTTTCACATAGTATTTCAGAGTACTTTACATTATACATGTATGTATTTCTCTTTCTCAGTGAAAATGTTTTGTGAAAAGCTTTTAGACAATCTACATGGAGGCAAAGCCATAATTTTTAAATACAGTTGTAAATAGTGGAATAGCTAAGGAGAAACCATCTTATAGTATTTTTTCCTGTTGAGTTAAAATTCCTTTTCTTATGTTGCCTGCTTTTATAATACTGTGTGAATAATATAAACCCAATTGAAATTATTCTCTTCTTCATGCAGACTATTTCAGTCCTGGAACAACGTCTTACGTGTACGGAAGATAAATTGAAAAAATGCATAAGAGATCAGCAAAAAATGTTACTTAAGGGAAAACGGAACTAATAAAATACAAAAATGAACTATGTTGATGAGTATGCTTCATAAAATCACAAGGAATGCTTCTTCATTGGATTTTGCTATAAGCAGAAACATCAATCAAAGTAATAAAAATGGAAGAAAAAGAAATTTCAACAATTGGTAGCAAGCAGATATTCTGGTTATCTATTCAGTGAAGTGTAGCCCAATCAAAACTAGTACTTTCTAAATAATTTCCATTGAACATTCCAGAACTCTTTTTTCAACATAACAAGATCTTTGAATATAACTAAGCCACTAACTTGTATTTTTAGATGAATAGCAGTTATTATGCAGGTTACCACTGTGCAGATTTTTGAACTCAGTCAATGATTGTGAAAATAATGTTCTTTGTGCTGAAACAACATTACTTAAACACCTAAATCAAGTTAGATATAATACAAAAATGCTAGAGGTGTTCGTTGTCCCTTACATATTCTCAAGTGTTTTACCAAAAAGTAGTGTGTTATTTTATATCTTCTAAACATTTTAGTAATGATTGCAAGAAGATGTAGCGTGAAAACTTGTAGTTACAAATGCAGAAATTGAGTGACACTTTGAAGCTATAATGGCATCTATGTGAATTCAGCTGCAAAACATGAGTTTTGATGCACTTGAACACTTCTGCTTATCATATCCCCGTCAAAATTCACTTTTCATATTTACAAAAACAAAAATCACCTTTATACTTCTAAAGAATATATTTGAACCAAACACAAAACAATGCAAAATCTAGGTCATAAATAAAAAAGATTCTTATCCTATAAGAATGTCCATGTGTGCTCAAGCTTTGTGTGCTGTGAATGTACCCCATCAAGTAATGCATTGTGAATGCAGACATAAGTCAGGAAAAACTTTGCAGTGTATGATTATTTGAGTTTTATTTCTAATAAAAATGCAATTCTTAGAAAGATGATTTTGGGTCTTACTTTTTAATGGAAAATATTTATTTTCTTTATCTGTTATTTTTTTAAATGGCAATTGCAGAACACCTGTTATAAATCCACAGTCAAAACTAGATAATCATCCGCTTCTGTAACTTTACGTGTATGTTGAAAAATAGGACACTTGAATGGGGGAAGCACTTTAATCCAATTCTGCAACTGACTGTATATAGATAAAGCCCATTTCCCAGGCTGAACCTCATTAATGTGAACAGAGTTCAACTTTAGTGCACAAGCTCACTGTAAAAATATGATTGCAGTTGAGGCCACAGAAATGTGCAGTCAATTTTTCTTGTATAACTTATTTTCTCTCTCAGCAACCACCTTCAGATAACCAGACATCACCTCACTTCCTTTGTTAGCTCTGATTTTTACCAATAGGTACTCTGTATTTGCAGCTGTCTTGAGCACTACTGGTTATGGCAAAGAAGCAGTCTCTCATAAAATTTGTGGATGCAACTATTTCTAGGTCTGTTTCTAGGCACCCTAACCATGGATTTTTTTGTCAGAGAATGGTCATATATATTCCAGCCTGACCTTTGATTGTGCAATTGCTTATACTACTATATAACACAAAGTTATATAAATGCTGTCTTTTAGATCAAATGTACTTCACTTTAGGAATTTGCAAATACTTTTGTGGTTTTTGCCTTTTCTTGTCTCCATTAAAAGACACAAAACCATGTAGCTATTAAAATTTTTGCTTATTTCTTGTTTTCCCTTGGTGGACTATATATATATATATATATATATATATATGTCTTAAATCTGCAGATTTTCTTTTAAGTTTTTTCAGGATTATTTATCAATAAGATTTGGATAGTTCTTTTACTTCCATATTTTTAAATAAAATCTCTGCTGAAATTTACCCTTCTGCCTTAGCTCCTGTCATTAATCCCTCTACCTTTTCAGTACCTGTTATCTGGAGCATTTACTACTTAATCCAGTTTATTCCTCTGTTGTTTGTGCATCTGGTGAACCAACATAACATTCCCAAATCAAGACATGTTATTGTCATTCTGTCAGGTGGTCTGTTGATACTGAAACTCAACATGATGACACTTGGGAGGCTGTCTGGTCATGGTTGGTTGAAAACAGGATGTATGTATTTTCCTCAGGCTGTGATGACTTTCCTAAAACACAGCCACAATCATCTAACATGATGTTTCTTTTCAAAAAGCATTGATGTGAGCTAGTTATCTTATTCTCTTGATCCATATAATTTCTAATAAAGTTTTGGGACGGAAATACTTCCTTTAAAAGCACCTGCCAAGGCTGTTAAACCCTCAGGAGCATTTACTCTTGGGTTTGTACTCTGTTAAGTAACTGGTGACTTGACTAATTTGAATTATAAAACTAGAGGAAAGTGATTGCTGTTTAGTCTTAGTTGTGCTTTTGCACTACGTGAAAAAAAATAATTGCATGGATCTTTAAATTAGGAAAATTATATTTGACTGGAGACTGCATTGAAGTACTGATAGCCCATACTTGTTCTAAACAGGCTCAGCAATGTACCTGATGCAGGACACTTTCCCTCAGGCTAAATTATCCCTCTGATACTGAATATAAATAGGCTCCCCTGCTGGAGAAACACTGCTTCCAGCTTTCAGGCCTGCCACTGCAAAAATGGCTCAATTACTTATTAAAAAGAATGACATGTAGTAGATCCCCAAGGTTTGTGTGTTGAGAGAGAAGGTGGTGGCAGGAATACTTGTTGCTGGGAGACTGTCTCTGGAGAAACCCAACTTCAAATTCCTCAGGTGTCAAAGTGCTGTGCAGTAGCTCAGCAGCTCAATGCAACGTACTTCAGCAGACATTTCAACCTAAAAATGCTCTTCTAAATTGAAAGAAATGCTACCAATTGTTACTTCAGCATTCACTTTTTGCTGTTGATATATTTTTTTATAAATTTAGGGTTTTGGAAAATCAGTTCCTGGAGGTGAATGCATCTGAACAATTCCCTTGTCTTTCAGGGATTTTTGTTTCTTGCTTTTACACATATAAGGTAATAATTATTTTTTTCATTATCATCTTAATTGTGAGAAACCTAAATCTGTAGTTTTAAATTTTAATCCTTGATTTTCTAGCTGGAAAAATAGTGGTAGAATAGGTTCTCATTGCCATTTTAGGATGTCCTGAACAGATCCATATAGCATGAAGGATTTGAAAAATACAACTTACCATATTTATTTATATTTCTTTAAATAAATAAATATGCTGTACTATTTTTAGGGTAAACAACGTTCTTTTTTCTTCCTAGAAGTTTTTTTACAGTGTTGCTAAATTATTTTAATTGCCATATCACAGCACAAAGTCACTCTTGATTTTTCTACTGAGCGACAGTGACCAGGATGTGGTTTACGTAACCTGTTTCCCTTGTAAGACTTGTAAAAAGCAGAAAATCTGTACTCATTGCCCCAGACAATTAATGAATATGTATGTTCACATTGGATCCAGGAACAGTATGTTTTTGTCAGAATACCCCCTCAGGGACTTTTGCACGCTTCGGATGCATAATACAATTGAAGCTGTTTCTTTGTGAGAAAATAGGTTAATGACTTGCCAAAAGGCAGATGTTAATTGGAAAAAGTGCATACAAGTCCTTTTCTTTACAATATATATGGGTTGCATTTGTTAGGACTTGCATCCAAGAACAGGTGCAATTTCAATTGACGCCGCTAACAGGATGTGCTGAGTGCACTCCTCACCAATTTCACCAGAAATTTTAAATCCAGCAGAAAAAAAGAGGTTCTAAACTAGTCAGCAAGTGATAAGCTGCTTTTATTTTCTGTCATAGAGCATATTTATAACTTAATATTGTGCCTACAGTTAAACATCTTAATAATATGAAAATAAATTTTTGGTTGTTTATTGATATTGTAAAATGTTACTGGTGGGCACTGGTACCTTACATGAGACAAAATATATCATTCTTTCTAATTTTTTTTTTTTTTAAGACAGTCAGCAGTTCTAGACAAGGTACCACCAGTGTAATTATAAATAAAACTTAAAGCAAAAGATTGTCTTTTTTGCTAACACATTTCCTGCCATGAAGCTACACTATCAGGTCAAGGTCTTCATCTTGCCTTGCTTCATTTTCCCACAGTTTAGAAGCAAAAGTTAATGAAACAGTTAGAAAAAAACGATCTGGAAAAAAACCTGTGTCAGGGTCAAAAGAGCTGTTGTTGGATTGTTTAATAATTCTGTTCAGAGGTCTCTGGGAATTTCTAGGCTACTCATACAAGCCCACTGCAACAGGAACTTCAGTTTGGATCCACATGCCTGGACTAAACTCATCTTTCAAAAGTCTGAGGAGGGCTGGATGTGAAATTCCTCTGCCTGGGGTGTATCAGAAGTCTAAACCAGTGCAGGAAAATCTAGTTCAAGATGGCCTATTGGCATTAATGAGGGTACTGAGACTGCTGGTGACTGGGGTTATATGATTTTCCCATGCCTGTAGCAAGGACCTGCTCAGTGCACTTGCAGAAGCAGGAATGGACTGAGAAAAAATACTGAGAGTCTCAATGCCGTATAAATATAGAATTCTGCAGCTCTCAGTAGCAGTTAGGTTTGTAAGTCCATGGCCTGTGTCCTTACAGATCTGGTTAAAAAAGAGGGACCTTGTTTCTCTTCAGAGCCGCTAAAAAGGAATCAATTGCCAAAAGATAAAAAGGAAAGACAATCACTGACTGTCTTTTTCATCCATTTGTGCTTTGTAATGTAATGAAATAGTAGCTCTGTCTTGGCTTTTTATCTCCTCCTAATCCCCAGAGGAAATCCCTGTTCCTTTTAGAGAGATAAAACCTTAGGACACAGAAGGTAGCAAGAGCTGGGATTCTCTATGCTAAAGGGTGTCACTAAACCCTCTTCTGACCACCGCAGTGAAAACCAAAGAACTACAGTGCTTACTCCAACACCTGTATTGAATGTCAATTCTCCCTTAAGATTCAGGAAAATATTTATAACATTCATAAGCAAAGCATGTTTGTGTAAATCTGCTATTTACAGAGAATTCATGAACAAGTGTCAGAGACACACAAGTCTGCAAAGGTCAAAGCAGTAAAATTCTTTCTCTGATTTTTTTTCTAAGAAAGATACAGGTGAGACATATGCACAAAGTCCTGCTGCTTCATGCTACCTGCATCTTGCATATCTCAGAAACATTTAAGATGAAATGGGCTTGGGTGATAAAATGAACAGCAGCAATGCTTTCTCATGAGTGCATTGGTTGAACAGTTTTTAAGTAATATTTTCATTTCATGATACATGCTGGGACTGCAAGACGCAGGATGTTTGCTAAAGCCTAAAAGGAGTAATTTGAAAGAGAAAGATGAGATCGTTGGTGATGGTTTCTGACAATGTCCAATTTCTGCTCTGATTACTTGGGGGTATTCTGTTAAACTTCAGTGATGCCACACCTAAAATTTGATGTTGTGAGCAAGAGCAGGGTTTAGCCCTTAGTCTAAGACTAGAAGATTCTTGTACTTCACAAAAAGAGCTCTCACTTCTAAGAAAATGATATAAATGTGTTAAAATGCCATTACATTTTCAATTAAGCAGTGAGTCTAATCATGCAAAACACTGATTATATTTTATTGTATGTAACCATACTGAGTGATTTCAGTCTGCTCTGATGTTTCTCTGCAGCTTCGTTTCTGAAACACTGTGAGCTTTTGTGCAGCTTCTGCAATCTGTTCAGGATAGACCTAGCCTATAAATAGCTGCATTATTTAAAGACTGTGAGGGGTTCATTAGAGAAGTTGCGAAAATCTCCTTCAAGCCAGGGCTGATATGGTACCACTCCAAACTACCAGAGAGTTTCAGCATGTGGGTAAGACTAAGCATGAAGCTGGGCTTTTGGCCATGCAGCAGCAGCGATTCCCCCTCGAGCATCCCCTTGTCAGCCTGCCTGCAGAGTCTCACAAAGCACAGTGCACTTCTTGCTGGCTCTGGGCACAGGGACACAAGCACAGCGTGTGGCAACTCGTGGTCACACCGATCTTGTCCCAAACCAGAGGAGGGACATAGTCAGGGGGCCAGGGCTGCAGGACATCCTGCCGATGCACCTCCCCGCCACCGCGGGCGCAGCCAGGGAGATTAGTCATCTTAAAATCACACGCAGGCAGAAGTGCTTTGCTGACTCAATAGGAAGTCACTGCCTGAAATCAGTGGGACTTCTCACATGATTGAATTTACATGCTGGAAATGTCTTAATCTTATGCACTGTGTTCACATAACTGGGGGGGGGGAGGGGGGGCAAAGAAAGAAAGTTTGAATTGCAGCTGATGTCTGTTTCCTTTAAAGGTACACAAAAAACAAATACTGCTACTTAACTTGAGCTTCTGGTTAGTTTAAAAGGGTACTTTGCTATTTATTTCACAGCTATCTGAATTAGAGCCTCCCAGGTCTGGCTCTGGTTCTCAGGTAAATGAAGAGAATGTAGGATTACATCCCCAGTTTGTATGCAGGCCTTCTCCTACACCTTTTGGGTTCTAAGCCTTTGGAAGAGATGCTACACCAAGAGAGGCTTCCAGTATCATTCAAAACCATAAAAGAGGAAATCTCTCTCATCTGGTTTTTTTTTTTTGAAGAAGAAAAATGCTGTCAACCATCCAGGTAACCCAAGTTGTGCATATATTTTCTACATTTCTCTCTTTTCTCTAAATGCTCTAGTTAGTAATTTCAAAGTAAGAGACTTATGCCCTTGTTACAGAATCTGTGTTTAGGGGAGAAGTTATCAATATTTTCCTATCTAATGGACTTGGTAGGAACAAGGAGGGATTAATAACTAACAACCTGTAATATTTGGAAAATGCTATTCAGAAAGGAAGGATGATGGATACAATAAAATTGCTCCATCTTCACCCAAAATCTCACTGTTACTTCTATGTTTGTATACACTGTAGTGTAACAAAGCTGAGCCTTCAGCACTTGTGGAAGATCAGACTGAAATGCTCAAGAGTTCATTTTTAAGATTTGCTCCATATAAAGAGTCACTTACAAAACTATATATAACGTAGCCCGTTAACATTAGCTATGACACACCTAGTTTCTTTCCTCTTCCTTCTTTTTTTTTGTTTTTTTTTTCTTTTTTTTATTATGTAAGGAACGATTATGCCATCGGGAACAGGGCTGGGAGGTTTTTGTCAGCCCAGGTTTTTGTCAGAGAATGGCGATTTGTCGTAAGCAAAATGTTTTGCAGAAGCGTCTCTGTTTGAATGAACTTCCGATGAAACACAGGGCAGGTTTCCATCACAAGCCTGCCTGACTTCCTGCCAGCTTGCCTGGCAGCTCTCCAGGCTCCACGGCTCCAGGATGGCTCTGGACTGAACCTGTCATTCTTCCTGACTTCTTTTACTTATTTTTTGATTTCTTTTTTTATTATTATTTTTTAAATTAGAGGGAAAAGGTCTTGGCAGAAGTATGCATTGGCTCTGCTTGGCTTTTACTGATTGTCCTGAATTAGACATTTTGATAGTAAGGACCTTGCATAGCCCAGTCCCATGTTTTATGTGGGAGACCCAGGGCAGCGTTCCTCCCTTCCTGAAAAGCTGCTTGAATTAAACTGCCTTGGAAGTGGAATATTTTTCATATCACACTGAGCTTCATTTCTGAGCATTTTCAGGATACCTCCCAGTGCCAATATTGTCTCTTCTATTTTCTAAAATGCTCACTTGCCTTGTGGTTTCTTCATGCTAGCAGTGCCCTTCAGCACTATCTCCTTCATTCACTTCTTCCAGGCCATTTCTGGGAAGAAGCTGACTGTCTTCTGGTCACTCTGGCTGCTGGAATTGTGGATGTGAGGTGATTTCTTGGGACCTTAGACACCTTGGTGGCCAGCTGCTGATGGTTTGGCTGATGGTCCCTGGTTTATCTGCTCCATCTTCCCTTAGAGCCAGAAATATTTCTCTGCACTTCAGTCTGAATCACCTGGGGGTGTCAGATGTTTCATTCCTTCTCTTTAATGTGGGGTGATCTGAGGACAGGGCCTTGTACAGGCATGTATTGGGATCCTGGGGGCTCCTGGGTGAAACAAGCTGTGGAAGGCAGATAACTTCCCTTCCACCTCAGGGCTCATGTCATAGGCAGTCACCTTTATCTGCCTTTGTACTCCAAACTCTTAACCTCTAACAACATCCTATACTTGTTTTTTAACTTCAGTTCATAAGCATCAATATGTTAATTTTGTCTGTGTAACTGGGTTACCTGGGCTTTAAAAAGCATTTGACTGAGAAGCATTTGGCCAACATCAAGAAGATCTGGTGATTTAACCTCTGAAGTTGGCTTGGTCTTGGTGTTACCAAACAACAAAAGGCAGCTGCAGGCATCATTTTAATATTCTCTTTAAGCATTAGAGTATATAGTTTTTCCAGACTTCTTAATTTTAGTTTCTCAGTCAGTGACCCATTACATCCAAAAGCAGATCACTCAAGAGGCTGGCACAGCCAACAATTTCAGCCTAGTATTGCTGTCACAGCATGACCAGGAGCTATAGAAAGAATTGGGAAAGAAAGTTATGTGCTCCAGTGTCATTTTCTAGGCAATGTTTTAAGTCCTGCCAGACCCTGAAACTTCCAAGGAAAAGAGGTTTCAAGTTTTCAGGGTTTGAGAGGAAGAGACAATGCCAGCACAGGCTGAATGCAGGCAGAGAGAGAGATAGGGAGAGGAAAAATATGAACCCATTCTGCTTAAATGCAGCCTCTGATGATATAGTTGTACAGTCTTCTCAAATGGACCGAAAAGCTCTGCCTCCTTCTGCACTAACGTTTGTCATGCCTATATTGTCCCTCCTTCTGCAGCCCATCAGTTCTTTGCTTATCTCTTCTGCTCTGTGTTTTCACACTCTCTTTTCTCCTGTCCTTTTCCTCTGAAAAATTATTTTGCAACCTTTGATTACTGCACTTGGCTGAAGTTTGTTGGGCATATGAGGAAATTTTCTGGATCGCTCATGGGTGGAGTTTCCCAAAAGTATCAATTTGTATTAATGCTGTATAAACAATGGGCCTGTCAAACCCTGAATATCATGAGGCAACCTCAAAATGTTGTACCTTGCAGATTTCCCTCATGGTTACCTCACATGACAGAGCCAGCATGGTCTTCACAATAACACAGTAAAAAGTGACCAGAGGCATAACCTCAGCATATGCCAGGAGAAACCTACTTCATGTTCATGTGTTTCTTTCCTTTGGCCTGAAGCATCAGTACCAATCCTGTTTAGCAGAAGCCTGTCCAAGTAGCCATTAAGAAGTTCTGGTGGGTGACAGAAGTGTAGCCACATCTTCAAAGTTGCATGTGAATTACCAAGCTCACTTCTGCCAGTTGTCACGGTATAACAAGCTGTATAATAACAGCATTGTTTGCAACAGCTATGGAATCCAGTTTGAATCAGGGCATTGTCTATAAGAGGATTTTAAGTAAATATTACAGTTCATACAGTGCTAATATGGCTTGACATAGAGAATCACTTAACTCATTTGGGAGCTCTTACTCCTGGTTAGGAAAGGAGTGGACAAAAGCTCATATAATTACCTCAGTCACAGATGTGCTGTGCCACAAATAGCCATCCTTTCCTGAATTTTTGGTTTTTTTTTTTGTTTTTTTTATGAGGTTGTTTGCATACATTTCACAATATTTGAATGAAATTTTCCATGCTAGGCATCCTTTTCAGTATGAACTTTTCTAGCAATTCTCTGCCTTTTTAAAGAATAAGATAATACGTGACCTTCCCCTTTAGACCTTTGCTGGAGCCTTTCTGCATCAGAAAATGTAAAGACAGCTGATGGGAAATAACTGGTGCAGGAGACATTTCTTCTGAGGGCACAGGCAGACAGCTCACTGAAAGCTGTCACAGTGAATGAGCCAGGCAAGACCAAATGCGACTACAGTGGGACCAAGACTAGCTCAGCATGGAGATGAGACTGGGGTAAGGAGATGAAAGAGTAGATCTGAGAAACACAGAGTGGCTTGGGACTGGACAAGACACTGAGAAGTCTGGAGAAGGACTGAGGAGATCTTTGTGCTGGGAGAAGTCAGGCTTGGGGCAAAGGGAAGAAATGGTCTGGTCCATTAGATCCTGTTTCCTAGCACTTTGCAGAGCAGCCTCTTGCTCAGCTAAACAACTGTTGAGCCACTTGCTTGGTATTTTCCCCAACTGCTCACTTTCCCTGTGGTATGAGTGAGCATGGAGGTTAACACCCTGCTTGTGTTGTTGATTTCTTCACCTGTTCAAGAGGCAAAGATCAATGCCATGAATCTAAAAGCATAAAGAAAATATATACAGAGAAAACTATCTGGAGCTGTATGCTTAAATCGTTTTACTAAGCCAAGAATTGAATTTTATCTCTGCATCTGTATCATCAGCCTAGCAGCTGTACTCTGTGTAGGAAGCAGTGGGATGGAGATCTGAAAAGGCTGGCAAGGAGGGGGATGTAAAACCCAAAACCTGGAGACTGCAAAGTTATAAGGAAGTGTTTTAAATTCTCATTGATATCTGAGATACTCTCCAAGGAAGAAAGAAATCAAGAGACAATGAAAAGCAATGCTGTGCTTATAGGTCCAGTCAATAGCTTTTATGTCAATGGGAAGATGAAGAGGACAAGGAAAGACCTTGTGAAAAGTAGAAATGAGAAAAGCTGCAGATGAAGTTGCCTTTTCTCCTGCCTGAGAAAAGGATTCTGCTATCTAACAATGGTTTTATGAATCATAGACCATGTTTATTTGTTGCTCTTCCTATTTGATTTTATAATAGCAAGTGCATCCTTTTGCATTTTTCAGAATAATTTTGGTGCTTGCAGATTGATTTGCCACACTAATACTCTCTCCCTATCTCTATCCATTCAGCCTCTAATAAATAGCTGCCTTCCTCTCAAGTATTCACGTCCCCACTGACTCCAAGGTATTTTTCAGTCTTCTAAGCACCCTGCAGCATTTTCCCCCTGCCCCCTTCTTCAGCAGTGGCACTGAGAAGGTCTCGCCTTGGCTGCTGTGCCTGCTTCTCCATGCCTGCTGAAGGCAGAAAGTCCTGTTCACCTTCTCAATGCTTCTCCTGCCGTATTGCTCAAGCACAGGAAGCTCCATACCTGGGAAAAGTGCTGAGTTCAGCACAGCACCATCAGGGATCCTAAAAGATTTGATTTCCTATAAAGCCCAGCATGGCCACTGAGAATGCTTAACCTCAAGCTGTGCCTGTTGCTCCTTGATTTGCTCCCTTGGAGTCCCTGGCAATGTGTGCATGCCTGGCTGCGCAGTGAGGGGAGACAGGGTTTGCTTCGAAGCACATGGTGAGGGTTTGGAGCTGCAGCCTCAGGTAGATGCAGGAGCAAAGAGAAAGGAAACCTGCTCAGTGAACTGGAAATTCCCACACTCTGTTGTCAAACATGCTTGTTCACTGGTGTGGAAAAGGTAAGCTGAGGAGAAGAGAAATTAGTTTGAATGCATTTTAATTGGAATTACGGGCATATGGTGTGGTGTCATTTGTTTTCCTCTTCCTGCTCTGCAGTGGGGCTCTAATACCTTCACACATTTGCCTTGATTTGCCATGTCAAAAGAGAAGACAGCAACTGGCATTCTTCTCTCCTCTTTTGAGGCCATGCTAAAAGGAACTTTGCCAACTTTGCCAAAGGAACAATCATGATTTTCAGAAAAAGTGCAGCCAGATCACAAAAACAGATTAAGCAGCTCTGACTTATTTTTATTAAACTTTTCAGCTGCTCCTTGGAGGACCTTTGCTATTTTCCAGTAGCAGGAAGGGATGGATTAAAGGGGGGAGAGGAGACATGATGGACACAGTACCACATGTACATAATTCACCACCAGCTGGATAGTTAGGTTTTATTGTTATGATAGTATATTTAGTGTTTTGTAAAAAGCTACTTAGGGAGCTGTTTCCCTTGTTGTACAGCAGTTTGATAGATGTAAGATTCAGACATAAGCCTTTAATTGTGCCCAGCATCACCGCAAAAGCAATTTCAGCTCTTTCCCCTGTCTCATGAAGCATCTTGGGATGGATGCTCTGCATTTGAATGTGAACAAGCTATTGTTTAACATGGCTTTAAATCATTACAGAAATATTCTGTAGCATCCACTGGGGAAGGCTGCTACCATCTGTCCTGTTTGTTTCTCACAGTCGCTTTGGGAACCAGGGCAAACAACCACAGAAATTTTGTTTAAAGGTTAAGCACAGAGTAGCATGATCTTCATGCACTCTGAAAGCTAATAATGGGTGAAAGTGTTGCTCAGAAACATTAAAAGAGGAAGGCAAAGCTTAAGGCTAAGCATCTTTCTCAACCTTCACATAAATCTTTCCACTCATTTTCCAAAACGGTGTATGGCACAGTATAGGATTTGCAAGGGATTTAAAAGCCAATGCCCACTTCAAACAAAATGTCTCTAACAGTGTTGTAGGCAATCAGTCTCCTTCTGGCACCCCCAACACAAAGGCTCTGCAGTAGACTTTGGCCGCCTCAGAGCCATGGCATCACAGCCTGACTCAAACTCTAAGTCTGTAGTTCCTAGAAAAATGTCAAGCCTATTATTTTTCTTTTGAGAAATATGTATTTTTTATTATGGCTTAGACTTGCAGAAAAAGTATAACACACTGCCTAATGTTTTTCCATATATCCAATATTTGATGCTGTTATTGTCCTAGAGTTTCTGTTTCAAATAACGACGGGGAAAAAAAAGAAAAAAAAATTGTATTAAATTTACATCAATGGAAAGCTGGGGGAGCAGAAACATGAATAACAAACACATGCATAATATGATTCTGAACAAAGAAACCTGTGCTGCCAATGCAGGGATGGGCTGTGTGGAAACACATGTGTGTCATTGCAGTGTATTGCTAACACATGTGGGGTCATCCAGACGTGCTTGGGGGCAGCTGACATTACTGTTTGAAGGTAAATTTGATAGAATATAGTTTGTAGGTACTGTGGCAATGTCTTCAATTTACATCTTTTACCACAGTCCTTTATGTGTTATCCTGTACAAACTTTGCTATATAGGGTGTGCCAAGGGGAGAGTGTATAGAATATGAAAAGAATTAAAAACCAAATGATAATGACATTCTGAAGTAGTTCATACACATCTTTAAATTGAATGGAAAAAAAAATCATTAAATTGTAATGAATTTCACTCACTAAGAGCCCCAAAGTAGTTCTGCAGTTTTTCTTTTTCATCAACTTGCAAAATTCCCAGCAACGTTCTCGGTGAAATGCAGAGCATGGCCAAGGGAACACAGCTCCACATGGAAGCATTTGTCTACAGCAACTGGAAGGCTCTTGGTTCAAAGCTCTTCCACAGAAACTGAGGACATGCTAGTCTTAAAGGTACCTCAGATTATTGTGCAAATGATTTAGTACTTTATACTTGTTATACAAAAATAGGTATGCTTGACATTTTTCAGTAATAGTCCTGTTTTGGTTTGGTTTCACCAGATATTTGGAATCTTGAACAAAGACTGTCTTACTCTGAATACTTTTTTCTTTCCTTTACTAGCAGCTCTGGTTCCTGTTCTGCTGTCCTTCATGTCACCCTCAAACCAAGGCAGCACTGCACTGACTGACTTTATTCACTGGAATTGAATTATAATCAATCTTAAAATAGTAGTTTTCAAGATAGTAACCACTAAAGTCAGTTGCAGGTTGTAGGTTTCTTGAATTTCTGCCTCCCCAAAGGCAGACCCAAGGGTAAAATAAGCTAGATGAAATCAGTGAATCTAGTGTCAGGATTATCCAAAGCTTGTTGGCCTTTCTAATTGACCCTCAAAAACTATTCTACCTATTTTGGGAACAGACTAAATGAAGGCAGCTCACCAACTTTTCTATTATTCCAAATACATGTTAAATGACAGACTAAGAGGGGAAAAAAAAACCTCAAAGAAAAAGTCCCCAAGCCAAAACCAAGCAGGCAACCAAAGAGCCCCGCCAGTCCCTTGAGGTGGGCAGGGTCACTCCTGTGACTCGTGGGCAGGCAAAGCTGCCCCAGCCCAGATGTGAGGCAGGAAGCTGTGCCAGCAGGGCGAGGTAGAGTGTGCCTTGGCTTGAGGGCAGGCCCTCAGTGTATTTCAGTGCACTGCCAGTATGGCCCAGGTGCCATCCCCCAGTACTACAGGAGTTAGGTGCTCACAGTGTGCCTGCCTGAGCACTTGCACGAGGTCCCACCACATGCACAGAGAGCTGCTGAAGCTTTGCTCTGCCAAGGGCAGTGGGAATTTGTTCACTGAGTGGTGCAGGCAGGATTTCCCCCCACGGACACACACCTCCTCCCGGATGCATATGCATGTGAATACTTTTGTGTATACATACACTTCATAGTACAAAGTACTTACAGGAAGGCATCTTCTCTATTTAAATATTTTTCTTCAACTTCATATTGCATGAAGTCAGGTCCTCACTGTCACAGTTTCTCACAGCTTAATGGTGTTAAAGAGCCCTTGTTGCTCCCGACTGCTGCAATAACAATCAGGGTGGGAGGAAGGGGAAATGAGCATGCAGCACATGCTGTACCTTCCAGCCACCAGCTATTGTTAAGAGCACGTTGCTCCAGACAGAATGGCAGCAAGGCATGGGGTGGGAAGCAGGTGTAACCTGCCAGGAACACCAGTATAGCAAAAGCTGATTTTTAATTCAGATGAGTACTCCTACTTCTCTGATGCCTCTTGTCACCACACTGAAAGAGGTTTTGCATTCCTGTTGCTCAACACATGAAAGCTTAACAAATACCTCTATGGCAAACCAAGAGCTAATTTTCTCATGCTGGCACTTCAGTCCTTCACCTGCAAAGTCAATAATCATTGACTCCCTATCATAGCACAGCATTTCACGTGCAACAGTTTGCTCTCAGGAAGCCTGTTTCCAGGCACTTTGCCATAGTTGGGTTCTTTACAGAATAGTCTTCAATGTCTCCTCCTTGCTTGCCCTGCTTGTCCAGCTCAGTATTTTTCCACTCTCTTCAGAAAGTCCCACCAGCAAAGGCTGCCCAGGCTGTGGTAGCCCCAGTGCAGTACTTTGCTCAAGCTAAGTCATGCCAGGCTACACAGGTCCTTGCCACAGTGCATGAAGCCAGCAGCCCACATGTTCAAACCCCTGCTTTGCTTCAGTGTGGGAGTTACTGTCCTGCAGTGCAATACTAAAGCTTATTTGCGATCACATTTAGGTCATTCTGTTCCTGATCTCCATTAATACCTTGATTTCAGATACCTGTCTGTGTCCGCTAAGCACTCACACACTGTGCAGTGCAATACAAATGAATGTGCTCAGCCCAGGTGCCACATCATAAAAAAGTATGATGAAAGAACATCCCACCTATACCCGCTTCTACCCATCAGGACACTGTCTCTGCTTCTTTTCCTCTGCCAAGGCCTGGAGATGAAGTACGGGCATCATATACCCTGCTCTTAAAATGCCTTCCATGGCTGGCTGTTCTCTGTCCAGGATTATCCTTCTGCAGCAGGACACAGCTGTTTGGTAAGGGAGTCAGTGGACCATAAAAAGGCCTGGCATTTTCTGTCCCTTACTAAGAGTTTTCTTCACTTATCCTTATATTTCTTTTCTCTTCACAGTTATTGGTCCTCTTTTACCAATAGAGAAAGAGAATTCACCCCAGTTTCCTCAATGCTCTCAACTCCACTTGAACATTGCCTGGTTGTCTTCAGGAGCTAGCTCAATACCCTGCCAAAATGCCACAGCAACTAATCCTTGATTGTCTTCTTCTCCTGCTGCTTTTGCATCACTGACAGATGATATTGCCCTGTCCCTGGTAGCTTGGCTTTCTGGACTGAGTTGAAAAACAATGGAAAAAAACTCTCAGAAATGGTCTTTCCCCCAAGGAAAATTCTCCTCTGTAAATAGTCCACTTGCATTTGGGAAGAAAAATACAATTTTTATCTCATTGACATATGATTCCCCAGTTATCTGCACTTCTGAGCTCTGTACCTAATTTATGTTCATTCCTAACACATATGATTTAACCTGGAGCTAATGATGCACAGATTCAGACTATGAGAAAAGGACTAGACACTCAGCATCAGTTCAGCTTTATTTCACTCAGCAGTGACTTTGGATGACTTACCAGCAATTTTGGACTGAACAAAATACAACTGTCCTGTGCTGCAGTGGAGTGCCTCTGTCTGCACCCTGAGAACTGTCATTGCCTCCTCATCTGTTGCTTCCCACTTGTGGTGGCATCACTTCATCTAGTCCACAGTAACTTGCCATTTGCACTGCCAACAAACGTTGAAAATGTTCTGAATTTCATACCTGGAAAGGCCATAAGACTTACTATGTCAAATCCCTCAGAAACTGTTCCTGTGCTACCATAAAATCTTACCCAAAATACATGGGGAAAAAGTTCTATGCTATTTTGGTTTTGCTGCTTTGTTTTTAAGTGCTGGTATAACATACCCTCATAAATAATTTTATATTTTGCTTAACATTTTTGCTTCTGTTTGATTAAGAAATGAAGATGGGAAGGGTAAGAATCCATCCCCATGTGGGAGCTGGCTGCCACAGTCCAGGCCACAGCATGTCAATGCAGTGGTGCAAAGTCCAATCTCCCCTGTAGTCTAAGTGCCCCTGTAAGAGTAACAGATTTGTCTAATTCTTGCAGGGGTGAAATGATGACAGCTGGTCTCAAATCTCTTTCCATCCCAGTGTCCAGGCTGCTGAGCTGTCTGGAGGACAAACAGTGCCATCAGGATGATGGTGTAAAGCAGCCAGGATTCCTGGCTTGTAGGAAGCACAACACAGCCATGCCTGTACTGCTGCCAGAGATGAGGCAAGAAGTAGGATGGCTGTGTCCCCATGGGGCTAAGCCCAAACCCATTAGCTCACACAGAGCTGGCTGGGACATCAAAGTATCACCTCCCGAGACAGAAAAGAGAGACTCAGGCTGTGTCCAGTGGAGCTCCATTGGAGTATGAACCATACACCCAGGCCAGCTCTTCTTCAAGCCACTGAAGCTCACTAGGTTGTGCTACCGGTCCAGTTCCCAAAGGATTTATTACATGGAGCAGCAAAGGAAATCCACATGCCATTTTATAATGTTAGGCAAACAGACAGCATAGTAACCCTTGCACTGGCTCCTCCATCACCATGCCTTGCAGCTCAGGTGCAGCTGATCATAGAATCATTGAGGTAGGAAAAGACCTCTAAGATCATCGAGTCCAACCATTAAACCAAAACCACTGTTCACTGCTAAACCATAGCAAAAATGATACATGTCACTGGAGAGATGCTTACCCACAGCTCCCATCTGCACAGTATTTATTTTTTGATTCCTTGTGCTAAATAGCATCCTTCAGTGTTGGATTTGTTGAAAACACTCATATTCTTGTCATGTTCTGTTCCCAGAAGTCCAGGAGGACTTCAGAGAAAGCAGTAATGCTATCTCTGAGACTCTTTCCTCACTGAATATTTTCAGCATCTAGATGGCCAAAAATATCAAATTTGACTTTTGTAAATTGAAATATCTAAAATAATGAAAGGAAATTATCAGTTAACATCTTAATTTGAAGAGGTTTTTATAAAGACTAGTAAAACATATATAAATCCATTTCTGATGAGACTTCTAATTTTTAGACAAACCTTGACACTACTATATCTTGCTAGATTAAAAGGAAAATGAAATTCAACATGTGGAAAATTCCCTTAAAGTCAGAATTCCCAGTTTTAATCTACCATGAAGATCGCACATTTCATATTTTTATGAAGCATTTCATATTTTTATGGCAGCAGATCAGAAGAGCACCATTCCTTTTTTCCATATGGCAAGGATGATGCAAAACAATATCTGGAGCAAGAAGGAAAAAATAATGTGACTGATCGGAATACAAAGACAAAGAACTTCATTGAAATTATCTTTTTAGAGCATCATCCCACATAGCTCAGAACCTCTCAGCACGAGTCTGGCATAAACTGTGCTATGCCAAACTTCCCCTTCAAGGCTTCCAACTTCAGAATGAGAGCTAAAGGCGCAGAATCTGGCTCTGGGCATCCTGCTCTGGCTGACCCTGCTCTGAGCAGGGGACTTGGACTGGATGGTCTCCAGAGTTTCCTGCCAGCCTTGTCCAATAGGGACAATAGGCTCAAATGGTCCTGTCAGCCTTGTCCAATAGGCTCAAATAGCCCCTTTTCTCCACACCTTAATCACAGACTGCCTCCCCACTGCTCTCTTCCTCGCTGTCTTCTCCCCAGAATGTACCTTCCCACAGACATCTCAGGTCTGAGGGAGTCACCACTGTCCCCTGCCATGGAGCCTGTGCTGGGCTGCTTCTCTGACCTTCCTGCTGTCTGGCTGGTTCTTGCAATGGCTTTGTCCCCGTGGGGTGAGGGTGGTCCTGCAGCGAGGCTGTGTTTTCACTACCCAAACCAGTGAGCTTTCTTTACAGAAAAATGGCTGGCTTGAATGGCTTTTTTTTTTGACAGTGAAGAAAGTCTGTGCTTCCAAGCATTTGTGGGGCACAGGCATGGCAGCTACTGAGGGAGCAACACTGGGCCAAGCCAGAAACCCTGCTGGGCAACACCAAAATAGCCAATTACTTCATAGCCCATTAAAGAGTGAATAGCCTAAAAATTATCCTGCACTAATGGCATTAGTCTTCTAGGACTCCCTTCCAAGAGGCTGAGATGAACCACTCATTTGCAAGAGTCCTCAGATGCAAACACCAGGGAAAAAAAGCTCATAACATCCACTTTTCAAATAAAAAGTGACAAACAGAAGTCAGTAGATCTTACTTAGGACAGAGCTATGAGAAAAAAAATGCAGAAAGCTAAGTAGCTGCCCTGAACTCACCATTTTTTAACATAAATGAGAGATTTTTTTCTATGTTAGATCTTCAGTGATGCTGCTTCTGCTGTGCTGTTTTGGCAATTTGTGAGTTGAATTTGGAACCTGGGACATCATATTAAGTTTGGATTCATTTTAGGGCAGAGTTTAAGTTCTCTTGCTTGTGGAGAAGGAATTTTTTTCCCCTCTAATGATGTAGTTCAGTATCTTGAACACTAATTTTACAGACATTTGTGAATCAAGCTGTCACTACATTGGCATGTCTACTTAGAATTATTTTTTCTTGGGACAATACAAATGATATCATGTCTTTGCTTGTCTGAGGAGGACAAGAATATCTTGTAAAAATAAAATTCTCAAAATCCTTACACAAACATGCTTATCTACACCCTGCAAGTAGGTTTTTGTACTCTGTATTCATTGTGAATTTGGAAGTTAGAGAGGCAAACTGAAGCATGCTGCTGTAGCTGTGCTCCTGTGAGCATGCATATGAATATCAAATAATGAGGTAATCAGTGGACTAAGCAGCTGGTATTTCTATTCATTTTGAGGAGATAAAAATTTGTTTGGTTTTAATTTCATTTCTTGGAAATTTCTCTGATCATAGTTTCTACTATGTAACTCAGTCTCAAGCAGTGCAGTGCTGGAGGGTGCAGGTTACAGAGAAGTGTTTGATCTATGGGCAGCTACATGCATTAAGAGTAGCAAACCACCTTTCATTTCTACTAAAGCAAAGAAAAAAAAAAAAAAAAAACAAGTCCATTATATAATAAAAAAGTGAGTGGATAAAAACCCCTGCCCAAGGTACTGGGCTGCCTGAGAAAGCTGGTGCAAAACCAAATGCTGCCAGTGAACCAAGTGCAAATTGAAACCAAACAACTCCAGAGCAGGAGGTGTTTGGCATCAGCCACAGGCATGAGGAACTGTGCAGGGATAGCTGTCACCCCTGTGACCGGCTGCAGAGTGGCCCCCAGTCCGAGATGCCCAGCCTCAGGGCAGCCCCTGTGCTGAGCATTTCCAGCACCTGTTCTCCTCCAGGGCAAGAAGAAGCCGTTCTTTTTCTGCCTTCAAGCAATACCCAGAAAAGGGTGGAGACTAATGTATTTTCCATTATCAGAAAAGCTCACAAACAAGTGTTGCTTCCCTGCTCCCTGCCACTCTCTGGAAAACAGCCTTGTACAGAGGAACACGGAGGCACTCCCAGGCCAGGGCTGGTAAACACCCACAGGGAGACTAAGGAGCGCCAGAGGACCCGATGTTCATCACCGGGGATCTAGGGCTGCATCCATGGGAGGTGATCCAAAAGCCTCTCTGTGGTTCCCATCAGTGCCTGTAAGGTCACAGGCATTTGTCTGAACTGCTGTATTTTCCACAGGACCCAATGAAAGAGAAAAGCTGTGCTCTTTCAGCGATGCTAGGAGCACAGCTGCTGTGGCAGAGCTGACCGTATCAACTCTCTGGTGCTCAGAGAGGAGTGACTTCCATCCCAATAGCCCCAGTGTAAAGCCAAAACATGGGCATCAAGCCAAACCACTCACTTGCATTTTGGTAGGTACTGGGGCCTACATTTGAGAGGACGAATCCTTTATTCTCAGTGCATTTTATGTTCCCCTGAATCCCCCTTTGGCCACTAAGGTGTTATTTCAGTTCTGCGGAAGTGTTTGACTTTGGAGCAGCAGAAATTTTTGCAAAGAATTTTGGCATTCATTGTGGCCATCCAGTACTTACAGAGGCTTATAAAAAAGAGGGAGAGTGAATATATGGACAGATAGTAAGAGGACCAGGGGAAACAGCTTTAAACTAAAAAAGGAGAGATTTAAATGAGATATGAGGAAGAAATTCTTTACTCAGTGGGTGGTGATGCACTGGAACAGGTTACCTAGAGGAATTGTGCATGTCCCATCCCTGCAAGTTGGCCAAGCTGGATGGTGCCCTGGGCAACCTAATCTAGGGGTTGGCATCTGTGCCCACGACAGGGATATTGGAACTAGATTATATTTAAGGTCAATTCCAACTCAACCCATCCTATGATTCTGGTATACCTGGGCCTATACTTACTGCTGCATACCTATCCCGTCCCCTTTATTGCTATAGGTGTCCCTCTAACAGTATGCTGTGGAAAACCTGCTGAGTACTTGAGTCTGAAAATTCTGCCAAAAAGCAGAAGAGGTAATGTGACCAAGCCCAAATATCAATATACTAATTTCTCAGTGTAGTACTTGATTTTAAAAATCACCATCCAAAACATAGCAATAATAGGGGTTTTGTTTTATGCCTTATGCTACGCTGCCTTTGAATTCAAGATTTTTTTTTTCCTTAGGCATGAAGGCTAGAAAGACTGGATTCAGATTCATGAAAAGTGAGACTGTCACGAAACTGCAAAACGTGAGAAGCTAGGGCTTAGCAGAAAACAAAATATGTCATGAGATTCACACTAAAATTAGAAAAGTGAGTTGTACTGCAGTATAGCTGCACAGGTGTGCAGAACTGCAGTCACTTCATTCTCAGGAAATAGTTATTCAGTAGAACTGTCTCTTAAGCCTGTGTTTCAAGCAAGTCATAACTGACACTTCACAGTCGTGAAATTCAGCCAACAAAACCTGTGGAGCAGGTGCTACCCTACCTCTGTAGTACCAGAACAAAGGCACACAGGAACTAGTGGGCAGCTGCCACTCAAAGCTGCATCAAGGCTTTTACAGGGAATTTCTCCTGAGGAATAGTAAGAAATCTTTCCCTTTAGTTTCCATATCAGGTTTTCAGATCAGTGCTCTTCCCAGCCTCTCCTCCTCTGGGCTGCTCGCAGTGTGGAGTGCTCTTTTCCTGTTTACCCTCACATCCCTTTTTATTACTAGGCAGGACTTTTTTTTTTTTTAAAGCACACTCAGGCGCCTGCTTGTTTTTTCTAAAGCTCTACAGGGATTTGTCGGCGTCTTTTGCAGCAGGTCATCCTGTTTTCAGACAAAGTTCCTGTCTTGTTAAAAACAATAATTTCTGGATGTCTCTGTAGGTCTCCTGCTTTTAATCATCCTGAGTCCTTGAGCCATCCACACTCAAAATATTTAGTGTTTGTTTGTAGCTAAAAACAAAAAGGAAAATAAAGGAAAAGCCCAGAGAACATTTCCTTCTACAAGACAGGAGACCCCCGAGCACTGCAGTGGCACAGGTCAGCTGAGCATAGGCTGTGGCATGCTCAGGACAAAGGCTTTGACTATCAGACAAAACAGTGGCAGCAGCAGCTTTACCATCACTCAAAATGCCTGGCTGCTCAGGAGCAAGTTGCCTGCAGGTGCCTGAATCACGGGTAAGTGCCAGCCAGGAGGGCTCTGACAGCCCTGGAACAGACCTGCAGGGCACAGCAGAGGATGTACTGGGCCATAGTAGGGCTGGCCTATCTTTTGGGCACAGTCTGCAGTCTGAGCACCTAGGGAAAAAAAGGGGTAATACTGTCTTGTGCAACAGTAATAATTTTCAGACTGGTCAAAGCTCTGCATGGCTTTGAAACCCACTGATAGACAGCAATAGGGCCAGTGTAATGCTACATTATTTATTGGGTTTTAATTTTACATTGAGAGAAAAACTCAAGCAACCATCTGTCATATTTCATCTATTTTAATTCTGTATATGCCCCCTAGTATTGTATTAAGGACAACTATTCAAACAGTACATCCATACTGGCAACACCTCTTGTGGTGAGGGGACCACTGTTGTTTCATGTACATTTAGGCTGGGACAGATATTTTGCATGGCTTCATGTGAAACAGAAGTGGGAGATTACTGCTTATGCTTCCCTTTACAGCCAGCAGCAGAAGGTATTCTCTGTTAGGGGGCAGCTAGCACGCCTAAGTTAAAATCCCCTGCTGAGCTCCTCTCTGCAGTTTCTCCTCATTACCCTAGTGAAGGGGGACAGTGTCCTGCCTTTAAAGGTTAGAGTATGTGAACAAACCCTCAGTAATTGGTGATATAAGACGTCAAAGTGTTTAACAAGTATATTTAGTACCACTCAGATAGAAATAGTTGGGGGAAGTTGGTCACAGAAGGTGATAAGTGTCACCTTGAGCTGGGACAAGAAGTCAAGTCTCTTTCATGTAGCCTCAAAGAGGGGCTGGATCTATCTGCCAGTGCTGCAAGGAGGACTCATGGGAGCACAGGACTGAAACCTCTGAGCTCCTGAGGGAGCACTTTCCAACCTCTTACCTATTGAAAAATGCTGTTATTACAATGGCAAAGGCAAGAAAATAAAGAAAAAATGCCAAGACAAATAACTTACTCTCCTCACTGGCTCCAGGTTTGCACTATACAAAGCTGCACCTTAAAGGATCTTGGGTCACCTCCTTGGAGCTGAGGGACAGCTCACCTTCAAGTGCACCTCCAGGGTTTTGTGTACTGTTATGTTCAAGGAGGTGATGAAATGTGTTTCAAAATATGTATGTTTAAAGAGGCCATAGCCTGTACTTCCATTAAGAGAAAGGGTTTATTGTGTGCTTCCTGACGCTGAACACTCATGCAAAACGATCATCAATCAAAGTTTCAGGCTGTGGTAAATTTACCCCTGACAGTTCTTATAGGAAGATGTTACACAATCCCTAACCAAAATGCTTTGATCTCCTAAGTCAAAGTCAATATGTCCAGCTGGATAAATAGCATTAAGCCCAGCACTGCTTCCTGTGTAAGTGATAAAAAATTGATAAAATCCTGACTTTCAGAATCACAGGTGCTTTAAATCAATGGAACACAGTTCACCAAAGCTATTAATACTACCCCTGGAAGTCTCCACTGGAAGCAAAAAGCTTTGAAACTTTCAGGCTCTTTAGTTCAGAAATGGAGTTCAAATTAGGTGGTTTTTAGGCCGCCACAATCACTGAGCCACAACCAGAGGCTGTCGTACTCTGTGCCAGTATCAGTCAGAACCGTGTCATTTGCTTAACTGGACCAGAGTCCCTGAGCTGAGATTCAGCCTCTGGCACTGCCAGCTTCCCTGCAGGGCAGCTGGATTAGCTTTCAAGGATGTGCTTACAGAAACAGTTTTACAGACTCATCCCTATTCCCTGTCTTAACCAGTCCTCTCTTCAGACACACTAAATGTGTTACCCCTCCCTTTCAGGATCCTACCATTTTTTAGACCCCACTTAGTCTCCTTGAACTCTTAACTGACCACTGTGGGAAAACTTCTTCCTTCTCCTTCCCCTTGTATTATCATGGAATGACAGCCCCTCTTTCTGGGCAAAAGCAGGGCTGGTGAATGATGGGGTTCAGGCAGGTTTTCTTCCCTCCAACTGATTCACTTCCCAACATTGATAATCTATTACAGAGTCTGTCTTACTGCCCATTCCCCTCCTTCCCCAATAATAATGACATTCTTGAATGCTTGAGATAAATATCCTGTTACAAACCAGATGATCGGGCTGAATATTACTTTCATCCTCTATGTGACTACTTGTGGGGGAGTGCAGATAGTCTGTTTAGCCATATGGATGGTTTTCCATCATTCACAAATGTCACAGACAGCGGGGCAAAATTTCTTTTTTTTACATGGTCTTTGAGTTGCTTCAGCTGAAATTGATTTTTGGAAGGTAAAATTCACCCTGGTCCAAGGGCCACTTCATGGCAAATATAGCCCACATGTTCTTATAAAACTGAAAACATATGCGAAATTTCAGAAAAACATGCACCTTGTGCTAAGGAAATCCTTGGAGGAAATCTTTGACGTACCAATCTTAGAAATTAATTTTAAATAAATGAAATGGTATATCCATCTTCTGAAACACCTATCTGACACACCCATCTTCTCTCTTCCAAATATACAGTGACTGTAAGCTCCTAGAAGTGCTGTGTCTTCTAAAAAGCCCAAAACCAACAACAGTAAATTGCTTCCCAGAAAATCTTATTTTGACCTAAGGGGAGGAAAGGAATCAGAAAAAAAGTCCCCTCTTCCACTTCTCAAGAAGCACTTCTTACTTCCTCCAAATGATCATGTCCGTGAAGAAGTGAGGGGTGCCCTCTCACCCAGCAGCAGAAACAAAAACAGACACCTTGAGTTTCAACAAATGGCCTGGCTGGGCAAATTACAGAGCTAAAGAAAACAGTCTCTATCTAAGAATATGTCAGCTAAGGCACTTTCTCCCCAAGCTGATAAGAAGAGCTCAGACCTGATGAGCAACCTGTTCTCAGAGAGAGCAGAGCCAGCACTTTTCACAGAGAGCTGCTCTCCCAGGTTCGGCAGCCACATGTTGTCTAGACCTTGCTCCTTCCTTCTTGTCCTCAGCCACAATTCATAACACAAGTGAGCAGAAAGTCTCCTGACTGCTCCCAAACATATTCCTGCTCTAAGGGGTGGCCTTAGGCAAGAGCAGTCTCAGCAAATGCCGCTCCCTGCTCTTGTAGCCCTCCCATCGCCGTGCCTCACAACAGGCCACGTAGGACACACAGCAGATGCCTGGGAATTGTCACAGGCAAACTTTTCAATCCATAGTGAATGGCAGCAGTCTCATGTTTTTGGAGACCTGAGTATGAAGGTCAGGTGGGAATTTGGGAGGCAGGGGGACAAGGGACATGAGGCTGAACCTGTACAAGTCCACAGGGCAGCTGTTGGCATAGAGGTGGTTTTGAGATCATCTTTGCCTTACTTGCAATGCCTGGTTGGACCTCAACCTGCCAATCAGCTGGACCTGATCCTTCTGGCTTGTTTTTCCTGTCTCATCTGTACTGTGTCTGTGGTCAGAAGTTCATCTTCCCCTTCTTTCCAAAGGCAATGTGCTGAACCCAGCTTAATGGATGATCAGAACAACTGATCAATTCCAAACCCTGAGAATAAAAAGTCCTTGGTTAATTTCTCTGCCATTTTGGCCTCATTTACCTTCTAAAGTAATAGGCAATCTATTTTTTTCAGGGACTCAGTTGCAAAATCAATATAGGCTTTGCTTTTAAGAGCAAAAAGACAATCAACACACACCATAGGTCCTATTCCAGGCACTGCTTTTGCCTTGCTATGTCAGCTAAACCTAGCTTGAAAAACTGCAGTAACACCACTGATGGTCTTACTCAGATGAGATAAATAGCTTCAATGTGATTGAATCAAGTGGTATGTCCTCAATAGAGAGGGATGATTAACAGGTAGTAATCAGTATTTTCCCATAACAATGTACCTCATAGCTTTACCAACTAATAACGCAGTCAGTATCTGTACATTTACCTCTGAAGGTTTTCAGTAATTAAAAAAGGCCAGCTAACAAAATGGCTCAAAGAAAATCCCTGTGGTACATTTTTGAGTTGCTCTGAAGCTGAGTGATGTGGTAGGTGACCTCTCCCTACCTCATTCTAACAGTTCTTGTCCACATGTAATAGCAGAAGCATCACAAGTTGTTGATGTATTTAAAGGAGTGGGAGCAATTGTTTTTAAATAATTAGTCTTTTTCTGAATCTAAAAGAGATTCATTTTATCACTGAGTGTAGAGAGCTCTTTGAATGCAAGAACTCATGCTTATTTGCCTCCAGTTTTCTCTGAGTAACTACATGAATCAACAGGGGTGGCACTTGAAGGCACTAAGCTAAAGTGAAGAGCACTCTCATCTCGAAATCTCAATGCAGAAGACTTGGTTCCTCTTTGCATAAATCCTGGGGAAGAAATATGAGGCACTGAGAGTTCCTTTGTTTTTGCTCACTGGATTTAAACAATTCCTCCTGCACACATCAGAACAATGAATCCCTTCAGTCTACCAGACTACAAGCAATATAAGGCAATCAGTTCATGCTGCAGACCTCTAGAATTTTCTAAGTTTTGGGGAAGCAAATGGGATTGAAGCAACTTCAGATTCAAACTTTGCAGCAACTTCAGATTCAGAATCAACTTTGATTCTGTTATTTTAAAGAGAAGTAATAAGCAACACACCCTCTGAACACACATGCTCCCCTGTATCCAATTATTACCCTCACATAATGCATCCATCATTAAAACAGAATGTCTAGGCTGAAGTTGTCCTCACTAATTAGAAAAATTCCTGGCCAAAACGGTATTGATTTGAGCCCAAAGAACCCAGGTTCTTTGGTGATTCCTCACCACATTCTGTCATTGGTGGACTCCTCACCTTACATACTTCTAGCCTCAGTAAGGACTTGCTAACACAGCCAATACACTGAGTGTGGACAAGCACCAACACGGCTGGTAGGCTGTTCTCACTCTGAATCATGCTGTACACAGCATGTAACAGAGTCCCTCTCTCTGACTTACTTCAGGAAACACACTTTTTTAGATTAAAAACATCCTGCAGCCATTAGTTGGCTCTCCAAAATCCACTGACAAATGCTGTTTTGCTAGATGTTCAGGCATGTCAGCAGGATGCTCAGCACCATTCAGAGCTATTAACTCATTAACTGTTCCATGTAGAAGAAGAGACAGTATATTAAGGTTACGATAATTTGAAATATTTCATATTTATCCAGATTAAAAAAAAATAAAATTCCACTGACAAGTTGGACTACAGGTTTTGGTACCAAAGGCACAGTTTGGATTAAATGAGAAAGAAAAAAGTTACCAGTTTTTGTTTATTTCATATTTAATCTCCAGAGAGAAATCTTTTCTGAAAGTGTCGTTTGGACACTGACCTGGTCTGACTAACTTTGGTATATTGATCTTGGCAGACAAACCAGTTCTTCTTTCCCTCTGCAACACAAGTAGAAAAGCAGTTGCCTTTGCAGTGCAATACACCATTCTTCAGTGGGGTACTGAACCTACTCACCTTGAATATAGGACATAACTTATTTCAAGGGTTTGTTTGTGGCTGCATTATCATTCGCCATTGGAAAAATCATATAGGCAAAAAACCCTGGCAAAATAAAACTCAAACATTAAAAAAAAAAAAAAAAAGACAAGGTGTTGAGGGTGGATGTAATGAGAATGCTGATGGGTCCTTGCATTCAGTGGCAGTAATTAGCTTTACCATAGTAAATTCTAGGCATATGGCATATCGACTTTCGCACCCTCTTACATGATTTAAATTGTTCTCATAAATGTCTGTCTCACTGTAACAGTGAAAAATCTCCTCTTTCCTCAAGAATAAAACTGCCCTGACAACTGATGCTTAAAAAAAAGCCTCCCAAATCCAGTTAAGGCAATGATGTGTGTTTAATGCAAGAGAACAACAATTAGTGTATTTTTGACTGAAAAGAACTCAGTTAAGCTGCCAGAAATGTCAAAAGTTCCTCGTTGCCCTGACACTTACGTAATTGTTCTGCAAACACCCACACACCGGAATAGACCTACTCCACCAAAAATTGCAGGGCTGACTCACTGAGTGTTCATCTACGTATTGAAGACCTAACCATCTAGGATATATCATCCATAGCATAATTCTAATGTGATTTCCCTGATTAAATAAAATTACACTTCACACAGGAAAAAAAACCCAAAACCCTCCATATCTTCAGGATCCTGTCCACCAATCACAGAGGAAGCAGCCAAAAATGGCAGCACTGCAGGCAGTGTCTACTCTCCAAAGTCTTGCCTGAGCCCCATACAAGGGCAAGGCTGGGATTAGATGCATCTGGCCACGGTGTGCAGGATTCTCCTTGTTGAAACACAACACAGAAACAATTGTACCTACAACCCACTTAGTTTTAACTTCCTTGCTGTGTAACATTCACCTTTCTGAATCCAGTTGTCACAGCTAGCCATAAACCTTCTTATCTGAAGGAAAGTGCTCCCCTCCATGAAGGTCATCATAACCCTGTGCTAAGGCACTAATCTGGTGCAGACTGGAAAGGGAGCAATAACCACTGAATGCTGCTTCCTGCACTTTTCTTATAGCCATTCAAATTCTGTTGTGATCCAGAAATGCTTAACTTCTCTGATCTGATGGGACTGACACATGAAATGAAGCAGATTGCTGCAAACTGGGACTAGAAGAAAAAGAAAATAGCCAACCAATATTTATAATGATTACCAGGAAAAAAAAAAACAAACCTGTAAGAAAGAGCAGGGAGGCTCCAGTGTACCACTGGAAAGCATAGGGCTGTAGGTGTCTCTACAACAGTGTCTCGCAAACCCTTGAACAGAGATTATGCATACAGTTTAGCCAGAATAGGAAACTTTGTGAAAATGGTTTGTACTTTACAGTTCTACTACAAAACTACTCAGAGACAGCAGTATTTTAATATAATTTACCTTTGTGGTATGTTGGTGACACCAAGGTACCAAATAAGTGACCAAAAACTGTGACCATGATCAGTGATCATCATGTCGTGCTCTGACATACCCAGTGATGACCTGGTGTTTGGATGTGACAGTTCTGCTATTAAGTCCTCATAAATACCCAAGCATACTAAAGCCAGAATAAACTTGACAACAGTAACTGTCTTGCCAGTATTTGCAGAGATTACACTTGTACACACCCAGCCTTCAAGGTATATTTTATACTGCAAAGCTCTTAAATACCGAATCAAAGAATTACCACACCCATTTATGGCTTACCTTGAGATGTATACCTTTCAAAAGGACTCTGTTCCCTCAATATATACTTTGCTAGTAATGTAAACAACCCAATATTGCCCCAAACATTTGTAATACTGCTCCACATTTAGGGCATTACCCTTTCCCCACTTGTTCTATTTACATAAAAAGTTCTTTCTACTGTTTTCCCTCTCCTACCAACTAAAGTCTCTCAAGCTTCCAAATGAAATAACCTATCTGATCTGTGAAACTTAGGAGTTGTAGTGACTGACCCCTTAAGAACACTGTAGTTTGGCAACTTTATATTTATATTCTGGTTTGTTTGATTGTTTGTTTGTTTTGGGGAAATGGAAGTGCAAATTGTAGCAAACTAAATCAGAAAGGTTTGTGTGACTTATATCACATTCCACCTCCTGGAAGACAGCATCACGTGTGCTTCAAATTCAGCCTGTGACTTGAGCCCTTTGTTTTTTTCGAACAGAGTAGGACATTTTAGTGCCTGGGTCTAGCCATCAGTTTGGTACTTCCCCCTCAACAAGCTTTTACCAACCTTTTTTGACAACAGCAGGTCACAAGGGAAAGCTCCAGGCTTAGTAATAAGGAAACTCTTACCTCTGTCAACGTATGTATCCAGTTTGATGCAGGTCCTGCCTGGTCCAGGAGAAGTCCCTGTAAGGGACTTTTCATCTATGAAGAGTAAAGCAGAAGTGCTAAATGGAAGTTTGCAGGTGTCAGGATGCATAATTGTCTGTGTCTCCCCCTGTGACATCCTGGAGCCAAACTGTGTGCTCAGCTCCATGGGGTCCCCAGGACACATTTCAGTGGCTGTATAGAAAACAGACAGCGGAAATGGAATTGTTCATGCCTTGGTTGAACTACTAATTGCCTCTCCTTGGAAACAAAATATAAGATAGCTGCATAGCATTTCTTTTCCTGAATATGCCTGTCCCAGGATGAAAATCTTTTTCTTACATAATTTGCTGTCCCTGCCCTGCTCTCTGCACAGCTGATTTACCCTGCACTTTGCAAATGCAGCCCTTGTTTACTCTTTTCATGGTCTAGAACAAGCCTTCAGTCATCCCAGGGGCAGGGTTTATTCCCATGGTCAGAACAGAGAGATTTGGTAGCAGGGGATTTCGTAAACACAGAGGAAAAGAAATCTTTAGCATTGGGAAGAGAGAGCTGCTTTCCACACTTCCTAGATGCTGTCAGGTTTGCTTCCTTGTAGGATGAGTGAACAGGACAAAAATGAGACAGTGCTATTGAAGGAACATACTTTGGTGACAGCACTAATGCCTCCCCAGGTAAGCCCACATGCTATAGTCCCTAGTTAGCTCTTCAATCAAAATGGACAGCATTGGAAAGAGATCATAGCATTTTCTCAGCAGCCTCATCTGGTGTGATGTATGTGCCCAGTATAGTGTGATACAGGCTGCCACTGAACAGCAGACAACAGCAGAGAGAAACACCAGCCTGCACAACATGAAAACACTCTCTGGACACTACTGAACTCTTAGGTATTGGCAAAGAAATAATATAAGCACAGTGTTGTCTGTATACAAATAGCATGATATTTCTGCACCCCACATAAGGAGTTTTAGATAGGAATTGCTCTATTCCTTAGCTAAGGTAACAGAACCATATAAATCTACATTCCAACCAGTAAGCAAATTTATTAATTTAATCACTGCCACCAAATATAATGGTGTATCTGTATTTTCATGCAATCACACACACAGTACAACTTTTCTAATTTAGTTTGCTTTTCTAATTTCGTCTTCTGCCTTTTGCTGCTATTATACAGTCCATTTTTAATCTGAAAGCTATCAAATTAACATGTAATTATAAAAAAGCGTGCAGACACCTAGCCTTCTGTTCTCTTCATGTTTATTATTTTTAACAGACAGCTGCCCACCTGTGCTATGTTTCTGTTGCCAGAAGATTGTAAATCACTGTGAAGTGATACACAGGTCAGTGCCACCAAAAGTGTCACTAGCAATGGCAACATGTGGTGGGAAGGGAAAAAAGAAGAAAAAAACTATTACAGCACTTGCCTCGGTGCTTGGCCAATACACTGTGAATCTTGCTAAATGTGTGCCTTGCACTGCCCTCCCACAAGCTTGGTTTTATCCTTTAAGAAGGGAATCCAACAGCCAGTAGTGATCTGCTGTCAAACAAAACTGCTCACCTTTGCACACCCTGAGGAACAATTTGGAGAACTCATGAGCTGCATTCAGAAGGGAACCTTGTTTATACCACAAGGAGTCCTCCTAAAAAATGCATGTCTGTGGTAGCTGTTAAGTATTTTAAAGCATCATTCCTAAGTAATTGCTAATTACATTACTTTATTACAAGGCACAATTAAATATGTGCTTGAAGTCATCCAGCTATTTGCTGTTTCAAGGAAAGCACTTGAGTCAAAAGGATTTCCTAAATGGAGTCATTCAAGTGTTTTATTTCTCCAACTTCAGGAATTATTTTAGATGTGAATAATTGGACATTGAATAACCAGTTAAATGTCATTTCCATAAATTGTTTGTACTTTACATAAATAAAATGTTTTATAGGACACTTTTGTTCTCCCTTTGAGACACCTTGCACTAACCACTCTTACACCAAATGGTACTCTACTTTATGGACAGTTTGGACTAGGATGATTTGTGTATTTCTATATATTGAAATAGATCATTCATAGGAACCAATACAGACACACATTGATTTTTCACTTTTACTGAAACTAACAGGAACTGTATAAAGGACTTAGAGATAAACCTGAAGGTGAGAATCACAGACTGCATGTAAAAGTACAGGCTTTTAGGTTCCACTTAAAACAATTACAGGTTCTACCAGGCACAATTTAGAGACAGTAAAGGGAACTGAGTTGTTCCAGAGTGCTGTTTGTCCTCTCTGAAGACCTTCTGAAAGTGATAAATGAGAGGAAATAAATAGGTTAAAATGTGAACCTCTAACTTCCAGCATCTAAAGTTGAATGACTTTTTAGCTGAATTACAGTAATTTGCTGGTTCAGTCAAAGCTGATCGTTATGATCCTCAAAATTTTTGCCTAAGTATGACCTGCCAGTGGAGAAACCTGTCTTCACTACATTTTCCAAGCTCTTGCATTTCCAGAGTTGAATTGGCATCTCACCCAAAATCCTGATGCCAGCACGTGTTATGCTCCTTGGCCTTCTCCAACAGGCAGCCCCAGAGTTTGCCTGAAGTTAAACACTGCAGATACAGAAGGCGTCTCTGCCATTTTGATTATCATCAGTGGGACATGGAAAATGAAGGCTGGAGTCCCTGCTCTCGTAAATATTGATTGATGCAACATGGGAAAGGAGTGAACAAAGAAGCAGAAAACCCTTTCCTATATATTTTGTGCCCTGACTTCTCATAGAAAGACAGACTCCCATCAAATTCTGCTTCAGTTAAGTAAAAGAGAAGCATGAAACCAAATCTTTAGAGGAAGAAAGCACTTGTATAAAAAAATTCTCATCCCTGATGCCTAATGCGAGAAGAAACTTCATCAGTACTTAGCCTTCTGAGGATGCCTCTACATCACTGCCTGAGTATTCCAGACTGTGAAGTGTCTCAGAGTGACCCAGTTGGCCTGGTTTCAAAATGTTATAGATACCTGCCTTTTTGGTACTTCTCTCTCCCACTACACAATGTAGATAGCCTGTCTGTCTAATTCAGGCCCAGGGCTTCTATTGCAGGGAGAGATATGAAGGAATTGGGCAAAACAAAACTAAATTTTAATAGCTGTCATCCATGCAATGCTCTTGTCCTACATGTCTGGCCAAGACAAGCTCAGGTCATAAGCACTCATGGAGCTCTATTGAGCCCTCTACCCATGCTACAAATGAGCAAAATGGTCCAAAAGCCAGCAAAATAGGCTATTTGTTACTAATAAGCTTTGAGCTGGACTGAAGAAGTCTTACTGGCAGACAAGAAAGTGAAAAAAACAAAAACACAAATAAAAAATAAAAAAATAAATGAGCACATGTCCCTCCTCATCCAAAAATAAACATTTCAGAGTTGAAAACGTAGAGGCCGGGTGAATGAAGGCATCATGGCTGACAGGAATAGGCTCTTCTCACTGCTCAGGTACTGCAAAAACTTCTGGAAGTTGAAGGATAAATGGTCTCCTGGTGAAGCTTGGGTTGTACATCTGGTCTCTGACAAAGCATCAGATGGTAGCATAACTGAATCTGCTCCAGCATCCCTCAGTGACTGACAGGACAGAGTGGTTCAGACAGAGAGAGGAAAAGGGAGTGCATACATGCATGCAAACAGAAAGACAACAAGGTGGCACATAGGCTCTCATTCTCCTTTAGAGTTCTTCAGCTGGTGCGTGCTGAGGGAAGTACTACTACAAATTCAAAAGGTGCTATTTGTATTTGACTGGTTTAACTCTGTTGCAGTGCAAAATCTCCTGCCTGGGTCCCAGATCACCAAATGCCACACTGCTGCCATGCAATCAGCAGGCTATAGCTACCACCATTACAAGTCTGTCTCCAGCTCTACTTCAGAAATACAACTCTCTGGAGTATGCTTCATCTAACATATTAATGCCTTCATACACTTACCCTTGAACATTCATAGTATTTCCATCAAAACTGAGAGTACTAAGAGTAAAAAATATCTTTAAATGCTATCATTACTTATTGTAATAGTATTTTTATACTACTAGGCAGGTATCTCACCCAAAAAAATGCTTAAATAAATAAAACCAAAGGCTTCTGCTTGCTAGTTTGATCTGCCGCTGCTCTGGACACTTAAACAGTATACTCTGAACATATCAGAACAGCAAATGAAGCACCTGGTAAGAACAGGCTGGAAAGCCTTTAATGAGAGAGGACAGGTCCATAGTGGGCAATGTGAGCTGGACAAGTTGCCCGTGCTGAGCCATGGGACAGGGTGTGTGGTGTGCCCAGTGGGTGGAACATCAGTTCAAGGAAATCTCATGACTAAGGGGCGAGGCAAGGTTTGTGTAACACTCCAGTCCCACTTTCAAGCCTCTGAAAAAGGTAGCAAGAAGGGATCCTCTAAAAATCCCTGCTGGGGAGGATGTCATTAATGCCATCTGGGTGTCAGCCTTGCTTGAAACTGCAGCGACTGATGTGCCAACTTTAATTAACGTCACGGGTATTTTCTTCGTGGAACACACAGGACTGCCCATGCAACTATCTGTTCCCAGGGTCACACTCTCCAGCCACTCACCACCTAAACAACCTCCTTCAGCTGGGGTTAAAAACAGTGAGCCCCGGAGGGCAGTAGCAGTGGAAGAGAGATTAGCCTCTCCTGAACAATTTTACTTCAAAGCAGATGTTGGTGGCAGGATTAGCATTTAGGCCAGGCTTCTCCTGATTTATTGTCGCTCCTCACTTTCCTCTTACCCATTTGCTAACCCGCACCTTGGAACCACTGCTCCCGGCTCAGCCTCCGGCCCCGCGGCGCCCCCAGCCCACCGGCCCCAGGTTGCCCCCGGCCCCTACTATCCCGGCGCCGCTCCGACGGGCACCGCAGCCCAGCCGTCCCCTCCGCCTCCCGGTGCGGCGGGGACTGCAGCGCCCTTCCGCCCGGCCGGACCGGGGGAAAGCGCAGGACGGCGGCGGCGGCGGTGCCCCACCCGCAGGAGGAGCCGGTGCGGCGGCCGGGGCCGCCAACGCGGGCGCTGCCAGGTGCGAGGGGCCGCACCGGACCCCGCCGTGCCGGCGGCGGCCCAGGCGCTCCCCGAGCCCCGGGAGTGGCTGCGGGTTCGTTGCTGGCGGTGGACTCACGCTGCGGCCCGGCGAGCGCGGTTCAATCACAGGCTACCTGGAGGGGCCGGCCGGGCCACTTTCCCTGCTCACGTTTGTGGGGTGGCCCGCCCGGGCTGCAGCAGGAGCGCCTGCGGGCTGCTCCTGCGGCGGGGCCGGCTCCCCGCCTGCGCTGCGTGCAGCGAATAAAGCCGGGTCGCGTAGGAAGAGATTAGCTCGGGGTTTACTCTTCACCCCCGTAGAGATCAGCCGAGGACAGAGCCTACCCGCCTCCCTAAAAATGGGATTCCCGGAACACCCTAATGAAAAGCCGGGCCACGATCAGCTCGGGAGAACTGGGGGTAACACGGCCGGCCCCCGCGGGGTATGACTTAGGGAGCGAAAATATGGAGGGAGGGAGGGAGAGAAAAGAAAAAGTGCCATTAGTTCCGCCGGCTGCGACGGCCGCCCCGCGGCTGGTGCTTGCGGAGGGAAGGGGGGAGCGCCGGGCCGCGCCCCCTCACCTGCCCCCGCCCGCCGCGCCGCGGCTGCCGCTTGTTTGCACTCGGCTTATCCGGAGCGGAAATTCCTTTCCGTTTTTGTGAATGACAAACTCATTAACGATTCATCAACACAACCTGTTCCAGCCGGCCCGTCGCCGCGGCAACAGCCCCTTCCGCGCGCCCCCATTGGCTGCGCCGGAGAATGTATCCATTGAGCGGAGCCGCGGTTGTACCCATTGAGGAGCCGCCGGGCGCCGAGCTGCGTGGGGCCGCGGCCGAGGGGCGCTGCGGGCGGCGGCGGGGCAGCGCAGCAAAGGAGGGGAACGCAAGGCAAGGGGCGCCGCCACCGCCGCAGCGCTTCCATGCTGAGCCGGGGAGCCCCGCTCGGCGGCACGTTAATTGGATTTCATTCACTCGTGGCGGAGGAAAAGCCCAAGGGCTCGGGCTGCAGCGGCGATTAGGCAGGTTCATTGACAGAAAAAAAGAGGAGACAGGGCAGGCTGGCTGCGCGCACGCAGGCACACACACACACGCGCTCACACTCACACACACGCCGGGGCCGGGGCTGCTTCTCCCTCCCCGTGACTCCACAGCCGCCCGGCGCGGGGGAAGCGGCGCGGGGGGGGCTGCGTGATTCATTTTCCTGGGGCGGAGGGAGATAAGTTGTGCGGAGTTAGAGGGGTGCAGCCCGCCCGCCGAGCCAGCCGCATGCCTCTGTGAGAGAGAGGGGCGCTTCCAGAGCACGCTCCGCTCCCCCCGTCCTTCCTCATGCTAGATACGTTCAGACCCGTCCCTTTCGCGTTGGAAATGGCGATTAGTAAATCCGTGGCGTGGCTGAACGAGCAGCTGGAGATGGGCAACGACCGGCTACTGCTGATGGACTGTCGACCGCAGGAGTTGTACGAGTCGTCCCACATCGAGTCGGCCATCAATGTGGCCATCCCCGGCATCATGCTGCGGCGGCTGCAGAAGGGCAACCTGCCCCTGCGGTCCCTCGTCGCCAGCAGCGAGGAGGACCGGGAGCGCTTCGCCCGCCGGTGCGGCACCGACACGGTAGTGCTGTACGACGAGCACAGCCGCGACTGGAACGAGAATACTGGCGGCGAGTCCGTGCTGGGGCTGCTCCTGAAGCGCCTCAAAGATGAAGGCTGCAAGGCATTTTATCTGGAAGGTGAGAAGGGCCGTCCAGGGTTGGGGGAGAGATCTCTGCCAGGGTAAGAGGGAGGGGGGGGGATGCGGTCTGCAGCGTTCCCCGGGCAGTGGATTGATGCGCCAGGAGAGCACTGACTTGGGTAGGGGGCTTTTCCCCCTACTCCACACTTCTCTCCCCCTCTCGCCCTCCCTCCCCCCATCTTCGCATTGTTTAAAGAAACCTTGATGTCTGAAATCACTATGGCAGCGTGGGGAGGACAGGACTAACGGGGATTCCGGCATGAGCCTGGTAGAAGGAATTGCCGCCGAGACACCTCTCCAGCGGTCCCCGCAGGGCAAAGCGGTACAGAGCTTTAATCTTGAATGTGCTGAGCCCTCCACCGCAGCGGACGATTTTCTTAACCCTTCCTTTAAGTTAGTCTGTCTGCGTTGTGAGTGTGACATTTTTTTTCTTCTTTATCCCGGAGCTCGAGAGGGTGCAAAACAGACGCTCCTTTGCAGACAGGGCTGTACTAGGGAAGTAAGTCGACATGCCATCTTATATCAGGTTGCATTTTCTCCTCTTTGCTTTTCTCTCCAGGTGGTTTTAGCAAGTTCCAGGCCGAGTTCGCCTTGCACTGTGAAACTAACCTAGACAGTTCGTGTAGTAGCAGCTCTCCTCCTTTGCCGGTCCTGGGCTTGGGAGGCCTCCGAATCAGCTCCGATTCATCATCCGACATTGAATCTGACATTGACAGAGACCCCAATAGTGCCACCGACTCCGATGGCAGCCCTCTTTCCAACAACCAGCCTTCCTTTCCGGTGGAGATTTTACCCTACCTCTACTTAGGCTGTGCCAAGGACTCTACTAATTTGGATGTTTTAGAAGAGTTCGGCATTAAATACATCTTGAATGTTACTCCTAACCTGCCTAATCTCTTTGAAAACGCCGGTGAATTCAAGTACAAACAGATCCCGATCTCTGACCACTGGAGCCAAAATCTCTCTCAGTTCTTTCCTGAGGCCATCTCCTTCATAGGTAAGACCCGATTACTTGCTAACATTTACATGTCAAGCGGCAGAATTCGTTATATTTTGCAGAATTCGTGAATTTCGGGCGAGAAGCGGTAGCAGCATTTATGGTCGTCTCTGGGGCATGCCCCGTTCTCTGATTTTAAAGCCGGCTTAAGTTGAGGGCTGTTGGGGACTGTTTGGGGGGGGTTATTGAGAAGTCCTGGTGAATTGTAAGCGACCTTTGCAGGGTTGCACAGGCATACCTGAATTGTCTGGCTGTGGAATTCCTCCTTGAGTCATTTGTGTTGGCGCTGGGGACTGAGCCCTGCGCATGTTGGGGGATCTTCTTAAAGGTCCTGGCGGCTGTGGGGGGGGCAAATGAGCCTGGGACTGATGGTTTATTTGACTGTTTTCTTTGTTAATGTTGGGTTTTGGGGTTGTTTGTTTTTGTTTTTGGTTTTTTTTATTTTTCCTTGAAGTTACTGAAGAGTAGTATAATAAAAAGAGTAGTATAATCTAACTTTAGCTTTAAAATTATGAATAGCTTTTAAGTTATGAATAAGCGGTGTCCCTGGCAAATATATAGCCAGAGTTTAAATTAAATCTTGTGGTAATAATGATATTCATCTCGGGCTCGGTGCCTCGGTCAGCCGGCCCTCAGACGGGAATCTGTACCCTCGGGCCCAAGGAGTTCTGGTTAAAATCTTAACTCTCCTCCTTCGTTTTGGGGAGGACTCAAATGGTTCCATCGGGGTGCGGTGGGGTGGACACTGCAATATCTGTTGGGAAGCTGTGCTGTAATCCGGTTGAATGATACCGGTAATAGTGGAGAATGTAGGTAATCTGAGCCTAGCAGGAAGAAATGTGGCTAGAAGCCACAAAGAAACTAATCTCCAGGCATTGTAATGCATTTCCTATTACAAAGGAACCCATTTTCAACCAATGTTGACATCCTGTTCCTCCTAATGGGCTGTCCCCTGTGACTTCCCTCATTCTTTTAAAATGCCTGAATACCTCCATTGTTAGCTGCACAACAGTTGGAGAATAATTTAATAGACCTTTGCAGTCTGCTAGTCTGTATAAAGCCTTTCAGTGACATATTGCAGGATTTCCATGCTGGGGCAAGGGGACTGTAAGAATTTAAAGGCAAATCTCCAGGCAAAAGCTTGTCTTTTAAAACTGACTTTTAAAACAGTGTCATGCAGCGTGTCCTGCTCCCTTTGTCTCATTCTTAGTTTTCTCAGCTCTTGGACTTGGGTAGTAGGGGGAGTGGATTCTTCTCTTGTCCTGGTTTTAAGCCGCTAAAGTTAACTCTTGAGTTGCACTGCTGGCCACTGGGATCAGAATTGTACTTTCTTCCTCCTTGATACTAATCTCATTTGTGTTAAGAGATCAGTTACCAACCCTCTGTCTTACGTGTCCTTCTCTGCCTCTTTGTACAGATGAAGCACGGGGGAAGAACTGCGGCGTCCTGGTGCATTGCTTAGCAGGGATCAGCCGCTCGGTCACAGTGACGGTGGCCTACCTCATGCAGAAGCTGAACTTGTCCATGAATGATGCCTATGATATTGTCAAGATGAAGAAGTCCAACATTTCACCCAACTTCAACTTCATGGGTCAGCTGCTGGACTTTGAGCGGACTCTGGGACTGAGCAGCCCCTGTGACAATCGAGTGCCGAACCAGCAGCTGTACTTCACCACCCCTTCCAACCAGAACGTCTTCCAGGTGGATTCCTTGCAGTCCACGTGAGCTCCCACCACCTCCCTTCTCCTGTCCATTTCATGGGATCACTCCTCAATGGTTTCTCTTTGGCAGTGATAAAGAAATGCAGCTTTCTCTTTTTCTGGCCTCTGCTGTTAAAAAGCAGCTGCCAGTGCAGTCAACGGAAGGTTAAACAGTATGGAATCGGCTATTGCAAAGGGAGGGGACATGGCAAGCTCTCTGGGCAGGACCGTGGTGACCAGGCAGCAGGTGGGCAGTGTGTTCATCCCTGCTTGGGCAGTAGCTGGGGTCTTGTGGTAGGGTGAGGCTGGACAGGCTGGGCACATGTTCTCTAGAGGCTGGAACCATCCTGCCCTCTGCTCTCAGATCTGTGACACGCATCTTTGTCTTCAGTGAAGACTGGTTATTTTTGTTTGTTTGTTTTAATTTAGAGGAGCCAAAGAAAGAGATTTCAGCTTAGTGTATTTGGAGTACTTGTTTGCTACGAGCTTGGTAGTATTCTACTTGATCAATGTAAATATTTAACCTTAAATTTATTTGCTTTTTTTTTCCTTAATTCACATGTACTCAAGAAATCAATCCAAGGGACACCTGTGTTTTTGTTCTTTTCATAAATTTTGCTTTGTTTGTTTGTTTGTTTGAATTGCAAAGAGTATATTTGCAGCATGCTGAATTTTATTGAAGCAAGCTTTCCATGAGGGAGAAATGGCAATGGTGAGAAGTTTGCAGATCAGGTTTTGTGAGCAAGTAGAGTCTCTTCTTTCATATATCTTTCTTTTCCTTGTGATTTTTTTTCCACATGCTTTTGATGTAGGTTCCATATGATATATATATATATACATATATATATATATTTAAATTAAATTAATTTTTTTGCCTTACCTTTTGTAAATAGATCATCTGGGAGGAGGTTTGTCTTTGAATGCGAAAGATTTTTGATCACTTTTTAAAACTTTCAGATGTGCTAAACAGTGCATTACCTCTGTACAAATTCTTCAGGGAGCTTCACCTCAAATGCAATATTTTGCGTCTTTTTATTTGTATAAAACTGGAAGTATGTGCAAGCATTTGTACCTGTGTGTACGCACAGTGAACCTGCACATGGTTGCCAATAAGGGAGAGTCTAATCCACAGTGTAAAAGTTTTAAGATGGAATTTATTATAAGAATGTAAAACCTTAAATTATTAATAAATAAATAACTATTTTTGGCTATGGAGAAGCTGACTGGTTTATTCCTCCTTTCCCCTCTGTGTAATTGTGGTTAATTGCACATACCCATATGGTTATGTTTAAAGGCAATAATTGCTCTCAATAGCTTTTGTACATCCCCCTAAGACAATAAAACCTTGATTTCCCCTTTGGTCCACTGGCGCCTAAATGAATAAACAGTGAATGTGCTAGATTCTCATCTTGCTTTGGTGAAGGGAATGCTTTTGAAGGCCTTTAGGTTAATTACAAAATATTCCAGCATCTCTTTGCTGTACTAGGGATGCACCTGACTCTGGGCCATATTTTTTTGTTTTTCTTTTCTCATTATTATTTTTTCTTTTATTATTAAGAGTAAGGAGCTGCTGTTTTCTGGCTTTATGAATTTTGGTCACTCTATTACAGATGCCAGGAGATGGGTTCATGCTCTGCTTAGCTGTCTAGCAGGATCTCATTTCACAGAGATTCATCAATAGTCTGCCTTTAAATGATTTTTCTGCTGCCATTCAGCCACTTTGCAACTTAATGAAGGCATGGAGGAAAAGTCTATATATACCCTTAGTCACCTCATTTCCTCTTTGTACCCTTCAAGCAGTTCTGTCTCTGCAGAAGGAAAAAGGGGGATTATAGCAATTGCAAAACTTCCTGCTGCAACTTATATTCATTAACATCCTTCTTGATGATAACTGGCCCAAGGCAGGGTGGTGCCAAAATCTGTGTGCAGTACCACAGTGAGGGGCTGGGGCTGTCGGCTGAGATACTGCAGAACTCCTGGCAGCCAAAGCACATTTGAAGTAATTTTAGAAACTGCAAGTGTGTGAAATGAAATGCAAACAAAACATGGGAAAAAAGTGAGTCAGTGTCTCATGCAGTGGCCTAGATTGAGTGCATAAACTGTGAAAGTAGAAGTGGGTTGCAGTTAAACTTGGCTTGTGCTAATCCAGTTTTGAACGGTTTCCGCTCTTGGCATTCCCTATGCTGTTCTGTTCAAAGTGGAGATTTGCAAGCAGCTCTAGCAATTTCCTGTCCAGCTGCAGCTCAAGTGACTCCCTTGTTTGGTTTTTTTAGTTTTCTTTTTTTTTTTTTTTTTAATATGGTCTGTGGATAATTTTAGCCAGTTTCCTCTTTGTGGATTATTAATCTGCTTTCCTTGTAGAACCTACATAGCTGTGTCCCTACTGTTCTGCTGAAGTTAACAGATGGCCTCCCTGCCACTTCCTCTCGTTTTGCTATGGGTTTGTTGTCAGGCCACTTCTGAAATTAATAGTGTTTTCTGGCCGGCTGCCACAGGCCATTACCACAAAGGGGAAGTAACACATCTGAATAGCAGGAAGCCGGGCAGGGTCACAGCGTGAACTGAACCTGTTGAGTGCAATCAGACCTCTCCCGTTTGGCAAGTGTAAGGCTGCTCTTCCCTCCCCCCTTTTAATACGCCTTGCACAGGGAAAGGGCTGACGCCAGATGCCTCAGCTGTTTGCACCGGGCAAATACTTCCGGCTGAAGGATCTGTGAATGTTAGTTGTGACTAGGTGCCCCTTAAGGTGAGGAGGTAAAGATCAGTATGTGGCCGTGTAGCCCAGGGGAGGAGAGCTTTGGCTTTTTCTGCAAACTGCTTTGAAAAGTTAATGCTCACAAGGGCTTCCTGCTTCCTTCCTGCTGCACCGAATGACTAACACCAAATGGATACTTCTGCAATTCATCATTTTTTGTGACAAGCAAGCACAGAAGAGCTTTGCTCACAGACAGACAAACACACAGCAGAGTCAGGCTGAAAACTTGTTCCAGATTTTTCCTTGAGCAAGGCCCGAAGCAGGGCTGTTTCAGACCCTTGGCTGAACTTGAACCAGACTGCGTGAAGCAACTTTGGTCACAGACAACCCCAAATTACAAGTGGAGCCAACCCAAAACCTGGTTCAATGTCTGATTTTGCTGGGAGTGTTCACAGTCATAGGCTGGCTCCGAACTACAAGGGGTTTGGAGGGAAAGCGATGAGAGCTCTAACCCGCAATGTTCACCCTCCCCACAGAGGTTCCCAAATAACTGTCCGAGCATGATGCATCCTACATCAGCACTCAGCCTGGGTTCTGCTTGCTTCTGAAGTGTGTGTCCTGGTTACTTCATCTATCCCCTCCCCAGCACTTGTTTCAAAATAATTCACTTCCTCTGTCCCCTGCTTCATTTCAGTCCTTGCTGGGATGGGGCAGAGGTCTCAGACTTCTGAGGGATTTGGCAGCTATTACAGTTCCTCAGCTGGTAAAGTAATTTGTGAAGGGGAGAATAAATCCTTTGTGCCTGCAGGGACAGGCCTGGTGTGTATAGGAGGAAAGAGGAGAAATGTCTGCCCTTTGCAGCTAACAAAATCACAACCTGCTTCTTCAAATTATAATGTAGTAATGTGAGGTAAGGAAATGCTTCAGAAGCTGTGGAGATTCTAGGAAGGAAAACTGTACTCTTAGGAGTGATCAGAGCTTTCTCACATGACCCACCTACCTTTAATACAAAGGATGAAATTGTGTCCTGTGGCATCCTCTCTTCCATTTGCTCTGGTAAGGTCAAGGTTTCCATTTGTGTTTGTGTGCACATTTTACTTTTCATTTTCTGTGCAATAGCAACATGTAACTCATTGTGTTGGTTCCTTTTCTTGCATTTCCTCTTTTCCATTCATACCCTTTCAAACTGCTCTATGCCTCCTTTCAAAATGTCTTAACTCTCTCTGGTTTTTGCTGTAGTAGCCATAATTTTCCCCATAATCTTTCTTGTGTTTTTTTAAATGCTGTTCTTCTTCCCATGCCTTCTAATTTTCCACAGGTCCAACTTTTCCTTTGTATTCTTACCCTCTCTCTTTTCTCTGTTATTCTCTTGCTGTTTTCCTCATATTTCCTAAATCAACTCATCTTTCTGCCAGCTTTAAACCTGCCTGCTCCTCTTTGTTTTCACCGTGAAAAAAAGAATGAGTCTTATGGACTCAGTCAGTTATAGTGAGCTACAGGAAAGGTATATTTTAGAGGAAAAAGTAAGAAAACACTATTGCTGTCCTCTTGGCACTTCCTAGCAGATGACATGACTCTGCCCCATCTCTGTGTAGATTTGGCCCCACATGGCTTCCCTGGGCTCTCTCTGTAGCTGCTGCTAACAGAGAAGGCAGGCATGAGGAAGCAGCATTTCCTTTGGGCCTATCCAAGGCCTGTCAAAGGGCACTGATTCCCCATTTGAAGAGAGGGGAGTGGTGAGGAAAATGTGTCCAACAAAGGCAGCTCTGCTATCAAAACTGAAGCCAGGTTTAACAATCGTGTCTGGATAACATTTCTTCAGCTTCTCTCAAAAGCTTATCCAAAAATTTTCCCTGTTGAGAAGCGTGATGACACTTTATTCAGAGCTCCAGGAAAAACAAATGTATGTGAATGTTTAAACAAAGCTACAGCTTAAGCCACACTGCTATAAATCACTGAAAGCTTTGCCTGAGTGAAGATGGTGGAACAAATTGCTAAGCTCAGTTCCGTGCCCCCCTCGACCTGGGTGTGCGTGCTCAGCATTGCTCAGTTACCCCAAGAACACAAGTATGGGGCAGCCCCCTCCATTGTGTAGCAGCACATATGGGACACTCTGGGACTTCAGTGAGATGCTGCATTCAAGAAAGGTCTCTGAGTTTGCTCCAAACACCCCGTAGCCAAAAGGAAATAAGGGCTACCCATTGGTGTTTTCTCATGCTGTGTGATGACTTAGGTTTTACAAATTCTGCCCATTCCTGTCCCTGCAACAGCCAGAAATGGAGAGTGCAGTATCATACATCTCCTTTCTCCATTGCCAAATTTGAGAGATAAGCATGTGCTGTAACTTAGCAGATAGTACAGACAGAAGACTGGTATGGGAGCTGCTGTCTTTTGAGTGAAGTGCTTGTCTCTGTAAGGAAAGGAAAAAAACATGTTAGATGCTTTCTGTTGTTTGTTATCATAGGGATCTGCAAGCGCAGAGAGAATTTTGAAGTGCTCACAGCCATAGCTTTTCCTCATAAGGCAAAGATGAAGGATGTTGACTTACCACAAACACAAGGAGATGATTATCAGATGGAAAAGGGGGGTATGGAGTCTGCTTAAGAAATATTTCTTAATGACAGATGTTGCATTCAGGACTATATTTGAGAGATACAACAGAAAGTGCTCTCCTTCATAGCTGTGATCCCCAGGATGCAGGAAGTGCATGAAAATGCTGGCGCTCTCCCATCCCTAAGCTGTTCTAGCACTGTAGATACCAGCACACAAAATGATGCTACATGGGAGGTCTATTTACCATAATGTAGAGACCATTGTGAAGCCTTTGCTCATTTTGCCAGAGATACAAATGTTTTGCAAAGTTCTCCCAAGATCTTCCATCTTCCCAAAAGGGCAATGTCCTTGCTTAACTTCCAGACTTTTATTTTAATGAAATTTTCTGGTTTTCTGTTAAACCATGTTTTGGGGTATTATAGAAGTCTGTTTTCTCATCTTTTTTTTCTTGCTGCCCTCAACTCTATAGGAAATGTATTCTCATCTGCAAGTGAAGCCATCTGAAAAACTGTTGCTGGCTGACAGTTTAAGCAAGGCGAAAGTTCTTTATAGTTTGAAGGTGGCAGTTTTTGCCTTTGCTGGGAAATGACACCTTACCAAAACCAGACTGGAAGCACTAGTATTCAGCATTTGTGAAAACATGTTAGTTGTTCAGTAGGTACACTGGACACCCAAATGATAGGAGTCAGTGTAACAGTAGAGACTACCAGTTAGGCTTTCCCACAGACTGGTGTTTGTAACACTCTGGAACCCCTTGAAGACATTATCTGTCTGTTTGGAGACCATTAAGGTTGTAAGTGGGGTTTTTAGTTCCTTTTTTCCCTGCATACAGTAATGTTATAGTATTCTGAGCTAGATATAGAGCTAGAAAGTCAGGATGTCTCAATGTGGTGAGAGAGAACGTTTTTCCTTATTTATAAAAGAAGAGAATTTTAGAGTCCTGGGGACCTACTCACATTAAAAAAAATCTTGACCACTGAGACTTCAACTATTGCTTGATTGATTAGGATTTCCTGTGTTATCAATGGCCTAAATTGCATTTGCTGTGTCAGTATTTCTATGAAATTAATTTGTTTGCAAGGTTTCTAGGCCAGCTTGGTTCTTTGTGAAGAAACATAGCACAGCACCTCTCATCTAGTCTGAAATTCAGCCCAGCACTGAGCTGATATTCTATTTAAGCATTAGGAATTGAGTAACACTTGGATTCTGTACAGGATGTTTTTGTTATAAATAAAGACTAAATGTGTCTGATTTCTTGAATACAAATCAGGAACAACAAATTAGGCTTTCACATACCTTTACAATCCTTCACTTAAGTATTTTTGATTCAGTGAAATTTTGCAGGCTACTGTATGTGAAGAAAATAGGTTTTATATTTGCAAATTACTCTCAGAGCAGAGAGTAGAAAATACCCATTATTAATGTGGACCAATTCTTCTTGAAAGAAACTTCTCAGAGGTTTACAGCTTTGCTAGACTTTGTTTGGACTTGAATATAAATGCCTCAGGCTAGTCTAAAAAGATGAAAAGAAATTAATATCCCTCTGAATATGTCATCCTAAAAGACTTGGCCCTTTTTTCTGAAGAAAATCCCTTGTTTTTTGTCTATGTAACAAAATCTGTTACTGTTTCCTTGAACATCCTCAGCTTTCTATGCCTGAAGGAAGGAACTTGAAATCTGGCAGGGTGTGTTGAGCTGTGCCTGGTGCTGCTCTCCTGAATAGCTCCTCTTGCCCAAGATTTGAGCTGTTGGAAGATGGTGGTTTGAACATGCCAAGAAACTGAATCTTCATGAGCAATTTTCTTTATAAGTTAGAGGTGATAAAATTTAGCTGAGCCTGCCCTGGGTGTTGAGTTGCCAGGCCTATTAAGCCGGGACAGTATAGCACACTCTGAGGAGGGACAGGATTTGTGATGCTGTGTCTGTGAGGTGGAGGATTGTGCAGTAAGTCTGCCCCAAAACTGGTAGGTTTGATTGGAGACCTATACTGTACTTCTGTACCTGATGACCGTACTGCAGTACCAATGACATTGCCTCAAGCATCCCTATACTTTGCAGTATAAATACTCTTTACATCCCATTTTCCCTGAACAAAATATTAATGGGGCCAGTCAACTAAGAACAATTTTGGTGTTAGGCAGAGAAGAAAACACACGTCAACCGACAGAAAGCAGAGCACCTTGGTAATGTTGCTGGAAAGGAAAGAGATGAGAAAAAGTAGCTGTTTTTGGGGTTCATTGTCAGTTAAATTTTGTATGTGTTGAGGTGTCTCAAGTGGCAGCTAGGTCTATAAATTCTTCTCTAAGATTCAAAGTGTTTGACATTGTGACCTTAATAATATTCTTTTAATAGTATTTTTGTTTTATGCCAGCAATAATATTCCAGCTTCTCTGTTGAGGTTTATATGAATGACATTCTTATGGCTTTACACAAGAGTAGCAGAGATCACACTCAAGCAAGTGTTTATTATTACAGTATTAAAGTTTTAAAAGACTCTGCCAATTATGTTGAAATAAGATTAACAGATTTTCTTTTTGTGTGTGTGTGTGTGTGTGTGTGTGTGTTTGTGTGTGTTTTTCAAAGTGCATGTTAGCTTTCTTTGACAGGGATTTAATCAATCTGGTATCTTTATACAGTGCCCTGGCTAATGTGAGCTGGTTACAGCTATGGGATGTTATTGTGATGTTAATAATAAACATAATAATTATCTGAGGTCAAAAGAAAATTTCCTTTTCCCCTGAGTCCTTCACAGCCAGGTACAGTGTGCAAGTTGCTATAAACAAAATGCATGTTGCTATATTCCATAATTACTGGTCTACATCCTTGGATTGCTGAGTCTTACAGCAGAGTTCAGTGAGCTAATCCTGGTTAACGAAGTTACTCAAATGTTTAACCATTGGCAAGATCAGATGCTGGGGCATTCTTTTAGATGTGTTAACACACCACACACCATTGGCTGCATAATAATTGATAATATCCACTAATGATTGAAGAAACTAGGGATTCTTGGGCAGGGCAATTTCTCACATTACTAGAGATTTCTGAATTAACTTGAGGAGCTAAATGCTCTTTTGTTCTGGCTGCTCAGTATAAGGGAAGAAGGAGCAGGTTTTTTGGGAGGTCAGAGCCCTCACACCCTAGTGAGTTGGTTCCACAGAGGAGAATCAAATAGGGAGCTGGGGCAATTGAGTCCTATATCATGAGCCACTTAAAAGACCATCCTACAGTTTTGCTTTGGAGAGCGTCACAGACAGGACTCATGATTCAGGTAGTTGCTGCACTATAAATGGAGTTCCTGAAATAAAGCTGAAGTAATGCAGCGATGAATCAGGCCCAGGACCTGTGCATGTGAGTGCCCTTACTTTAGGGAAAAAAAGAAAAATAGACTTTCTAATGTATTTCTGTAAATGTGAGTTACTGTTAGTCAAGAAACATAGAAATGAACCTGTATTATTCCAAAGTGAATGTCAGATGATTCTGTTCCTTGCACCTTCTACCTACAGTGAGGATGAAGATTGATTCATTCTCTGAAGAAGCTTCTAGTTGGTTTGGTGTCTTGTGTGTCTACCTAGAAGTCTCAGTTTTTGTCAGGCAAATCTTTAAACCGTTGATAATCACAGACCTGGATAAAGACAATGGTTTTTTTTTATTTCAGGCTCAGTACCAGAGAATTTAATAAATGCACTTTCATACAGCAATGGTAGGAAGCAGATGTGGGTTATGGCCCAAGGCAAGGAGTGCATGACAAAGCTTGAGCAGTACTAAAATACTTGGTCTATACATGCAAAAACAAGAGTATGATGGGCAAGCTGTTGTTTGTACAGAAAGGAAAAAAGCTCATCAGCCTAGAAGGGAAAGAGTCATGGTCATCACACTAAGATGGAGCAGACAGTCAGGGTGGAGTGCGCAGTCTGAGGCTAGGCCGTGCAATCAGATGACCAGCTGCCTCTGAAAAGACAGTCTATTCCCTTTCTCCTTCTTTGTTTTCACTTATATACTCTTGTTTCTTCCTTTGCTATAAGCACTTCTTTGCTATAAGCACTTGCTTGTCTGCAAAGCTCTGTGAAATGCATCAATATTTCTTCTGGTGATCTAGCCCTGACGCAACAAACCATGAGGACAGGAAAGCATCAGACACAGTGCAATGTCGGGAAGAGGAGAATGCAATTAATGGCAATAATGGACAGAACTGAATCTTTTGGCATTAGCTTGAGCTGTGATTGGCTTAGCTATAAAATCCAACTATGGCCCCAGTGCCTGAGCATAGAATTGGAAAGACAGACTGGGGGGTATCTGGGGAGTGTCTGGGCAAGGAAAGGGCTTCCTGATTCCTGCTTCTGCTGGGTTCATGGAAAAAAACTTTTAGAATTAAAAAGGAATGGTACCAGAGTGCACACCTGACTCACACACTTGATTTCTTTCCTAAAGGAAACAAGCCGGCAAAATCCCCAAACCAGCTTGCCAGCCGTCCAACAGGGTAACATCCATGTGCAAATCTACAAGTTCCTCACCGAAGATGGCCAGGTTTTTTATTCTGCAGCATAATTTTCTGTCTAGTTTTTCTTCCCATTTTGAACAGAATTTTGTGAAAGAGTCACGATGTTCTTATATATCTTATCCTAAAACCAAAAGCTGTTCTAATTGAAGCACTATTATGTGGTACTTTGATGGGCAGCTTTCAATAGTGGCCACAAAATTTCATTTTGCAGAGTTGAAACAGAAAAGAGTGTGGATGGAGGTATGTGAATTAGGAGACAGGCTTGCATTTTAGTCTGAGAAATTCTGACTAAAGACCAATTTTTTATATTTGCACAAATACAGGTACAGCTACAGGTACAGGGACAGCTTCATGGTACAGCTATACTGGTTAGTTTAATCTGTGAAGCATTTAAACATTTATCTAGTTTTGGTGCTGTTGCTAGTGCAGCAGAGAATAGTTATTTCTAATCTGAAACTTGAGGAAATATATTCCAATGCCTCCTGTACCAAGGACACTGTTCCTGTGTTAAATTTTAGAAAAAAAGTCAGGCTTCACTTTGGTGCATTTTAGCATTGATGTTGTGCCATCTATCTGGGTAATTCACATGGCCATAATTAACATAAAAATGCACTTGTCATTTTCTCTCCTCAGAAAGTAGAAGAATGCTTCAAAGAAAAAAAAAACTTTGTGCCATGATTAGTCAGTACCACAAATTTATTTTGTTCTGATATAATTAAAGGAGAATACATGCAAAACCTACACGTCATGAAAGAAAGCTAATATTGATGAGCCTGTGTCTTACAGCTCATGTATAGAGAAAATTTATATTTTCATGAAGGCAATGGCAACCTGGTGTTTCTAGAACCCCTGAGAAATGCCAATAAAATGGGTACTAAACAACACTGGCTATTTCCTTTTTCCTGGAGAGGCTGGAAACTCTCCTTCTGCCCACAGCTCAGGGGAGAGTTCTAGGATGCTACCTCCTTGGGAGGAAAATGTGGGGCTGGAGCTGTCTTTCCCCATGCAATGAAGTGTCCCACCTCAGAGCTGAGGATTATTTTTGCTACCACTGGTCTTCTGCAGAACACTTTTTCTTCCCATGATGGTAGCTGTACCAGCTACTCTGGGAGCCTTCAGGTTTGAAGTAGTCCCACAAGAGAATTTTTCTGATAGCTCTGCTTAGAAGCAAAAAGCCCTGTCCACTTTACTATGCCTGGCTTAATCCAGCTGGCAATTGCAACACCATTAAATACATCTTGCCCTGAGAATTGACCTGTGAGGTAATTCCACTGCTGTGGTAATTGCCATCACATTTTCAAAGATGCCCCTTGCCTGTGTCAGCTGAAGTATTTCCATCCATTTCTCAAAAGTTAAGGAGATAGCAGTGGTGCTGTGACAGAGCCCAGTAGAACCTGGCATGGGAAATAGCTGGCTTCAACATTTCTGCTCTTCTGCTCCCATATACGGACTTAAAATCCACTGGCAGCAGCAGGGAAAAGCCTCCTCACAGCCCCGGGGGAGAACAAAGTGCTGCCGGTCCTACTGGAGCTATCAGCTTTGACGCTGGTGAGGGGACAGCAGGGACAGTTACCCTTGACAGCAGGGAGTGGATTTAATTTTGGAATGACTCCATGTGGTGGAATGAGGACTGTCCTGCTCTGTGATGAATTTCCAGAAAAAATCTGTGATTTTATTTTTGAACGTTTGAAGAGTTAAAGTGGTTGGGCTCTAATCCCTTGAAAAACTGGAGTCTCTCCCTGACCTGTGTTATATGCAATTACAAGAGACACAAAATCCACCTTTGTGCCATATCCAGGGCACTTCATGGACACCACTCTCTTCTGGAGCATGTGTCCTCCTCATATTTGTGAGTCTGTGCTTGTTTATCTGTCCTATCGCCCAGCAAGTTCCATTTGTCCCCAGGGCTCTTAAATCAAGAGCAGAAACCTTCCAATTTCTAATGAATTTTTGCATGGGGGCTTTTAGAGGAGAAAGAGAAGATATATAAGAAATATTCAATTTAATAATAAGAAACTTTTTCAATTTAGTAAATCAAACAGATTCAGGAAACAGGGTGGGCCAAACACAATGTGACATAAAATAAAATGATATTTTACTTTGTCTTACTGAATAAAGAGGCTTAGAAATAAATTCCAAATGCAAGTCAATAAATCCATTATTTGCTATGTTTTCACCTTTTGAAAGAGCTGCTTTAGCCTTCCCTTCATGTTGTTCATTCAGCTAGTTTTCAGAGCAAAAGCAGTCAATTCTGCATTATCTCAGTAGGACAGTTTTAATTTTAACACTATCTGCCTGATCTCTCTTTGTCCAGTTAACATTTCCTTGACCTAGAGTTCAACCCCTTTCACAAAGTAACCTCAGGCTTTGATGGCAGTAATTCTACCTTCAACGGGTTTTGAATACACAACCTCCAGGCCCAAAGAAGAAGATTAGCAGACTTTACCCTAATTACTTGTTATTGTGTAGTCGTTAAAAAAGATTTTGGCTCCAGAAAATGGGGCTGTAGCCAGACAGAAGTTAGCCTGGAGTTCAAAAGTCTAGCAATCTTTGGCTCCACAGGCCTATAAAAGCGAAGTGTTGACTGAATGCAAACAGCCCGCACGGCGAGAGGCCCCTGGAGCGGGCGACAGCAGGCCATTCCTCACGGGAGGCCGTGGGCGTCCGAGGAGCCTCTCTCAGGCTTCCTCGCCCAGCCTGCTATGGATAGCTCCGTTTGATCCTCCTGCCGCTGGGAATGCCAGGCTGTGCGATGGCTGCAGTGAGCAGACCTTCCAGTGTACACTCTATTCTTGGGTCTTTTTGAAAGGATGAGCTGTGTTTGACGCATAGCCAGAAGAAAGTACCCCCGGTGCTGCAGTTGGGTGCCTGCCACTGCCTGATCTGCTGCTCCTCTGGGTACTGGCTTTAGGTCAATGTAATGAGCACCTATCAACAATTAATGATGGTTGTGGCACGGCAGGGGGGAAGGATCCTGAGTGCCTTTAGTGAAGTGAGCAGCAGTCAGTCAACTCCTCACATTCGAGCATTAAATATCGTGAGAGGTCAAAAGGTTTTGCCAGGAATGCAAAGTTTGGAATATTTTTAATTAAACTACATCCTTTGAAATTCTTTCAAGTAAATCTTCAAACAATTCAGGTCTTAAATTAACACCCTTTAAAAGCACATTCACCTCTGGTAAGTGCCTTCATGCAAGCTCTACTGGGTATCACAAAAAACAGTTAACTTAATTTTGAGTCATTAAAATCCTCAATTTATTATTGTGTTTATTCACTGTAGAATATATTAATATTCCTTTTCCCTGAATAGCCAAATTCCTTATCCTATGTAAAGTTGGTGTGTCTGTGTCTGAACGGGTTTACTATCTGAATTTACCAATGTCTTAAATATATGGGTTATGAGGAAAGTTTGGAATATGAGTGTTTTGATTAACCTAAAATGTGCCTTCATCTTTGTTTGTATTCTATAATCTATTTTTATGAAATGCCTGTCTCTTAGAGAGTTACTGATTGGGGGATATTTTCATCATCCTATAAATAGAAGCTGCAGTTGACATACAAATAACTGTATTCCGTCACTAGAGTTTAAGGCCCTTTTGGAAAGTTTTACTTGCCTGAAAAGATACAACAGCTGGCTAAATCTCACAACAGACTACATAAACCAACAAAATCATACTTGACCCAAACATTTAAAAGACACTAAATGCCATTAGAAGGTTGTGGCAGATTTGGTTTTCATCCTGGCTGTCATTTCCAGGTCTGCACACTTTCACTGTTGTTTCTGTGACCGGCACACATGGGATTCAAAAGACTCTCTGCTAACAAAGATCTTTGATCCCTGGATTAACTCTTCTAACACTCTCCTTAAGCAACTAGGAAAATAAAATTATTACCTCATTATCTATTTTGAGAGAATATTTTAACTGGCCTCTGAGGAAAAAGGCTGGAGGGGCCACACTAGTGTCCCGAGTGAGAGCTGATGGTGAGGGGTGGCACCTATCAGTGTGAATAGTTCAAATTCCAGCTGTAAGCCTGGAAGCAAAGTCCTTCTGTTGGGAGCTCTGGCCTCTGCCCTGGCTTTCTCAAGGGCGGTGACTGTGCTACCAGAGCAGCTGCCCCAAGGCTAATCTCTGACCCAGACCAGGCAGTGCAAGACAGCTCCTGTCCACATGGCTCAGAAGAAACTGCTCTCTTTAGGGTCAGCATGGCCAGATTTAGGGTAGTATTTGGCCCAGGTCTCTGCTGGCCCCATATTACTATGCAAGCTAATTATTAAGAAGTCGTGATTTATTAATTCAAAGCATGTATTGACTGCCTGTGCTATCCCAGGACAGTGTGTAGGGAATTTGAGGACACAAGGCCTATTGGAGTAAGATCAGACAACTGTCATGGAGTGAAGGAGTTAAACTTGCTGCAGTTCAAGTCCATTTTGTCTGTCTGGACTGGAGCCTGGAGCAAGCTATTCTGTTAACTCTGTCCAGAGTTCCTCTCCAAGAAACTAGTCATTTTGCTTCAGAAGGGAACCCGGGAGTAGGCATATATGCAGCATGAATGATTAGTGGATTAGATGCTGGCAGCAAACAGGGAGCTGAAGTATGTGACTCTTGAGACATCTGTTGATCTTTGACAGGAGTCTGTTTCAACTATGGCAAAGGTATAATTTATGCTTGAAAGTAACCCACATTCAGTACTTGATGCAGCCAACATTTCCTTATCTGAACTCAGATACTCAGTTTTCAGCAGTGGAGCTACTCAGCAAGGGCCTTTATTGGAAGCTTAGCTGCATGTCCCTTTCATTTCGAGTATGGTTGCTCCACAGGCACAGCTACATCTGTTGTCAAATTTGGCCTACTCTGGAATGAAGATAGTAATGAAAGTATAGCTTGGCCATACTTTGAAAGTCTGCATTTTTGCCACTGTACTATGAGCTGGTTCAGTTCTAAATATGTCCCATATCCTGTTTCATGAAAAGGAGAACAAGGAAGCCCAACTTCCTATGGAGTTTCATCTGACCTTCTCATGATAATCACAGTTTCTGTCAAAAGTCTGTAAGACTTCCCCAGTTCCCTCATGTCTGCTACACATCCTCACATTAATCCATTTCCTCCATCTCCCTATTTTTTCTTCACCTCATTTCAGGCCCCTGTCCTTAACTATGGGCTGAGGTAGCACTGGGTTGCAGGGGCTGTGACCCATCTGCACGCTGATCAGAAAGCAGACACATGCAAGGTGATTGTCCAGCCAGAAGCTCTTGGGGCTCTCATATTGAAACTTTTCTCTGGATCTCCTTTGTCCAATTTGTATTAGTTGCTTTCCTCTACCCACCTGTTGGCTTTCACGAGACTTGTAGGAACTCGTATTTCATTGGAAATTCTCCCTTTTTGCCCAATGTGATTGTGAGCAGTTGTTGGATTTAAAAGCTACTAGGGTAGGAGGCAAAAACGAGCAAACAAATATAGATGGAAAGACAGGATGATAGACAAGCTCAGGTTCATCAGGAAATGAGGCTATAAAGAAGATGATGGTGAAATCACCTTGGATCTCTACTGGCAGCTGGCAGATAACACAGGTGCCAAGAACGGCAAAGATGTTTCTCAAAGCTGGTTTCTGCCAGTTTTTCTCAAAAGTGTAGCGTGACCAGGGTGAAATGGAAATTCCTATAAGTGTGATTTCTTTATGCCTTCTTATCAGGTTTGTGTATTCACAATGAATGTCACCACAGTGTCCAGGAGAAACTGATACTGTGACATCCCCAGTACTGACGGGCCCAGTTCAAACAGTTAAGCCAAGAGGCTTTTTGTGTAACCAAAAGTTATTTACTACTTTAGCTATACTTATACCTTCAATGCTTAGGTCAGCTGAGGTGAGTTAACTGATGATAATGCATATAAAGCAAAGCTATTTAGATGCATGTGGTGAAGATTTGGTATCAGTTACATGAGTCTGAAGTCAGCAGGGTCCAAAATCTGACACAGTGCTTATCCAGAGGAGCACCCTCCAGAGACCTTTAGTGTTTGCACTTTTTCTGTGGACAAAGCTGACAATTTATCCTTATTTTTTGATATTTGACATTACAGCTAATGCAATGCATGGACCAAAATCTTTGTGCCAGAGAGGATTTTAATCCTAAAGAAGGAACAAAGTTCCTCTGAGGAGGTTAACTTAAAATCATGATAGAAAGTCCTGTTGGTAGAAAAAATGCTGTTGGTATGTCCTTATCTCTTTAATCTGAAATTTTCCTGGTGGTTAGAGTTATATGCTTGTGCTTTTTCACAGATATCCCATTTGAGAAAATGGCCTCAGAAGTCTCATCTGAGACCAGCAGTAGCTGTTCTACAATCTAAGTTGGCCCAGGTGAGACTCTCATGCTCATAAAAATATTCTGGTAGCATAAAGGCTCTCAGAAAACAGTGTTGGCCCCTTTCTTCTAAAAATCTAGAGATATAGGAGTCCAGCTTTTCTGTAATGGCTTACATTTCCTCTCTAGAAGATCTGGAGCCTGTCTCAGCATTAGAGATTTTAAATCCCGCTCACTGAAGATCCTTCAGTGATCCTTGAAGAAGATCCTTCAGTTCTGTCAATGATGCCACTTTGGCGAGGGACCAGGACTGCAATGACTTCATGATGGTCACTTTGCAAAGCTTTGACTACAGACAGGCTGACTACTAGGGCCATGGAGCCATTCCTTCCCTTTCTCACCAGTCTTTACTTCTTGCTTCATAGTTAGTAGAGGTGGAGAAGAGTCTTCTCAGGTCTAGCTTAATAGGTAACATGCTTACCCATGTAATACCACTTTGCAGGGGAGATATGGCTCTACTCCTCTGCAGGTAAAGAAAAAAAATACAAAAGGCACTAGAACCACTAGACAGTAATAAAAAAAAAGATAATTTCCTTCTTCATGTAAGGAAAAAGTACATATTCACCCTGTTCACAGATGAGAATCTGGATCTCAAGGATATTGCAAGAATTTTCCCTGCAGATGTTTCACAGTCACAGCTCAATGAAAAAGTGATTACAAACACAGCAATAATTTCATTGTTTCTTAATAATTAACTTTTAATGGCTAGCTCAGTAAGTGGGCTGTTTAGATTCCCTGTCAGAGGTGTGTAACTCTAGCAGCTGGTCCTGGACATTCAGACATCTTACAGACTCCTGTCCCTAAAAAGAGCTTGAGTGTAACTTTATCCCATATTTGTAATAGGTGCTTAAGCCCGAACAGAGGACTTAAGCCAAAGCTTGAGAGGTGACAGAGAGTACCTCAGTGGAAATACTTATTGGTGATTTCTACAGGGCAAGTGGGCAATGCAGATACTCAAAAATATAGTCAGACCATTCACTCTATGAATCAATGCAGCCCAAATCACTCATCAGAGAGGAACATGAAGTCTGTAAACAGCAGCTCCTTGCCACAGACAAGTTAAATAGTTGATAAAGATCTGAAACACATAGTGCCTCAGAGGTTTCCTTCTTTAAGCTCTCCTGTGTATTTGCCTGGGTCCTTTGTTATATGGTCCCTTTTACAACCGAAACAGAATACCTTATTTTGTACAACAGCACAAGCCTTTATTCAGAAAGCCAAAATTAACAGGCTTCAGTGCCAAGAGTCCTTCTCTACATCTTTTCTATGTTGTAGGAAGTATTGATGGCTTTTTGTTTGTCATTTCAGCTGCACAGGCGAGAAATGTATGTGGCTTCACTGTGTACTTTCTATTCCAGGCATGAATCTCATTGGCATTTACATGCAGGAACCCCTGGTAGCCTCAGCTGAAGTTTTCTAGGATGAAAGTGAAGGTTTATTCAATGGCTGAAATGCTATTCCAGGACTTGGGAGATCTTGCTTGTGATCTCTTCACAATATTTCTGTACTTTTTTTTAAAGTAATTCATATAGTCTTTGGGTAAAACAAAGGTAACAGTACTTCACACAACACTATAAATGGCACATGACATAAAGGTCAGCGTAAGAGAAGACTGCTAATGAATGTAAGCTGTACAAAAATCACTGCTGGTATCTGAATCCTTCCAACAGCCTGTGAGATTTTTTGCTTTTACAGGTAAACCACACAGAACACCAGCAAAACTATAGATCTGAAGTATTGGTGATACTAAGAAGAGTTTATTGAAAAAACACCATTATCACTACAGTTTCTACCTTTGTAAAGATTTTTTAATATTCACAGAAAATAATTGTAGGTTTATCTGTTAGCAGGAATAAGTTGAGAGTATGAATTACCCAGTTTATCTCCTTTGAAAATACTTGTGCATCAGTCCATGTAATTCACTATGTTTATGAAGGTAAATATGAAAAAATAATTTGTTCCATCTATTCAACACAGTTCATTCTGTATGGTGCTGCAGCAAATGAAAATATTACGGCAAACATTACATCCCATCCCACCTCTGGCTCACAGTCTGATTGCTAATCTGTTCTTTAACTTGCTACAACCAGTCATCAGCCTCAAGGGCTGGTGGTAAAACTACAGCTGGGGCCATGAATGACCCAGATTCACCTAACTACTCATCAAAATGACTCCAGGACATTTTAAGTGAAGGGAGGAGCGAAATCAGTGTATATGAAACTTTAGCAAGGAAGTGCAAACTCTGCTGCCTCAGGTGGCCACATTATATTATCTTCTTTACAGACTCTTGAAGATCCACTGCAAAAGCATGGCTCCACACTTATAGGAAGGAAGCTGTTCCAGGTCCTAACATTCTCATGGTTACAAAATTTTTCCTAATTTCTAGGCTATGTTCACCCATGGCTGGTTTGTACTTGATCTTAATTATCCCAACGCTGTCTATCTCTAAGACCTTTCTCTCTTTCCTCTGTTTAACCCCTGAGGTCCAGCAAACACGTCACAGTTCTTGTTTTGTTAGAAAAGTTAAGTGCTTTCAGTTGCTTGTCATTACTTTGTTCATTATTTCTTTTAGTTTGCACAAGCAGTCAGAACTATATACAGAGGAAGTTTCACAAGTACAAAGACATCAATGGTTTCTTATCTCTCTTGGAAGAAAAGATGTATGGGGATTGCCTTCTTCATAGTCCAATCACATTGATGAGTCATAATCAGCCTGTGAGCAACTGATGCTCTCAGTTATTTCTCTATCTCATTTATTTTCAAGAAGTTTGTTTAAGGAAAAAAATCTCATTAGTAATTGAAATGATTTGCAATAATAATATTGCATTTTATGCCATTTCTAATACTCTTGCCCTCAAAGTTGTCCAGTTCATCCTTTAAAATAGCCTGTTCCCTCACTGTAATGACAAATACATTCAAATAAGTATTGTCACTAGCTTTCAATAGTTCATTTCTATTTCTGTGCCAAATTCTCTGATGACAGTATTGAAGAAGATAGGCCCTTTTAGAAGGTCCTGAGTGATCTTTTAGAAACTCCTTTGTTAGTCGTCTTCTAGCCAGAAGTTCCCCTTTTAACACTGCCCATTATCTCCTTGTTGAATTAATAGTTTCCCAGTGACATTTCTCAAATAATTTACTCACCTTTCATTCATCCTGAAAGACAGTTACCAAGTAAAGATATCTAAGTAGACTGGCATGGTAAACATATGCTGTGTCTTACTTGATTTCTTCATTTTTTCCCCACGTATGTAACAATATTTCTTCAAAGTACTTTTTAGATACTATTGCTGATTCAATGAATAACAGGAGAAGTGTTGGTATTTGGTTCTAGACAAAGGTGGATTATCCAGATGTTAGAATCTGTTTAACTCCCTATGCTGGGCAGCAGTACAAAAATATGAGACAATCTTTTCCCTGCACCGGCTTCCCCACATCTACTCTATTTGGGTGACTTTATTTTATGATCTATGTAAATGTCACCTTTGAAACAGAGTACTCTCTTCAGGTATAATAATTAAACACTGCTCTAAGGATCTCAGAATACAATACTGTGTTTGCTTTCTGCTCTGATCCAGTGTGTCTCAGTGACACTTATTTTAGGTACTTATCATTAAGAATTTATGGGGTGTTATTTTCATGAGCCTTGATGGCATTGAATAAACAAGATATTTGTCTAGATATTGGTGCTCACTTTAGCACTCATAATGCATTCTATTGCATTGCCCAATGGGGCTATGAATTACAGGAAACAAATCTCCACTTTCTGGATCACTTCAACAAAATAGTTGTAAAATCCATCCCAGAAGATCTTCACACATAACTAAACAATGATCTTCTAATTGATCTTTAGGGATCACTTCAGTTCCCACTGACATTAATGTAAAGGTCCCCTCTATTTTGGTGAGTGTTGGATCATGCCCCAAATGAGAAAGGAGATTAGATCAGAAATATTCATAGAATTGAATAACAACTAAAACTAATTAAAAAATACTATTAGAAAGGCTCATGCTAAAAACCACCGTGTATCCCACCTCACTTTAGCGGTACTGTGTTTTGTCAAAATGATCTCATCATCTGGAGAGAAATTGGTTTAACTAAAGAAAAGTCTATGAAACTTCTAGTTTCCTTGTTAGCAATTGCAAAGTGGATGTTTTGAGAATCAAATGAGCAAAAATTCAACATAGCAGATATTATCCATTGGCTGAATGTTGTGTCTAAGTAAGGATGATGATTCTTTCTTCACCATCACACTAGGACCTTGGGCCACTACAGTACAAATTAAGGTGCCAAATTTCTACGGCAGGAGTCTGCAATATGTTTAATTTCTGGGTTTTGTCACAAAGAGAGATTTGTACTACTCACTCACCAGAAAGTTAAACAATCTAATCAGAAGTTTGTAGAGCTGTCCAGTTTGCATAAGCCCACAGAAATTTAAAATAAACATTACTTATGTGGAAAGGAGCAGGAAGTAGAATATCCTGTAAAACCCAGCTGTCTGTTCACTGCCCAACTTGTAATGAAGCTGTTTGTTTTTAACTTGGATGTTACTTCTGTTCTCAGCTACTCAGTCAGTATTGTAGATATGTGAAATAGTTATTAACATAAAGGTGATGCTTTATGTCTTCAGTGTTTCTCTTTAGACACATTTCTATTTGTGGCCATTCTCTCCATGAAATAATTGAGATAGAATACCATAATGGGTCAGCTACTATAAAGTTTGGAAAGGCATGAAGATCAATAATCAGTTGTTCTGGATAGGTGAACTGGCAAAGGCAAGTGTGTGATAATCAACAGAAAGTGCAAATATTTGATTTCAGAAGAATCAAATTATGAAGACAAAAATAAAGTTTGCTTTACCTTGTTTATACTCCTTATAAATTATAAAAGTTATTTATTCCACATTGGAGATCTCACCTAGATTTGGCACTTACACAAGAGCATGCATGCCAATGAAGTCCCACACCAGATATCCTTGTAGGACGTATCGCTTTGGGTGTATTTACCCTCAGTGTGTAACTCGTGACTCAGAGAGCTTGTTTTACAACTTTGCTGAGAACACATTGGGAGTGCCTGGGTGTGGGATTAACCTTCTGTCAAGAAAACAACCAAACCAAAACTTATAGCAAGGAGTGTTCAATACAGGTATCCTGTGTGAATGAATACCCTGTGTGGGCTGGAGGCTAGTTACGTCCTTGGCTTGTAATTTCCTAAGGTGATAAGGTTCAGTGTGTACATTTGTTTATTTTGCATTTCTACAAACAGAAAGTGGAAGTCCAACCTAGTTGACCTAGTTTTATAGGTAGCTTGCTAGTTCAATATCTCTGGCCAATTAAGTTTTTCCACAGAAGTATGGATATCTCTCTGGCCAAATTCCACCTGCTGCTGGTTTCGGCTGGCAGGCTTTGAAGCAATGCTGCTGTTTCTGAGACTATGTGGAGCTTTGATGGACCAAACAAAAAGAAATGGCATAAAGGTCTGTAATGGCCTCAATGGCATGTGCCACAAGCTTTCTGTGCATCCTAGCAATACTGATGAAGCCTGTGGCATTAACATCCACATACTGCAAGATGTGGATGGGTTAATCAGGATTCAGTGAACACTTGCTCATTTAGCTTACCACAAAGCTATATCCAGTTTCTTGGGTCAGAATGTATGCTACAGTGGCTATCCATAGGGAGACGCATACTGTGTGGTCACACAGTTTCCTGGGGAAATGCTTGATGACCAAATGGTTGTCAGGCTTTCCAGGTTAGGCTCTGCCAGGGGAGACACTTGGCCTTTCCAGCAGGTCAGCATGTCCATGGGCCAATGGTGTTTGAACAGGAGTGAAGCGGCACAGTGGCACAAAAGAAAAAGCAGAGCCGCAGGGCTCAGGGTGTTTCTTTCTACCATGTTAAGAAGGAAGAATTGAAGATGTGAGAACAAGAGAGATGTGAGAGTTAGGCTGCAGCCACTACTTTTCTATTTTGCTTCAGAACGAGGACAGTGCAGCACATACCAAGTATCCCCACCATTTGATACTTGGACACAGCAGGGACACAACTTCAGCCCATGATATCCCTGATGTTGCAGGGACTCATGCAGAATGTTCCCCTTAAAGTAAGACAGAATTTTGCAGGCGGACATTTTGCATAAACCATTCTCAATATTGGATGGAAACCCAGGCTGAAATCTGTGGCAGTTAAGCTGTGTGAGGCTCAGGGCCATGGTGTCCATTGAGAGGGTGGTACATGTACACAGCAGGGGAGTAGCCATGTCAGCCACCTGTGTTTTATATCTCGGAAGAAATGTGTCATGGCCCTAATTTTCACCTTTTAATTAAAAGCCTTTTAAGGTTTCAGATTTTTGACTAGTATTTTAATGGGTTTTAAAACTTGTAATAAACTCTTGGCATTATTGTGTCAATTGTATCATTTGGGTAAGAAGCTTAACCCAGTGTCAACCGAATACATTTGTTGAGTCTATTTTTAATCTTTAAACATGAAATCTAAATATGTTTCTAGACAGTCAGAAAGGTGATTATCTCTGTTCTCTCCTTCTAAGGCAATGTGCTTTCCTAATAATGTTATTTATAGCTAGAGGCTGTTAAAGCATAGCACAGACAGTCTGCCTACATATCATGTAAAACTGCTTGCTGGAGTAATTGCACGTTTTTCTTTAGCAATGTGGCAGTAGAGAGATGGCTGAGTACTATGTAAGTGCTTGCTTGGCTGCTTACTCGTGTGTCCCAAAAGCTCAGTTATGCTCCAGTGTCCCGTATCTGAAGGACCTTGCCTTGTTATGCTGTGTTAAATTTTTGCTAAAGGTTCTGATTCACAGCTTAAAGCTGCAAGTCTCCTTTGACAGGGTAAGCTGAAAAGTAACCCCACTCTTCTGAGCTTTTTAGAAGAGTAAAAGTGAGCCACACAGGTGGCTGGAGAGTGATGCAGGGCATCACTACATGTCTTACAGTTGAGAGGTAGTGTTTGGAACCTGAGCATTGGTTCCCAAATCAAATACTCTGCAGGTTCACTTGAAGTGTTCCTGGATGCTTTTTGGAAATGATTTTTCACCTCCTCCCAGGTAAAGGAAGATGGATGAGGATGTGAGTTTAAAAAGGAGCTGGGGCTTATGGACGAAGTTCAAATATCATATATGGAAAAGGAAGAAAAACTTGAAACTATAATTTAATATACGTAGCAATTTGGAAATGAGAGCATACCCAGTTAAGTGACTGGGTTTAAAACACAAACAAAAAGGAATATTTCCCACAACATGTTGTTTCTAGACAACACATGCATGCGTAGTGGAACTCATTGCCACAGGATACTCTGAAAGCCAAACGCTTGCAAGCATTCTAAAAAGAATCAGACAAATCCTTGCAGGAAGACACTTGTCTACTAGATGGAACCTCTGGCTCAGGAAATCCATAAGCTGACTGTCAGAAGCAGCCTGGATACCTTGGGAAAGATCACTGAATTAATTGAATATGCTTCGGCTATTCTTAAACAACTTTTGCTACGCATTATGATGATTGGTAAATTAGACTTGGTTGACATTTGAACAACCAAAGCACATCACTTCGTATACTGTAATGTTCTGTTCTTTGTCTGCCAAGGAAACAGCTTAATCCAGACAATGTTTTTATAAGTGGCAAAGAAAATGTGGAAAAAACAGCTGACTGAAAACTGAAAGACAGAGAGTCCCACCATAAAAAAAACTTATGAAACTAGGAAATAACTGTCATTCAAGCTGATAACATGATGACTTGTTGCTAAACAGTTAGATAGATAATGGGATATTAGTGAAGTCATCCGGAAGGCTAAAATATGGACTTTGATCAGGAGTATCCCAGTAAACCAAGACTATAGCAGATAATCATGGCTAAGCAAATCTCTAACTTAATACTGTTAACCATTTTGTTGAAGAGTGGGGAAATATAGATGAAAGAGAATTCTAAAAGCAGCAAAATTGGCCAGGACAAGAAAAGAAGTTAGAGAAGACCCATTTCAAGCAACTGGGGGAGAAAAGTATTAATAATCTGCAATGAATTTTAAAAAGCTAACAAGATTTTTAAAAAGAAAGAAGGCAAAAAAGCGAAAGAAGACTTGTCTTCCTTGTTTTTACTCCACATTCTATGTTCTTGGTACCTTTGCTGAAAATTATGAACAATGCTTAATTTGAAAGTTGATTTTCAGATTGTTGTAATCACAACTCAGGAATCAAGTGTTAAAGGATAAAGGAAGGCACTGAAACTTTTCTGGAATGACCTTAAAGATAGAAAAATGAAAAAGAGCAATAGTACAATGAAAGCATGATCTATGGATTAAGGTAGTGGGTGTCCTGTGAGTGGACTTTCCTGAGTAGACGCAGTTAAGTTTGTAGTGTATTTAGCCTTTGGTACTCTGTGTGTGTGGTCTGTTTGTACTTCAGGACCACCAGTCAGCCCAAGCAGACTGTCACTTCAGGAGCGACATGGTGCTGTAAACCAGGTGGTGCTAACAGAAAACAAGAGTGCACAGGAATCAAAAACACATCAAGTCATTTTTATTATAGGAAAACAGGAAACATCTGAAAGAGACTATCAAGGTTCCAAAAGGTGGCAATGTCTTTGTTTGTAAAGACATTGCTAAAACATTACCGCGATTTTCACCATATAAGGGAAAATAAAGGGGTAGATATAGGATTTTTTTCCTCCATAGGAAGAAGAAAAGAAAAGAAAACAATTGTGATGTTACCAGAAGCAAGCTGAAAAAAAAAAAAAACAAAACAACAAACTAGGAGAGCTAAACCTCTTGTACCAGAATGACTTCTTCTTGTCCCCAGGCAAAGAAACAAGTTTAAATACTTTAACCACTCTTTAAAAAGAGGGATTTTTCAACATTTTCCAGAAGTTAATCTTTCTTTTACCATGTGAGTTGCTTTTATGGAATAATGAGGAAAGTATTGACTGGAGTAACCATACTATCCAGGAAAAGCTAAACTGGTCCTATAGATCACAGTTAAAGCACAGGATAAATTATGAATAAATTGTAGCTATTAAATATGAAGACACATGACTAATTGGAGGAAATGTCAGAAAGAATTTTAAAGGAAAGCCGAGGACTTCATAATCCTAGACTTCTAAAAAGTTTTATTTGGAGTGTGAGTGAAAAATTATGCTACAGATTTGTCTAGAGAGCACAGGTACATAACCTAATTCTGTATGACTTACCTGGGGACCCCACCAGCAGCACAGCTATTAGCACACTGTTGTGCTCCTGAATCAGGGTTAATTAGGCCAAGGGGAGCCTTGCAGTACCCTAACATACAGTGCTTCTTCCAGTTGGGGAGGTGTGCTGTTAGCCCACTCCAAACATCTCTGACACTGCAATTAAGGTAATGACCCTCTAAGGATAGAAATGAAATATGTTCAAATAGTGTGAAGAAGTGTTTGGGTAATTTCTATTAAAGGACTTAATGAAAAAGATATCCCAAAGATATCTAAAAGGTGAACTCTTTAAGAGTGGAAAAGGGATGATTATGGGCCATTTTTAGCAGAATATGTTCTTGCTGCAAGACAAGCATTTGTCTTTTTTTGGTTGGGGAAGACATATGTTGAAATCTATGCAAAGGAAATTAATCACTGACGTGGTATGGACAGACATTTTCTTTGTGTTTTTAGAAGACATTTCTGTTGTCTTGCCAGGTCTAGATTCATCTTTAGGGACTTTTTCAGACTAGGATGAAGTATAGGCATTTTTCCAACTAAGTTAGCTCAAGTTAAAAAATTGATTTTTAAACCAGAGAAGACCTTATTGTTGTTCTTGTGCTGACCATTTGCTGGACTTCTTCATTATCAAGTTGTTCAGGTTATTTATTGTGAGGTAGAGTCAGTCAGGATTCAGAAAATTGCTGGAGTGGCATTCATAGAGTAGAGCCGGATAAATGGGCTCTGTATTTGAAACAGGCAGAGTTGCTTTTATAGGAGGTACCAAGACATTTGATAGAAGGAAGGAGGGAAGGAATGGTGGGACTAGGTGGACTAGCTGAAAAAATAGAGAGAAAACCAGCAGCTGTGTAGTTGTCTTGTGGCATCTGAGTTACTGATGAAAATCATGTTTGGGCTGTTTGTTTCTGCCATCCCATCTCAGAAGAATTGAAAGTTTGGAGAGCAAAGCTGTACCTGGAGTAGGTGATGAGGCTTAATTTTTAGTAACTGCTCAGTTCATGACCAGTATGCATGGGTATATGTGGGGGAGGTGGGGGCTCTGTGTGACTCATCTTTTATAGCTGTGACTTCATCTGTTAAATCATTCCTCCAACTTTACCAAATAGATATAAACTTTCATGGCTTTAAAGATGAAGAGGCTGACTTCTCTCTGTGGCAACAGAGAAGATTCGGTAAATTGCTCCAAGAGCAATACAGAAAAACCAGCCTATTAAAAAAGTGTAGGGAAAGAAGGTCTGTGCTCTCTAGAGAAAAGTAAAAGGATGGGAGGTTGATGTTTCCAAATCAAGAGTAAGAAAGACATTACAAGGCTTTTGAGAATCATGTTGGAGGGAAGTGAGCAAGAGGAGTTATCTTGTTAATTAAACAAATTTTTTTAAATATGTGCTATAAATATAATGTTCTCTGGAGAGAGGAAACTAGTATGTGCCCATAGTTCTCAATACAAAATGAAAGAATCTGTGAACATAAAAACAGAGTTGGTGAAAAAAGCCACCCCAGGTCAGGTTTACTGACATATCATCACAAAATGTGCTGGCACCTTCTAGATCTCAGTAATAAATAACATGTAAGTAGCTGTGTGAGGGAGATAAAGTCCCAAACCAAGCTTGGGACAACAGCAACGTTAGAAAGTTGTGGTAATGCATTAACTTGCGGCATAAAGAGCTATCATGACATATTTTCATGAGGCAGTACTGAAACCAATTTTGGGTTTTGTGCTGAAGCAATAGCTACAAACCTACAGAGAGATGGCTTAGGGTTATTTGCTGGAAGGCTGCACTCCAAGACGCATAAGTTGGGGAAATGGCAGGTGTTACTTTTCAGTGTGTATCATCATTTAGAACTTGTCTGATGCTTGTTTCCTGGCACCTCATGTCTTGGAATTGCTACAACAAATATTTGTCCTCAGATATCACTAAACTTATTATTTCTCATAATATCATACAGCAAAGAAGAAAAACAGAATCTCAGATTTTACTTCTCTTTTTGTTTCCATGGACACAGCTTTCTAATTTTGTAAGGAATCAAGATCTGCTGCTTTCATTAACTTCAGTCTTGGAATGAACTTCTCTATCAGCTTTTACAAGTTATTGAAATAATTTGGAAAAAAAGAAATAGAAAAGAAAACAAACCCAAGACTGGAAATAAATCACAAACAACAATTCCAAGTAAACAGGAAGTTCTAGGCTGAGACTGGATAGAAAATATAATTTAATAAATTGTCCTAGAGGGAATTTTATGAAGACGCAACATGTTTTTTAAAGATAGGTTTTGGATGGTTTTTTGCTTGCTAGCACAGTTTGTTGCATATACTCTTGTGTGCCTTGCTTGTCAGCATCTGTGGCAATAAGCTTAATTAAAAAATTAGTGCTAATTAAAAAATTAACAATTAGTGTTAATTAAAAAACAAACAAACAAAAAAAGAGATGTTCAGGCATTTTCATCTGAAATGCTTTCTTACCTAACTTGTTAAAGTAAATCTTAGCAATTTCACATTATTTTACTGTTTCTAAGGGTGACTTCTTCACACATGCAGAAGTTATTTTTTCTCATGACAGACTAAACCTGTGGCAAGCCTTACAGTTAAGAAAGCAAATTTTAGTGTTCAGTTGTGCAATGAGAGGTTGACTAGCCTTGGGTCTGTCTGCAGCAGCCACAGAAAGGGCTGCTTATGACTGAGGAAAGCATTTCTTCTTTGAATGGCAGGGCCATGTGAACACAATAAGGTCAGGCTCCATCTGCACCATTTGCTACAGAATTTCCTTCCTTCCCTGCACCGTGCATCTGCTGGGAGCTGCTATTTGCCAGCTGTCTGTTCCCACTGTCCCCCTTCTGCCAAAAACCAGCTGAGGTAGGTGAGATGTATTGGAAAACCGAGCTCTGGGAAAGAGCAGGCTCTGGGCAGTGAGCCAGACATAACAGGGATCAGGGAGAGGTGAATGAAAAGGTGTGTGGTTTGGTGTGCACCAGAGAGGCCAAGCTTCACTTTTGCAAGGGGTGTCTTGGCTGAGACTAGAGCACAGGAAACAGAAGGATTTGTGAGGAAGGAATTGGAGATGGGAACAAATAGTATTTAGAACAATGACTTGAAGTAAAATTTGAATTTTACAAATATATTTACAATATATTTATGTCCAGTGCTACGGTTCAGATACAAGAATAAATGCTAGACATTGTTTGAAAAAGTTTTATGCTGAATTGCCATTTTTACGCGGAATTCCCTTATGCAGAAGAGTTCTGCATAAGGGAATTCCAAAGCTTATCCTTAAACAGACACAGTGGCCACAAATATGGTGGCTAGGGAGTGTGCTAAATGTTATTGTTTCTGTTACTGTAAATTTTATAAAAGGTATCTTTTGAGACTAGTAAATATTTCTGAAAGTAGAAATTCTGAAAGTAGAACACTGCCTGTTCTTTGTGCTTCCTAAAGTAGACTTTATCAAACTTTCAGAAGTATTTGGTTTTGACTAAAGAACAAGAAGTAGTGGCCCAAAGGTTAATTTATCTGCAAGTGGCATTGCAGTACCTGAAAACTTAGAGCAAAATGTGCTCATTTAAAATGTTGATTTCTTCCTATCAAAATGTGCACTACAAATTGGCATCAACCCAGCTCAGCAAAATTCACTTAATGGAAGATTTGTCTTGTTCTACAGGGGTTTACTCCCCTTCTCATGGCATTCCAGATACCCAAAGATTTATTGGTGTTGCTCAAACGAGCTGCTCCTTTTTGGTCATTCCTTATGTGCAATCTAGTCTTGTTGTCAAAAACCATCCCACCCTCGTGGAGGGAAGCTTGGAATCCAGTGCTAAAAAATATATCCAATGCATCTAACATTAAAACTTAAAGGTCTTGCATTTCAAGAGACAGATAGCATCAGTACCTCTCAAAACCCTAGAAAATGTGACACACTTTTATCTTATCTTAATTTTGTGCCATCGCCTGAGCTAGCAGATGTTTAGTTCCTTCTGGGCAGGAGAGGAAGACCCAGCTAAAATGTGTGCAGCAGCTGGTTATGCTCATGCCTCCACCCTGTAGGACCTGAGCTGCTGCTGACAGCTGCACTCTATGTTTTGCAATCCTCCCTTCCCTGAGTCATCTTGCAAACCCCAGAGGAGGCCACAACCACAATTTGAGCAAAATGAATACACACACATATGTCAGGCGGATATTTAGAAGTCCTGTTTTGGGACCTACTTGTCTGCAGAGGTTTGAATGAAAATGCCTGCATTGCTAGGGTTCTTAAAAGTACAGGTTGCATTTCTACAGGCAATTTTAATATGTATTCACAGACAAATGTGCATGGATACAGGCATATGTGAATCTACTGGAATATTAAACTTGCAGCATCTAATGCATACAATAGAGTGTCTTAAGTTTAAAAACCAAAAAGAAGTTATTCAAATGTTGCTTAGAAGAGGATTTGGTGGTCCATGTGTATTCCTTCCCATTGTGGTTGTTTGTTGCCACCATCAGATCAGGTAAGCCATGACTATTTAGCTAACTCATGAAAACCACCAGGGATGAAGAGCCCGCATTCCTGTGGGCAGCCTTTCTCTAGTACTTCACTGCCCTTCTTGCAAAGATTTTCCTTAGAGTCAGTCTCAATTTGTATCCATTACCTGTGATATTTCCAGAAAAAATAATTAGATGTGAAGTAGAATTTATAAAACCTTTTGTGCTCCAGGTTGATAGGAATCTGTACTTTAACACAATTAACACTACCAAGCCAGATACTGAATATTGCCTGAGCATGCATTTGTGGGCACAGATCAGGCATCAGCCCTCCTACCAGCTGCTCCATAAATGACTGAAATAATTGTGGATGCTCTAACTGTGTATGTGCTACTCTAACCACCTGGGATTTTGAAAAAACAGGTTGAAAAGTGTGAACATGGAATATCTGTTTCCTTTAAAATCATAATTGTTCCTGACTTCAGTTTATTGTGCCAAATGCAGCAGGAAGCAAATGTCAGCAAAGGGGTTTTAACTGGATGTAGACACTGCTGAGGTATACAAACATTTATTAGATGTAGTCATGGTAACTAGAACAATGTATTAAACAGACTTAATATGCAAGTTTTATAAATTGAGCAAGTCAAACTCCAAAAGCCACCACTCCAAAAGCATAAACTTTTGACTATTCCAGGTTCTGAACTGGCTGGTTAAAACTGATACATTAGTGTAAAAAACCTTCACCTACTCCATACTTAATAAAACACCCAGACCTTTAAATGTGAACTTTCTTGCAGATCTAGATAATGCAAAATGACATTCTTATTGTTTCAGCTCTTGTTGAATCACCAGATGCAGTCGTGGAGATAGTGCCCATTTCCCAATATCATAATGGGCATAACAAACAAAATCCTTTTCCATGTTCTTGATTCTGCCAAAAGCCAAATGCCTTTGGCTTTCCACTTAGAGCAATCATTCTCCACAAGCCAAGCATAATGAACTCAAGTTATGATTTCAGTCACCTTCATTTGATAACATTTGTGGTGTACACTGGAGAATAAGATTGAATGGCTCTATGCAGTTTGTTAAATCATTCAGGATTTCACTCCTTGCCATTCTGATTACGTATAGAAAATTTGCATTTTCAAACGCAAACCAAAATTTTGTTTGGGGACAGTAAATAGTAGTCCCAAAGTGAATATATATTTATGACTGGAAAAAAGTAGTGGCTTGTGCACATGTGATTCATTCTGTATGTTTATTAATCTATCTGTTTGGGCCATACATGCATAAAAATATACTATAAATCACATAAACTATAAATCTGCTCCATCTTTTCTAAAGGGAAAATATGATGCACATATGAGTCTCCTTTTAAGTTAATCTAGGAAGAAATGAAAACCCTGCAATAATATTTTATAAACTGGAACAATTTGGTGTATTTTTAGCCTTATTTGGAAACAATAAAGATATATTCCTAGTTTTTTGGCTTCATTTTTTTGGAGAACCTATTTAAATTTATTCAAATCCTCCCAAGACCCCAGTAGTACTTATTAGATGCAAAGCAAAGATCCAGATTCAGTGGTTACCCTGTGACTGGTTAGAATGTAGACAAAAGTTTATTAAATACCAAATTGCCATCCTGCTGTCAGGAGGTCAAGTGACTTGGATTAGCATTTAAAATTACAAGGCGAAGCTCATGGATTTTGAACTCTGAAGGTATTTTGGAACCCACAGGTCTGCTTCCAGCAACCTTGGCAGAGACAGCCCTACATCCACCTAATTTCCTAGGCACCTGGACCATCCAGCCTTGGAGATAGCTCCCCAGCAGTGCCTTGACTGGACTTCCTGTAAACCACATGTGCACAGCTTTTTTTTGTGTTTTCAACAAAACTTTTGGGGGTGTAGAGGAGAAGAAGGAGGTGAGAAGAGTAGTGAGGTTTCAGCTGTGGCAGAGTAGAAGAGACTGGTATCCCAACTCCCTGCTTCCTAGGTTAGAGCCTGCAGCATGATTGATCTGCAGTGCACATTCCTGCAGAGAGATACAAAAAAGAGTAATTTTTTCCCCCAAATCTTGGTTTGGTTTAGGAATGGTATTCCCCAATTTGGTGCTCCCACTGAGACTCTTCAAACCACTCTCTCCTGCCCCTGCCCTGGATGGAGAGGAGAATTGGAGGCAGAAAAGGTAAAGATCATGGGTTGAGATACGACCAACTTCTTGGAAACAGCAATGAGATAAGAAAATGAACAGTAAGAGCTACACTACTAATGACAGAGGGTTTGACAAAGAGGTGATCACGTGGAACCTCCCTAATGGTAGACAATACCAGACCTGGAAAAGAGCCCTTTCCCCATTCCCAGAAAAGATGTGAGGAGGTATTGAATAACAACCAGGTCCTCTCCATTCCCTCTCCTGGCTACTGCAAAAATTAACTCTGTCCTGGCTAGAACCAGGACAGTTTTTGAAAACAGATCTGTAGGAGAAAAAATGGGGGCTCCAGATTCTGTTTGCTGTTAGCTCTGAAGTAGTATCTCAGCTTCTGAAAACAGAAGGAGTTGAGATAGTTTTCTGTGCAGTTTCTAATTGGTTGGATTTATGTCACTGCCGAATCAGAGCTTAATGAATGTCAATTGCTTAGGAGAGGTAAATAACTAATCCTGGGTTTGGGATTTCCCTCTGGGAACCAGGTATGTAAAACCTAGCACAGGCAGTGCAATAGCTGACTTAATGTGCCTTGGCACTTTATGAATTGGACCCTCTATATATTTAGCCAATTTCTTTGCAAAATTTGTATAAATACAAAAAGATTTTTCTTCAGTCCCCACTGCCCCATTTCTTTTGTTTCTCTTGTAAATGGGCATGAATCCTCACATACAGGATGTCATAAAATAATAATGATACCATTCTTTTTACCTGAATTAGAATAATCTTTGTTACTATAGTGTGATTCTTGGAGTTGCACTCCTATTTCTGTGGAACAAAAGTGATACACATGACTTTTGTAACCTGTTACAAGGACACGATGGAATCCACATTTCAGTATTTTCAAGAAACTGTCCAGAGATGGCCTTAGTCTGATCATTTTGCTGATGTCTCTTTGCAAATTAAGTGGTGCAATGTCTGCTGAAATCAGTTTGCCTTACTTTGTGAAAACCTTTGAAAACCATGTGAACAAGAGACAGAAACAACATAATTCAAAATCAACACAAGTAGAGATAGCCCTCCAAATGCTGTGTTTACCCCTTTATCTGAGAAAGGCATTTGCTCTTCGAAGCAAATGAAATTTGCTGAAATTTGAAATTTGTCAAGCAAACCATACATTATCCTTGTTCTAATCAAGCATGTGACAGATACACCAGAGCTTCAAGCATAAGGGAAGAACAATGCAAAAACTATTAGATAATAATTCTTATTGTTACAAGAATAATATAGTTGTTATGAGCACTAGAAGCCATTAGTCTTAGTAGCAAAGCACTAAAAGCTGAAATCCATCTTTGTTTTCCTTTCCTAAGGCACTAAAAGAAATGAACTCAGATCTCTACAGGCCCTACAGAGACATGTTACATTTTAATTTCCTCTGTCTCCTTTAGAGATAACAATGGGTCCCTGAAGGCTGTTCCTCTTGTCTAGTTAAGGCTAATGGCTTGTGCTTGATGATATTAGAACCTGCTTCTAGCACTGTTTCATCAGCTTAGATGGGTGACTGACAGGTCACCAGAGCGCAGTGGAAAAAGAACACCCCCCGCTGCCTGCCTCACCTGTAAATCTGAAAGCTAAACTGTCAGCTGAATACCAGGGAGAAAAAATGCAGCCATGCCACCTGACCTCTGACCTTGGTGCTCTCTTCTTCTCCAAGGTCAAAGGAGAGGAGGAACTTCAGAAACTGCTGCAGGCAAGTGGGACAAGGCCCTTGAGATTGGAAAGACAGCTGAAAGAACAACAGGGGACCGTGAGCTCAGTGCTTACTACAGATAGACAAATGGGGTGGTTATTTGCCTTTGTGCTGCTTTCAGTCACTCTCAAGGAATATGAGAAAAGAATTTGATTCTTCCAGTGACTTCCATTGATGTTAAAACTTTAGTAGAGGGGACCAGGAAGAATTCTTCATAACCTTGACAGCATTCTTCCAAGAACTGTTAAAAGGGTGTTCTTCCAATTCCTCTTTTTCCTAGAGTGGGGCTGAGAAAAAGGAAATCATTCACACATACTTTGTTGGATAAAATTTTCTTCCATCTTCATCCCTAAAGATTATCATGTCACAGGCATCTCTGTTACCTAGCAACTATGATAAAGCCAAGAAAAAGACCTAAATATCAATTCCTTAAGAGTAATATAAACACTAATACATTAAGCTTTAAATTCCAAGGGAGTCTTGCTTTTATTACTAATGAAACTGCCATGCTTTTAGTAACATAATAAAGAAATTGTCTTCTTAATGAAATCTGGTGCTATTGATCCATGTCTATTTTTGAAGCAGACTGTGTTCCCTTCAAATGTTTTGTTGGCACACTGTACATCTTTCAAGTTAGCCACCAAACATCAAAATTACTTTGGTGACATCTGGAGTGTTGAAAGCAAACAAGAGAATTCCTTAGCTAAAAGGTGCCTGAAAGAAAACCTTGTCTTTGAACAATCCCAGATATTGTGGCAACTTGCAAACCTGATCTGTAACTTGCATTTTGCCTCTGACCTTCCTCCTTTGTAAAGGAAAATGCTGTTCTGAGAAACTGTGGAACAGAAGTGGTATCACAGATCCTTTTCACTGTCTTCATTCAAAAGCCCATCCAATGCAGTTAACATAGTTTCTGTTCTAGCTGCTCCAAAAGTAACCACCTATGGGAAAAGATTACTCATTAAAATGGTGATAGGAGCCAAGTCTCTATCAAACTCCATGAAAAAAAAATGCAGTCCCCTGGGGACTTCAAAGGCACCAGCAGAACTTGTAGCAGGCTTCACAGCAATAAATAATAAATTCCCACAGGCCAATCATGACCTGATTCAGTTAGCTTGCAGGCAGAGATTGTGAATAATAGATTTACACAGATGCAATTAAAACCAGAATTTGACAAAAAACTCTTCTGTACATGTATTCATAGAACCATATAGGCTGGAAAATCATGAAGTCCAACCATTTAGGTCATGAGGTCCAACCATTAACCTAACACTGAGAAGTTGACATGTCCACCACAAAACCATATCCATAAGCACCATTTTTTAGAGACCTCCAGAGATACTTACTTCTTTAAGCAGCCTGTTCCAGTGCTTAACAATGCTTTCAGTGAAGAATTTTTTTCTTAATATCCAATCTGAAGGATTCTTGAGGCATCTTGAGGTGTTTTTGTTTTGTCCCGCCATTTATAAACATGAAGTAAGTTGCTAGAGCATCTCTGATCTAGACAAGTGCTTTTCCTCAGGTTGGTAACTATAACAGTCTTTTGTTTGATTGTATTAGTTCATTGGTCTCATGGAACACAACTTCTGGGTCAGGCCAAAATGATTAAGACCTGGCACCACTAAGAATCTTAAGTGTCAGGGCTTAGTTCTTGCATTTGCAAAATAGTTTGTGGGGGCACTTGCAGAAAGGGGATTTCCACAGGTATTGCATGATATAGATGTATGAAAACTAATTTTCCTACCCTCACATTCCCTTTTCCAACAGATCCCAGTTTGGGGGAGGGAGCAGAAATGTCCCAAGGACTAGGGTCATTACGTTCAGCTTTGGCTCAGTGCAGTGTTAGGACAGAGACTTGTAACATTCTCCCTGCAATTTGTCTGGGCCCTGCCTAGGTAACATGGATTCCTCACCCCAGTCTTGCTCTTGGACCTTTCTTGCCCATCAAATGAGCAGAGTTGATAACGTTTGAATAGCATCTTTTTGGAGACTGAGAAAATTTGCAAGACCTAGGTCTAAATCTTCTGCCTCTGTCACAAATAGATTCTCTTTCTGCCCTATTGCATCACAGTTGGTACAACCATTGATTGATTCCCCAGGTTATTTGTATTTTTCACAGAGCATCTGTATTAAAATAATGAACTTTAGTGGTATTCCATCTCTCTGGTTCATTTCCAAATATGCCATCAGTAATGATTTCTTGTTTAATCAGGTCTGGTACAGACTCACTGACTTTACTGGCTTCTTCATTAGACCCATCTAGCCAAATATCTCCATTTCAGTTGGTATCATGCATATCTGTGCAGATTTTTATGAGGTCTAGATTGCTACCTTCAGTAATTCAGTTTCTTGGTGTTTTCTTGCTTTCTTTATATCCTGTGGCATTAATTTTATTTGGTGGAGTTTTCTTTTTTAAATATACCCTTTTCCCAGACTTGCTGCCAGCCTTTCGTTTACCTCTAGTTCTCAATCCTTTGTTGAAAATTTACTTTTTCCTTTTTTAATTTCTTCTTTTAACCTTTCAGCCCCTTAGTTTTCAATTTTCCATATTGCAGCTAACAGGCAGCACATCCCTTCCTCTCTTCTGTTTTTATTTTACACATATCATTCCAATTACTGAATTCATTCACTAGGGCTTTCAGATTGTGGCTTATTGCCCTTAGTCACTCCTTATCTCACTTAGGATCTTGCCAACCATTTTCCATAAAACCCTTTTGCAATAGATACCATTTAGCAGGGGAATCAGTCAACATTCTAAGCCAAGGACCCTGCTCACTATGCCAATTAATTATGTTACCCAATTCTATGGAGATAGGCAGATTCTTTTGGGCTCCTTGGTAGAACAATGACGTAAAAAGTTGTTGTTACAATCAAAACTTTAACCTGGACTCTCTGTGAATTGGGTCCTTTTACAGAGCACAGGCAATCAATAAACTGTTTGGATATAAGTAGTTTTAAGTCCCTTTGAAATGAAACAATATTTGCAACAACTTATTTCATTGCTATTTTCTTATTGTTCTTGATTTTGTTTATGTTCTTATATTATTTAATTGCTTGGGACACATTGACCTAGTATCATTTGCATGGAAAAGGAAAAGCATTTCTCCACAAACCCCTTAATGCCTTCCTTATGCAACTCTCTTCTGTTTTTTGTTTGATTGGTACATTTGTTTTACCTGATAATTTAACTGGGAAATTTGAGCTTTAACTAGTTTTGAACTTCTCTGTGAAGGCAGAGAAAATAGGACTTGGTGGTTGGAGATAATGTTTTCAGTTCTTTATTCTCAACATTTTTCAAGGGAACACCTTCTGGGAGTAGAAGTCCTACAGTTTGGAAACTACTTTCTCACTTAGTGAAGGGAAGGCGGGTTTCCTGCAGAATATAGCTCAGGGCAAAATCCACACTTTTTTCCCCACATGTATGTAGGAAGTTATGAATCAGCAAGCATAAATCCAAAATGCCTTCTTAAGGCTGGCTGTTTCTCATCCTTATGAGTCAGTAACACCTTTTCCATCCAGCCTGACTGTCTCTCCACTTACTCTTCTGGAAAATAACAATAATATGAAAAAAAAAAAAAAAGGAATTCATATGATTTCATTTGAAACCCCCACAATACTCCCACACAAAGACTATCCTTGCCAGTTTTGACATACAATCACACAAGATAAAACTCTGAATAAGGCAAAGACTTGCATACTGTTTTTAGAATGGAGTTGGCTATTTTTGAGATGTCTGATATTGCTACAACAGTTGCATGTTGGCTTTCTCTTGCAGTGTGCTTGTGTCATTCCTTTAGCTCAACAATAGGAATTTGCCCATTCTCAGATTTGGAAACTGTGACAGAGGAGACAGGCTTGAGCAGGATACAGAGAAGAAGGTTTGAATAAACTGGTAAAATTATAAAGACACTTCCACATGTACTGTAATTGCAGAGGCAAGTCACATCTACACAGAAGTGTTTGCTGCACAAGTCAATGATGTGAAAGTCTACTGGGTCATGATGAGAGATAGCATCTATAATGCCCATTGCAAAGCTGCTCAGTGTCCCTTCAGATGCCATTATCCCATGGAACTTGATGCAGATGGATGTGGAACTGGAGCCTCTGGAATGAATAGAATAAATGGTACTAGGCTGTCAGTGTAGGAAGTATGTAGTTTTCTCTGAAAATTAGCTTCTATAGGGATGAAACTTTTGCTTAAGAACTGTGTTTCTGTGACAACAGGGAAAGATGCCCTTTTAGGCTTTGGAGCAGAGGACAAGCCTGTTGACAAAGGCCTTCTTGTCCTCTGATTTCCAGTCTAAATCCTGCTTCTGCTGCCCTTTTCTGCTCTTTCTCTCTCCATGCTGCATACAACTCTATCTCCTTACTTCTAGGTCCCTTTTTTAACTTCCTCCTCATTCAGTCTCAGACTTCACTCTTGTTCTTCTGTCCTGGGTTCAAACAGTCCAAATTCCCCTTTCTCTCTCTCTCTCTCTGTCCTGATGTCATGGCTGCTATCCTCTTGCCACTTCCTTCAGTGAATCATATTTGGTGTTTTGAAAACTGTCTATTAAAATAGAAAGTGTTCATCATTCAATTTGGAGACATGGCAAGTTCTACCTAAGGCACATAGTGCCAGCTGAGAGTTTTGAAGTTTCACCTCTGTGTTATTTCAGCCCAGCCTCTTGAAGTCGCATCTGACTGGGCACCTCTCAGCCCTGTGCAAGAGATCTGGAGAGGAACAATCTAAAACTGAGTAATTTCAAATTAACATGTGCTCCTGAAACATCACGGCCAGATTCTACAGCTCCAATCCTACAAATAGCTGTGGAAACACTCACGGTGTAGATCACATGCATGTGTTTGCATGAAGAGAATGTCTCAAGTATAATCTTTTTAGGCTGCAGAATCTTTTTCCCCCCTCTGTTCAGGCTTAGCACATGTTGGCACACGCATGAGAAAGAGTATAAGGAGAGTAGTGGGACAAATCAGGATCTGTCAGCATTTGTGCTATTAGCTTTACATTTTAGGGGCATGGATGACTCCTCTGAGAGCCAAGTCTTGGCACAGAAAATGTCAGAATGTAAATCTGCTCCATAAAAAATGTAAATCCAAACACTTCTCCAAATGTTTAGCCTCTGAGGAAAAATATTGATACTGAAGACACTGTAGAGAAGTTTCAGTCCAAGACAGTTCTTGTTATTCACTCCACAATTGCTTGCAAAAAGGATTTGCTTACATCCCCTTAGAGGGAAAGGACCTGTTGTATGTACAAGGCAATTAAGACTGAGTTAATGGGTATTACTCTTTTTTTTGTGAACTGGTAAATTGACTTTGGAACAAATATGCTTTCTCTGCCTAGTAAGAGATCACAATGCCCTGCTAGCCATCATGGGAAATAAAATCAGATTCTGTGATATTAGTATGGATGTCATAGTTCTCTTCTAGAGGATATAAATATTAATAATACTCATAGATAAGTTCACCTGTACCACAAACCAAAACAACTAAACACTGTGTTCCTCTCTTAGAAAAATAATATTCAAAAATGGCTGCAGCCATAGTCAAGAACAATTGCTCAGTGAGTCATTCATCACTGTAAAAAAATGAATTTAGCTTACCAAGAAAATGTTTGTTTCCTGCTATAACAAGAATTCAGTATATCAGCAAGGAAATTGAATCATCTCACTTGACTGTAATAAACAGCTGATTTATACTGAAATCATAACAAGTACCTTGAGAAACTAGAAGTGTTGTTTAAGGTAAGCAACTGAAGCTATTAACTCCTGAATGAAAAATGGATTTGATTTAACCAAAATCAAACACAAGAAACCACAACAGAAATTTGCAAAGTAACAGTATGGCTAATATATGGAGTGATGATCTAAAAAAACATACTAGAAGAAAAAGACCCTTGAGGAACTTTCAGAAGCTGAACATAAGCTCTGTATTATAACCAGTTCTTCTGTAACTGGATGATACTTAAATGAACAGGTTATCCAAGTCATGTTAAGGTCGTAGGGATCAAAGCTGACCAAAGAGGAAAAAAGCAGTCCTCACAGAGAATACAAGAGGATAAAAACATATAGGAGCACAGAAAGTCATGAATCTATTGCTGCTCTTTAAAGCACTTGTTCTTCACATTTGTAACCTAAGCACTGAATGAAAAAAAAAAACTTAAAGACAGCAAAAAAAAAAAAAAACCCAAAGCAACCATACACAGAACCAACCAACCAAACAAGACACCAAACCAAACCCAAAAATAAAAGGTAAAAGAAAAAGCCAAAAGGGAAAACGTGGGGGACTGGACTTCAGTGACTGTTATTAATTTCTTTTCTTATAAGCTTTGTAAGCTTGTCAGTCAACAGTAGAAGCAGAAAAAGGACTACATATGTAAACACTGGTGACAGGTAGAGAGAACAATTATTGGAATCAAATAAAATCAGGATGCAGCATCAGGTGAAAGTACCTGAAGTGAAAGAGAGAGATCACTTTTTGACAGTATTTCTGAGCTTTCTCAGGTCATAGAAATGATCTGCAGGGTATTATTAGAACAGACAAGAATGGTTGACTTAAAAAACCTCCAGTTACTTCCCCTTTTACCAGAAGAGAGATGGTGCTCAGATGTAGTAGTGCTGTATTTCACAATAAATGTCTGCTTAAGAATGGCACAAACAGTAGGCAAAAGCAAGCCAGCATGAGGGTAACTGAGGGATTTGGCAGTAAAGGTGTGTCTGTGGGATACTCTATGGTCTTCTCTTAGTAGAGACTCATACTACACAGTTGTGTGCTTCTGGATTTTTAACTAGCTGAGCCCCACATAGCACGTCAAAGCATGTAGTACTGTACTAACCTGAATAATGCAACTGCATATTCAAGGAAAAAGAGGGAGTAAAGTGCCAAATGAGTGGTAAGAACCTCCTCTGACATGGAAGAAATGGAGATCAGGGCTCTGCTTTTCAATCTGTATCTGTGGAACTGCATAATTAAAAGCCTTGTTTTTCTGAACTGACCAGAAAAAATACATTTAGTACCCCTACCTGCCCATCACTGCAGACCTTCTTGAGGTGTGTGGGTGGGGACTTGATGGCTTCTTCCTTTAATATTTCAGACTTGATCCAGATACTCCTTGTACTTTGCCCTACCCAGTGTTCCAGCTCTGTGGGTTGTGAGTAGTCTGACAGCCTACCCAGCAAGCATCCCTGCTGGAAGTCAAAATCTGGATGGACTGGAAAGAGAAATACAGAAGCAGAATTGGAAACATAGAGATAAGAATAGATCATCACAGGTAAGACTTTTTGTAGAGGCAGTAATTTTGGACTTGTAGAGGGATTAATAGAATGGAGAAAATTTGGGCAATGTGCAAAAAAGTAAGAGGAAAGGGCCAATTCTTGGCATTTGCATGAAAACTATCTCAAACATCATTGTTCTCCTGCCATATCACCTCTTGAGAGAGGCCAAGAAACTTTCCATGCTCTCTACAGCAAGATCTGTAAAATCTCAGCTAACAGAAGTGTTCCAGACAACAGAGTGACTAATTTCCCCACACCACCTCAAATTTGTCTCCTACTAAGTTCCTCTCTTTGAAGAGAGTTCTCATCCCACTGCGTAGCAAAGCTCGCCCACGTCTGTGATGCTTTCCCCGGAACAACAAAAACGGTAACAAAGGATGACAAACCGAACAGAGTCTAACCTAACTGCATAGTCAGTTGTTCTCTAAGCACAGGGGTAAGTCTGAATCACTCACATAAAAAATTAACCCCCTCCCTTCAATATTAACCAGTGACTATCTACACAACACTGAGACTAAATGCTCTTCTCGAGGAGAGATAGCTGTTAATTAAGCTGAAGTCACATCACAGTCCAATCAGCATTAGGAAATCTTATTTCCTACAAAACATCATGGTTGGTTTTATTTTTACCTTAATCTTTCCTTTCTGATCAATCTCACTTCATCAGTGATCCATCTCCAGCAGTACCCAGGCTATCGCACAGTTGTGTCTCTGGCTTCTCCCAAAGAGCAGTCAGGGCAGTATAAGACATAACAAATTGGATGACAATGTTCTTTGGAGAAGGCATGGAGAAGTGTTCATTGTGGAACAGATACACATGCAGGGGAACATTTTGTTTAAAGTCTTTTTATACTTGAAAAAAGTAACACCACTTGGCTTGCCAAATGGAAGACATTCTGTTTTCCACAAGAAAGATTTTTTCATCTTGAATATTACGTGTGGCAGTGGAGGACTGAAATCTGTACTTTATCACATCTACCCCTGGCCACCAGTTAGTGACTCGTGAAATAGGGGCATAAGAACCAATTTCAGCTGGAGATTCTGGGGAAAATAGATTGGAAGATGTGAAGGTTTTTGTAATACTGAATAACAAATGCTGCTGGTTAATCATCTGCTTGTGTAGGCCAAATGGTTTGCTTTGTTTTTTGAACAGATTAGAAGGTTTTTTTTAAAAAGAGATTTGTTGCCGCCACTGTTATATTATGTGTAACGTACCCATCCCTATGATAGTACCTAATAGCAGATCCTGAACTGATTTTGAACGCCAGAGGGAGAACACGGAGAATGGCAGAGTTTACCTGTCCAGTGAAGGCAGTTTGGATCCACAGGCTGTTTCACCCTAAGTGGCTACATCGACCTGCCCTGTGCTATGCTGCATCATGTGCACTCATTGGCTTCACCACAACTACCGCAGGGGTCTGTGTCTGACATGAACTACACAGTCCATCTATGCTGAGGATGTCCCAGCTACAAGAAAAAGGAAGCTGAACTAGTGGTGAAGGTTAAGAAGGTTAAGAGTCAGTGTTGAGTGCTTGACAGGCCATTCAATACCAAAATCCATGCTCTGAAATGTAGACCACTGAGAAATCCTATAAATATGACTACTTGCAGCAGTAATGTGTTCTCCAGGAATGATATCTCTGGGTGTACTTTCCTACAACCAAAATATACAGTTATGTTATAAGAAATAGTGACATTTCAGACAGTAATGAAAATAAATTAGGAATAAGAAATGCTGTGCCCTACTTTTAAGGAGTCATTCATACATTTTAATACTGTGTGCATAACCTGAAAATATAAGCCACTGCCAGGTAATCGGATTTGGCAGCCAGTCAGCATAGGTATGAGTAAAAATGGTCTTTGTTTCTGGCCTGTAGTCAAATTTTCCTTGAGTTATGGACACAGAGCCTTGTGCTTGTAGTTCTGAAGTGTCCTAGCAGGGTGTGTTTTACAGCAACATTATATAAGACCAGTTCTAAAGTGACCTAAAAATACTGTATTAAGTCAACTCTGGTTGACTTAATACAACCTGAAAAAATGTCCTTAATTCTTGGGATTATTAAGTAATGGTGGAACTTGAAATAAGCCAGTATGCTTCAAATTTTAATTCCAATTTAATCCAATTAGCTGTGTTGTTTGGTGGTGACAAGTTCCTTGGTGAGCAATGTCAAACCAATCCAAAATGCATTACAATCTTGTTGGAGATAAAACTGGAACCCTATGTCTGTGTCCATGTTCCATCTTAGCAATATATATATATATATATATGTACTTTCAGAAAACCATACTTTTACTGGAAGAAGGGCAAATTTAAGGTTCTGCCTTCCTTCACTGGGCCTATGCCAACAAAACCTACAGAAATTAAAGTGGCAATTCTATCTAAGTGCTGTCAGTTTTTTCCTTTGGAGAATACAGAACTGGAAGGGACCTCATGGCTTCTCTTTTCCCATCTCCTTCCTATTTTCAGTTTCCCTCCTGCCTCATACACTGGAAGGCTTTGTTGCTCTGGATGATTGTGGCGAGTAAATCCTAAATGGCCCTGTGCTGTACAAAGGTGCACAACACTTGAGCTCTTGGAGAAGGTTGCTTCATTCTCTGTGGACCATCATTGAAACAGGAGGAGGCATAGATTTTACCAGCAGCTTCGGTGAATATTTGGTAAGACAGGAACACTCAAGCTGAAACACTCAAGCTGAAAACTCATGTTTCTTTTACACGCTGTTGAGGAGGCTTCCTGATGTGTGCTTCTGCTGTTCCAAAAATGAGGTCAATGGGAGCAGCAGCTGTTTACCCTCAGCTCCTCCTTCCTTCTTGGGAGCAGTGACTACAGAAATTATATTTTTTGTCTTTATTGACTTTAAAGGGGATGGATTACGCATAGCTTAGGTATGCAAACCTGGAGTTTGTTGATAATTTTGCTACATTTTTTTTCTAAACTACTAAGCAAATCTACTGGCAATATCGAAAATGGATTTGGTCAGTCTTAAAATGCAGCCAAATTTGGGAAAAAGAGCTGTCACAAGGGTGAATTTGCCACAGTTTTGCCACATTATTTAAAATCCAAGCCACTTGGAGCTTAGAGCCACTGTTGAAAGAGCAATGGGAAGGAGTAGAGACAAGAAAAGGTGGTTGGTGACTCAAATGTAGATGCATCAGTTTCAGGTATTTAGAGCTATATACATGACCAGGAAAGATGTTTCCTCTCAGATCACTTTGTCTAGTTGATAGGGTTGAATAACATTTTCAGAATCATAGAATCATAGAATGATTTGGGTAGCAAGGGACCTTAAAGGTAACGTAATTCCAACCACCCTGCCACAGACAGGGACACCTTTCGCCTAGACTAGGCTGCTCAGACCTCCATCCAGCCTGATCTTGAACACTTCCAAGGACTGGGCACCCACAACTTCTCTGGACGACCTGTTCCAGTGCCTCACCACCCTCACATTAAAGAATTTCTTTCTAACAATTAATCTAAAATTACTCTCTTTCAGTTTGAAGTCATTCCCCCTTGTTCTGTCACTACATACCCTTGTAAATAGCCCCTCTCCATCTTTCTTCTAGGCTCCCTTCAGGCCCTAAGGGGTCTTAGGTCAATCTGAAGCCTTCTCTTTTTCACACTGAACATTCTAAGGTTCAGCCTAATTCTCTCAGCCTTTCCTCATAGGAGAAGTTTTCCATCCCTCTGATCAACTCAGTGTCCCACCTCAGGACTTTCTCCAACAGGTCCATGTGTTCCTGTGCTGGGGACCCCAGAGCAGGCTGCAGGGTTCCAGGTGGGGTCTCACAGGAGCAGAGCAGAGGGGAAGAATCCCCTCCCTCCCCTGCTGGCCACGCTGCTTTGGATGCAGCCCAGGACACGTTTGGCTTTCTGGGCTGGGAGTGCCATTGCTGGGTCATGTCCAGCCTCTCACCCACCTGCAGCCCCAAGTCCTTCTCAGCAGGGCTGCTCTCCATCTGTTCATCACCCAGCCTGGATTCATATCAGGGGTTGCCTTGACTCAGGTGCAGAATTTTTCACTTGGTCTTGTTAGACCTCATGGGATTCCCATGGATCCACTTCTTGAGCTTGTCTAGGTCCATGTGGATGGCATCCCATCCTTCAGGTGTGACAAAGGCACCGCTCAGCTTGGTGTTGTCACAGACTTGCTGAAGGTGCACCCTATCCCTTAGTCTATGTCCTTAATGAAGATATTGAATAACACTGGTCCCAGTACAGACCCCCAAGGGACCACTTGTCACTGATATCCATCAGGACTGTGAACCACTGACCACTACCCTCTGGATGCAACCACCCTTCCATTAGACAATTTATAAGGCAGACATGCTACAAAGAAAAGCAAGGTTCCTGCCTGACGTGGAAAAATGACGTTCTGGTTCCAGATAGTTTTACAGGTCAGATCCTGAACATGATAGATAGTCTTATGAGTAGAACAGGAACTGAATGCTGTAATGAACGTGTTTCATCACTCCTTTCCTAATTCCTATCTGCAGCTATTGCAAGACTAGAATGCTCAGAGGAATGCTGTCTTCTCCTTCACCCTGCCAACATGGTTACAAAATATGTGCAAGACTGCAATTTCTTCTCTCTCTTCCAAGTTACCAGAAGATCCCTGAAATGTGGCATTAAATGCAACAGAAATCTGGTGTAAGCAAGTAGCACAAACATCCTTTGAAATGAGCACACTCTCTGCTCCCAGACTCAGGACTCAAGCTCTAAATTTCCAGGGGTTATGAGGCTGTTATTTCTTTGTGTATTTTTTAGTTTGATTGCTGTCTTAAATTTAGAAGTGCTTAATAAAATTCTGGAGCCTGACAGTACCTTAATGGAAATTTAATTAAGGACAAGCTATCTCAACCTCAGAATCTGCCAGGAGGACTGCACTGCCTGATGATCTTCTGGCTGTCTATAAAGTTCTCATATTTCTTTTCATTGATCTACATGGTCTTTTCTTTGACTTGACTTTCTCTCTGAATTTTTTTTTTACTTCAGATACAATTAAAAATCTCTCTTGTTTTAAGTTTCCCATTCTCTTCTTTGAATTTGACTCTAGCTTTGATGTTCTATTTCTTTTTTGCTTTACTCAGGGATCCCTTGTGAGGGAACAGATCACAAATTCAAGCTTATAGAGGTGCTGTTCCAGCTGCAATCTTCCATGATATGATAATGGTTATGAATAGTCATCTTCAAGCTTCTGCTATAAGTCAGAGGAAAGTGCTAACCTGCTTCTGGCCATTCAGAAAGTTAAATTAGTGCAGTGGATGCAGATGCCAGTGTTTTGACCATAGGAGGTTAGTAAGAATCTTTGACCCTGTGGTACTGCACTGACTAACTCACCTTTAGGTTAAATTCTGGTCACATCAAATCATAAATCTCCCAGGTCTCTTCAATAGCTGATTGTGTTTCATCCCCAGTGTTTCGTGCACTGACATTGATTTATCTGTTTTCCTAAAAATGAAGGTCAGGAGAGACAGGGCTAAGCCACGTCTTAGCTGTGAATCTCGGAACTGGAAAGGCAATTAAGCTTGCACACATTTATAACTTGTTTGAGGCCCCTTCCATTTTGTGGGCTTCTCTAAAACTGCAAGCTCTGAAAATCTTCACAACTGACCCTAAAGTGTAGGTTTTTCCCTCTCTCTATTTTTTTTAATAAGACCTTAAAAAAGAGAAAATAATACAGCTGCTGTCAGTATTTCTATAACCAAAACCAGCTTCCAAACCCTTTATCATCAGTAAATATCTTATAAATATCCCACGCAATATATCCACAATTATATATGTTCATGGCAGTTAATGGCTTCCTGTTTTGTAGGAGTTGCTTACAGGCTTCAGAACAACCTCCTCATCCATTCTGCAGATTCTAATATTTTTAATGCATTTGGGTAATAATTCTATTCCTATAAAATCCTCAAAGGAAAGAGTCCACAAACCTACATTAAAATAGTATGAGGGATAAACTTAAGCCCACAGGAGCTAGAAAGTTGTGTGGTAAGTCATCCAAAAACCTAGGCTGACAGTATATAGTTAAAGTGCTGAGATATTGCACCAGAATGGGACTAAATAATGGGACACACAACCTTTATAATTCTACAGGAATTCATCTGATCTCTTCATCATTATATTCTGGTTGTCAGATAGTACATATACTGATTGTTAGACTTAACATTAAAAATCACTGACCAACAGTGTTTACCGTCTTTGTGAAATAGAGAACTCTGGAGCAAGGGTTAATTTAAAATGGATAGTATAAATATTTTCATTCTAGATATTAGAACTACGTATTTCTGGAGTCATAGGAAGGAAAATATTAAATAGATAATTAAAGCAGTTTATTTCTTATGTACTACATTCTTTTGGATCCTGTATAACTTCATTAACTTTTTAAATAATATGTTTAACAGCTTATGGGCAGTCTGATACTTTGGGTCATATTAGGTAAGTTTACACAGCACTCTGATGATAGATTCTGCTGGGTCCAGATTGTGCCCCATGCCAGACCCGTCTCATACTTCTCCTGTGTTTCTGTAGATCTCCACTCTCAGTGATTTCCTGCTCTATGCTGGAAGTCCCAAACTTTCACCACTGACTGGATGAGAAGCCAGTAGCAAATAAACTCCTAATTTAGCATTCCTCTAAGAGCTTGTAGGTTAGCAGTCTGTACCAACTTTACATGATCTTTTCTTGATTTGAGTAACTGTGAGTTAAGATGTAATTTATTTTCATATAAAGTTTTAGACTTTGCTTAACCTGGATATTTTATATTTACTAGCCATCAGACAATGTACAGAATTGGACTGACAATGAACTAAGAGTCCAGGGTCCACCTGCAGAGTGCTCATATCAGAGTTACAATCACATCCCAGCTGGCTTCTTTCACATGTTGACCCATATACTTCAGATTCTGTGCTGCACCCAGCGCTTTCAGCCAGTCACCTTCTAGTTCTGAGTTCAAGGACTATGCTGGGAATGATGTATATTAAACAGAAAATCTGGATGTTGGAATATTTGAATTTCAGGCGCATAGCCTTAAACTATACAAATGATGGTGATGCATGGAGATAGTGTGGTGTCCCAGAGGATGACTCAGAACATCTATCCACTGGGCTGTCTAGAGGTTAGGACATAAACTCAGGGACCTTGGTACTTCATATAAGGCTGCAGGAGCCTTTCTAGGTACCAGCTACATCACTGTTAATGAAGTTAAAAATGAGAGTTTTTTTCTTTCCTGATAAATGATAAGACTTGAGCTCATCTCATTGATGACTTATTCAACTAAGATAATTTCTTTTATTAACTATGTCTGGTTTTGTGCATTAAATCTACCGTTAGTGCAAACATATACTGCCTAATTACATACTGCCCTCAGGGACAGACAATTTATTGTTTCCCTGGAAATGGAGTTCACATGGCATTCAGGAATTCATGAGATGATAACTTCCTGAATATTATATCTACACAAAACCCAAAAATTCAAAGCGAGGAAACTCAGAGGTGAGATTGCAGGACTGTCCAAGGAGCAGTTCTAACTAGGAATCAAGAAACCTCTAGCTCAGTGCTGGGAGAGAGCTTCTCTGTATTTGAAGCACACTGTCTGGAAGTGAAACCAAGGACATTTGCCCTACTACTTCATGAACTCATTTACAGTTCTCCAGATGCTCCCCACATCTATGGAACATATAGAGCTAAGGAGTCATAATTGCTCTTTAAAGCCTGAAACTAGGGCGGATTAACTTGATTAGACAGTCATTAAGGACAGACAAGAACTAAAAGTTACTTCTGTCTCATGAATCCACCCACAGAGAGTAGACCAGAGAGAATTTGGCAGCTAATATTCAATCGTTCAAGCCCTACCATTTAGGGAGAAAGAAGGACTGGGCTAGTTTGATTTGCATTTTAATTTCCTTGGAGTGGAAAAACAAATAAAAAATATCAAAGAAAAAGCACATGGTTTAATACAGAATAATCAAAAACATCTGTAAGTAGTTCTGCTTTAGTCCTTTCAAGGGCATGTATCTGGTTAATTTAGTATGGCAGCCTCAATTAAACAGCCCCTAGTAGCATGTTGTGGCTAATTGCTTACTGTTTACCAGAGCTTTTTTTCCTTTGAAAAAGGATCCTTCCTTTCTCCAAAACATGCCTGTTTTAGATTGAAGTTAGTACTTTGAGTCTGATTATTTAAATTTAAGATGCCCAAAGCAATAAAAAAAAGAAAGTAAAATAAATGAATTTACACTCCTTGCCATCTGTTTGGCAGGTGAGGAAAGAACATGCTATTTTCTTAGTTTATTAGAGAATTATAGCATGTTATAGATTTAAAGTGTGCTATAACAAAGTTAGCACTCATTATCAGTAGCTCTTAGAGTTTCTGTACAGGACAGCAAAAAGAAATTTGTCTATCTGGAACATTCACAGTAGACTTTGGGGTTTGTATACTTTATTACTTAAGAAAAAGGAAATCTCAATTTTTTGTCATTTCCTTCTGCTCCCCCAAAACATCCAGTTTATGTTGCATTCTTAATGTGTTTAGTTCAACAAGAATGAATATCTTATATCCATTTTAATTAAAAAAGAAAACATTCAGATGATTTATGGAAAATGAAAAATAATTTAAAAAAAAAAGATATAAAGATTCTCCTATAGCCCTTTGCATTCCGTGGAAGAATTTTAAGCCTTCAGTGTAAATACCAGAGTCTGACACTGGAGTCTAGCACACCCAAATTGCTTCAACATTTCCAAGAGCTATTCCACATCTGTAGGGAAAACCTTACTTTTCAACCCCACCAACCCATTGAGATCAATGAAAACAGGAGGAGTTCCTTCAGTCTGGGCATTCTGGAATATTTGACTACTTCACTGAAATACCTGAAGAAAGCTTAAAGAAAACTTGAGCAAAAATCTTGAAAGCATAATTTTTCCCAGGTTAGGTTATAAGAAAGTAGCAGTCTCACCTCACAACCCTTCCCACTAGCACAAGCACATTCCTGCTCTCTGCACTGCCTGTCTCCTATCTCAGTGTCCAGATTACATCAGCATTTAACATTCATGGCCAGCATTTCTGAAACCCTGTTTTCAGCTGCTTTCCACAGCCATGGTTGAGCCCAGGCAGGAGGTACATAGTTCCTGAATTGAGTTGTCATAGCTACTCTGAGCACACCAAATTGCTAGAAAATTCTGATCTTTGGGGAATGGAAGCCATGCTTCCAGATGCAACAGAGAGCTGGTTCTCTGGTTCACAGCCCAAGGGCAATGCCTCTACAAATCCCATAAAACAAAAAGTTCTGTTTACAGGGTTGTCAGTTCTTTAATTCATAATTTAAATATATTTAAAGAAATTTCAAGAGCACAGTTTGAAAATAATTCCAATGTTTCGTTCTGAAAAGAATCAAACCCAACAGGTAGAATTGGTGGACATTCCCCTTGTTCATCTACTCAAAATGGATTGAAGAACCTCACATGGATTTACAGATTGTTTCTTCCAACTTGAAAATGAATTTTTCAAGAAGAAAAATTTTGCCTGTGAAATTTTGCTAATCTCTCACATGTACAGAGAATGCAAATGGCACGAAAGATCCCTCCAGCACAGTTTTAAGTATTTGCCTCTTAATGGAGAACTTTACTGATGTCAGGCACTGGTTGCCACTGGTTTTCCTCTACACATAGGCAGTTGCTTAGAGCAGCACCTCAGAACAAAAAATTTGCTGTAGTGTTTATGACTAATTTATGTTCTGTGGATGCCAGAACATTGGAAAGCCACTAGTACTGCTGGGGCAAGGCAATTTCCAAGGCAGCAGTTACTGCTCCTATTCTTGCAAAAGAATCAGCAAATCTGATTTTCCAGGGTTTTCCCCAGCTCTACTTTGTTGACAACCAGTTTCCTCAATGGGATGTGATCATTTTGATTGGCCAGCAAAAATTATTTTTCTTGCAAATGCCTTGTTGTTTTCTTATTTGCATTCCTCACTTTACAAGGAGTGTGAAGGTGTGGTGCCTAAATCAGATGAGGACTTGGACATCTTGACTAGGATTTAGGTTAGGATTTGGGTGGAAACAAAGTGTCTATACTCATCTCCATTATCTGAAAAAATGTCAGTTCTGATAGGGCTGTATGGTGGATCTCCCTTTTCAACACAGGAAAACTCTGATCTTTCCAAGTACAAAGAAGGTTCAATCCTGCATTTCCTTGCTCATGGAGGCAGGCAAAGTCTGTGTGTATTCAAGGGGCCACTGCAAGAATGCTGGTGGTGTTTGTGTTTGAGCATTAAGGCATCACACAGTGCACTACAGAAACTGTCCGTGCAGGCGGTAGAGGGGCCTGACTCATATGGACACGGAGAGAGCAAGTGAATGCCCCTACAACTTGCTGCAGATTCAAATTCCCTCTGTACAGAAAGAACCACATTTTCAGCACAGGAAAATCCAGCACCTGGGTCAGAGGGGTGGTAGACACTGCATTGTGCTGCAGTCTTGCTGTCGAGTCACTTGAAGATATCAATCCATGCATGGCTATTCCAGCACGTTTAGGCAGCCTGAGATGGGGCAGCCAAAACCAGTCACTGCCTTCTCCAAGATTGTCATACATTCTACAAATATAAGTCCTGTTAAGTCTTGAGCAAGATACGTTCATCACTTTTAACCTATCTGTTGTCCTGGCTTGTAAGATAATCATATATTCTATTTGTCATCTGTCTGAGGTGGGGCAGGTGTCTTCTGTTGGGCAGTTTTCTTATCTCTTCCAAGAACAATGTCTCCCCCCTGGGGAGATATCGTCTGTTAATGGGCCATTGAATGGCTCACTGCATGACTGATAAAGTTACATCATCCCATTGTAAGATGCTCCACCCAGAGGGAGGAACCAAGCATCCCTACCTGCATAAAATCAGCATTTCTTGAGACAGCATCTCAGCCTCTTCACTGGATTCCCAGAGGAAGACCAGGCCCATCTACTCTATCACCAGACATTCAGAGAAAACTACACCCTTCTACTGGACTATCGCTTCAGCAGCATTTCATCTGCCACTCCAGGAGCAGGAGGAGCAGCCATCATTTAACTGGACTATCACCAACACCCTGACTCCTCAGTGTGTCAGGTTTCTGACTCTATCAGTAGTTTTGTTTGTACTAATTACATTTTTAAATTTTTTTTTCCCTAGTAAAGAACTGTTATTTTCATTCCCATATCTTTGCCTGAGAGCCTTTCTATTTTGAAATTGTGGTAATTTGGAGGGAGGGGGTTTACCTTTTCCGTTTCATGGGAGGCCCTTGCCTTCCTTCACAGACTCCTGTCTTCTCAAATGAAGACATCTATAGCCTCACTTGGGTGATGAAAAGAATTCAGAATGAAACACAAATAATGTTTAAGAAAGCCATACAGCACTGGAAGGGAGATATTGACAAAGAAATTGAGATGTGCTTACAAAAGGTTTCTTCACTACCTGATTGTGACTATGGAAACTCGCTGATGCAAAGCCTATGATGCTGCAGTCTGCTCTTTCAAGCCATTCTATTTGGTCTGCTTTGTGGATAAACTGAAAGACTCTTCAGTTTATTGGAAAAACAATGTGGGGGTGGGGAATGGGGGGAACAACAGAGTAACAACACATGAAGTACTTACTGTCTTTTCTACTTCAGTCTTTAATCGACTGGTTGTTCTTTGGGTACCCAGCCCTCTGATCTGGAGGAGAATGAAGTTCTGTAATGCAAGGGGCCAATTAACTGAATTGGTTAGAGCATGGTGCTAATAACACCAAGGTTGTGAGTTCAATCCTCATATGGGCCCTTTACTTGAAAGCTGGACTTGGTGATCCTTGTGGGTCCCTTCCAACTCAGATTATTCTGAGATTCTGTGACCTTCTATACTTATACACACGTATGTGTCTGTGGGGCTGGATGGGACCCACCTCAAGGGTACTGAGGGAGATCAGGGAAATGTTCACTGAGCCAGCCATTATCATTTCTCAGCAAACCTGGCTGTCTGGGGATGTGCCAGTTTACTGGAAGCTAAAAAATGTGTTGCACATCTTCAAGTAGGGCTGAAAGTAGGATTCAGGGAACTACAGGCCCTTTAGTCTGACCTCAGTGATGGGGAAGCTCATGGAGCAGATATTCCTGAGTGCCATCATGCAGCATGTGCAGGACAACCAGAGGATCAGGACCAGCATGGGTGTATGAAAGGCAGGTCCTGCCTGACAAACCTGATGTCCTTCTATAACAAGGTGGAAGAGGGTTGTGGATGTCACCTGTCTGGACTTCAGTAAAGCCTTTGACATTATTTCCCAAAGCATTCTCCAGGAGAAACTGCTTGTGACTTGGACAAGTGCCCTCTCTGCTGGGTGAAAAACAGGCCGGATGGCTGAGCCTGGAGGGTGATGGTGAATGGAGGGAAATCCAGTTGGCAACCAGTCACTAGTGGTGTTCCCTAGGGCTCACTGTTGGGGTCAGCCTTGTTTAATACCTTTATCGCTGATCTGGAGGAGGGGATTGAGGGCATCCTTGGTAAGCAGATGACATGAGTGTTGATCTGCTGGAGGGGAGGAGGGCTCTGCAGGATATGGAACAGCTGGACTGATGGGCTGAGGCCAGTCGCATGATTTTCAATAAAATAAAGTGACAGGTCCTTCACTTGAGTCACAGCAACCCCAGTGGAGCAACAGGCTGGAGGAAGAGTGGCTGGAGAGTTGCTTGGAGAAGGACCCAGGTATGCTGGCTGAACAAGAGCCAGTGTGTGTCCAGGTGACCAAGAAGGACAATCAAAGGACAAAGGAAAGGATCGCTGCCCTGTACTCAGTTGAGGTTGCATCTCAAATACTATATTTAGTTTTGTGCCCCTCCCCATATAGGTGCTAGAGCATGAAGCTAGTAGGAAATGGAGTTTGTGAATGGTCTGGAGCACAAGTCTGATAAGAAGCAGCTGAGGGAGCTGGGGTTGTTTAACCTGGAGAAAAGGAAGTTCAGGGGACACCTTATTGCTCTCTACAACCACCTGAAAGGAGGGTGTATGCAGGTGGGGGGGGGGGTGTGTCAGTCTCTTCTCACAGGTAACAAGAATAGGGTGAAGAAAATTACCTCAGGCTGCACAAGAAGAGGTTTAAATTGGATATTAGGAAAAATTTCTTCTTAATAGTCACAGGCTTCCCAGGGAAGTGGTTGAGTCACCATCCCTGGAGGTATTTAAAGATGTGTAGACACCTCACTTAGCAAAACGGTTTAGTGATGAACTTGGCAGTGTTGGGTTAATAGTTGAACTTAAGATCTTAAAGGTCTTTTCCAAGCTAAATAATCTATGATTTAAAACTCAAGTCCCGTCTAATCAATGTTAGCAATACCATAGAAACTAAGCCAATACTCTGACATTATTCTAAAGAGAACAGAAGAGTCAAAGCCCTAATATTCTTCCTAATGAAATCTGAGTAATAAAACACTCCCTACCATAGTGTTTGTCATCTGTGTTGATCTAATGGATCAGCACCTTTTCTTTGTGCCCTGTCATCATCCGTTCTTGCCAAAGAATCATGGTGCACTGCGTCATATGTTCCAAGCTTTGAAGCTGCATTCCATTAAGGATTTTTAGAGTAGACAGTGAGCCCGTTCTGACAGAGGCATATTCCAAAAATACTCCAACCTTCTATTTCCCTTGTGAAGAATTGGAGATGGCATAGAATGACATTCATCACATGGCCACAATGAAAAGAATCTGTAAGAAATATCGACTTTATTAGCTTACCAGCTGTGCTTGCTGCCAAGCCAACCTCAGGTACCATTTCAGTTGCTCTATCACTCATGACTTCCCTTTTCCCAGGAGAGGCCTTTCATTATCCTTCAAAGAATTGAAACATACTTGAGAGATACAATAGAGGAAAAGGGCAGCAAATGCTAAGCAATGGCTGAACTATAGGCATTTCTACTAAAACAGAACATTCAGCATATTTGATGAATTAAGAGATCAGTGATCCTTTACTTCTTGAATGATAATAATAATAACAATTCAGAAAAGAAAAAAAAAGAGACCCCACAGACATTTCTCAGATCCCAGCCTTTCCATTTCCTGATGAATTTGCTCTCTTTCAAAATTGGATGATTGCACAAGTTATCCTGGCTTCCTGCCTTGACACAGGTGCCCAGGTTTCTGGTGACTCTTGTCCCTATTTAATTTACACTGCTGCCAAATTTCAAGACAGTTTTGAAGCCAGACAACTCTGCCAAAGCAGACATTAGAGCTTTTAACAATAGGAGTGGACCAGCCTCCTGGGTTCACTGGCATTAAGAAAGTGTACAAATAGAGTTATGCTTTTTCCTTCCTAAACACTGGTCATTCTTGTGTCATCTGCCATAAAAAAAAATTAAGTTTATCAATACCTTTTTTTTTCTTGTTAGTTTTCCAAAGACTGAAGTATGCCATTGCTTCCCACTGATTATTTAGGGAGTCACAGGCCGGCTAATTGGTTATATTTAATTTCTGCAGCTGATGGCACGTGAGTTCCTTCTAGCAAGACCCTACTGTCTGGGAGGAGAAGCAATGGTTTTTCCATGGTTTTTCCATTATTTAAAAAGCTGTGAAACCACTTCCTATTTTGCAAAGAGAATATACTGAAAACTTGCTCTACTATTTCACTCTGAATCTCATTGTGTTCCCTGGGAAGGATTCATATTTCACAATGAGTGTTGTCAGACTGAATTAACCTGAGAATGAAAAGAAAATATAACAGAACGGAACTATAGGGAAATTATTCAAAGTGTACCTTGTTTCAAGTGGGAAAAAAAACCCCAGATTCAGGCACTGTAAATGGACTGAGTTTATCTTGACCAAGATTTTACAGTGTATGCAAGATAGAATTGGAGCCCAGCACCACCAGTTCTCACTCCTCTGACCTTTAGGACAAAAGACGTTGCAATCTGTCATATAAAGAATATACTTCTCTCTCAATCTAAAGGGACCATGGGCATGTTTTAAATTAAAAATATTGATTCCCTTACCCTCAGTAAAAACCCTTATGCCAAAATACTATTGCTGAGGCAGAAGGTGGAAACTGAAATCTGCCTAACAGCACATATGCATAAACTATTTATCCTAATACATTACTACCTATTACAAATATAACTTCTAATTCAAAACCGAGACAATTTTTTCAGATGTCTTTATCTTTGCAAGTCCTGGTTTCATGTCCGTTCAAAACATGACAGGTGTACCCTATCTTATAGATCAGTAAGAAGCTTGGGGCTGTACAGCTTATGCCAAAAAAATGTAATTATATATGTAACATTTCCTGCCTGTGAGGTAGTCCCTCTTTTCTTGTTTTAAATATGCTACATTTAGACAGAGGTGAGAAGTATTTCTGAGCCACCAGTAAATGTTCTGTAGCTGGTTTTTATGTGATATCATGCACCTTCAATGACAAGCTTTCTGCTGGAGTGCTCATTCTCTTTGCTGTATTATCACTCTGGTTCAACTGAGACAGAGTCTTTAGACAATAATTATTCGCACTCCTGGTACCCTGCCTGTTGCTTGTGACCCTTCTTAGAGGGGAAAGGAATTGGTCTGATGTTCAGACAACAACAGAAAAGTGAGAGTTTTCTAACATAGATCAGATACTGATATAAAATCAAGAAGAATTAGAAATGAGTTGATTTCTGAAAAACAAGGGAAAAACCTCAGGAGAAGTTATCACTAAGTCCTAGTGACACTGATTACAGAGCCAGATGTGCATAGCTCATGCTGAAATCTGCCCTTTGAAATTTTAAATTGGTTGTTAACAAAGCAAGAGAGTGCCATTAAAATCATCAAAATAAATGTAAAAGGGAGAAGAATTTGTTTCTACTTACTATCAACAATTAGTGGAAGATACCAATGAGAACAGTAAGCATTTTAATATTAAGTTTTGAAATGTATTTCAAGTTTCACTTGAAAGTACACACCAAATGGGCAACGTTATGGCAGGTTTCTTTATGCTGATTTATTTGGGGTGCAGCAATGCCATGGGCTCTTCACAAACCCAAAGAAAGTGGCCTGTGCCCACCTCTCCCCTGAAGACAGAGAGGAAAGAGATTCTTGTACACCTCTAAGAGCTTCACAGCCATCTTCTCTTGGTGTCACTTGTGCTGGCCATTTCTGTGATTATTTGGCAATGAGAGTGTATAAGGAAGGCAGCAGGTAGGTGAGAGAAGAAAGGAGACAAGCCAAGAAGGAGATCACTCCCCAAGCATCATTGCTAGGGAATGAGGAAGTTCTGTTGATAGGCCTGTCTCTGCTGATTTTATAGGTCACTTTATAGCCCTGTGAACTTTCTCAAGGGACTACAGGACCTGAAGAGTCTCTGTTCCCTTCATCAGGAAGGAAGGGAGTAGAGTGTACTGAAGATACTAGAGATGCCTCAAGTTACGCAGGATTTCCATCACTTTTACGTGCATCCTCTTCTGTTATTTCAGCCTGAAAAGTCCCTTCTCTCTTGTCACAGCCATGTCTAAGTGCTTCTAGATACTATTTCACCTTCTGGGTCTTCAAAGCCTCAGGCAGCTGAGACACAAAAGCTGAGGGGAAGCGACAAAAGAAGTTACTTTACTGTAGCCCTTTCAGGAGCATTTCAGACTGGTGGATTCTCTGGCTGTGGGAAAGGGTTTTCTAAGACAGCAAGAATTGCTTGTCACTCTCAGAAGGATAATCTGTCTCAGAAGAATAACTGCTGGTAGCTCCTCCAAAATTTAGAAAAAAGTTCTCCAAGAGTGATATGTTACAACAGTCCTCGGCAGAGAGATACAATGTGTTAGGAATGTTTTTGGTGCAGGTATATCTGATTCCTGGATAATTTTTTCCCCCCAGTTTTCAGCAAGATATACTTATGCCCAAAACCAAAACATGAATCAGAATTCTTGCTTTTTGAGGAAAAAAAAAAGTAAAAAATCATTTTAAGTTAATGGAAACATTTCTCTTACTATATGCATTTTCTCCTACGAATACAACTATTATTACTTTTTCTAATTACTATACAAGACCCATCATGTTCCAAAATTCCACTGTAACAAAGGGCAGAGTGCAAGACAGAAGGAGACAAAAGCGAACAAGGAAACAGTGAAGTAATACATCTTTGCATGACAGGCAGTGGGGCCAGTGGCCTGGTACCATGACATTACATGCAGTTTAAGCCAGCAGAAACTAGTACCACTGCCAAAAAAGACAGTCCCGCCTTGTCTTTTTCTCTGGTTGATTATTCTGGCTTCTGCATCCCCTGTACACCCTCCCTTCACCAGCTACTTTAGGCCAGCACAAGCATTGATGTAGAAAAGAGCTAACGGAGCAAAATAAAGTTATTTTTACCCATGTCAACTTCCTGACTCTTCATTGTGCTGCCAACAACTGTTTCTGCTGGCACACGTCAGGGGACCAGAAGAGTAGTGATCTGTATGGGTGGAAGTGCTGCCTTTCTTAGTGGTAGTGTTCTCTATTGGAAGCTCAAGATGGCATTGAAATGAAGGGCACAGTAAGTGTAGCATTTTTTATAGGCTGAAAAACACAGTTCAGGCTGGATAATGAATTTGCATATAGGATGTTTTAAAGGAGCTCCACCCTGTGGAACACAGTGGACAGAGGAAAAAACCCAAGAGTATTGATTAAAAATGTAAGAAGCTGCTGATATTCTCTGGTACCCAGGTTTGACTAAGTCAGGAGTCTAAAATGGATGAGACGTATTGGGAAAGCAGAAAGACAGAACCACAGAGAGAAGAAAAACATAGAAGAAAACTTTCTTAAAAGGAAGAAAACCAGCACTTAAACCTGGAAGTACTCCTCTTTTTCTCAATACAAAGGAAAGCCAGGTTAAAGTAGTTTGCAGGCATCCTACAGCAGAGTGATGGAGGCACACTCTATGACTATTATCGCTGGTTGGCAGAGATCTAAAAGTGTAAAAGGACCTTTAGGTTGTGATGAAGTGATCTCCAGTAATCCTTGTTCATGTGGATTCATGGCAGCAGGACCACAACACAACCTGTTCCCAAGTGTTAGCTTTAAAGATCTGGGTAAAAAATGTTTGCTCATTTGACTTTGTATTTTCACCTAGGTGACAGTATCTAATGATATTATCCCTCTCTGAGCTCCCCATACCTTGAACACTGAAACATTCACTGCTTCTGCAGATCTTACAGGCACTGCAGAAAGAGGGTGTTTTGCTGAAACAAGGAACAGGTTACTAACAGACAAGGTAAAGGTTGCATTGCTGATAGAAAGCAGAAGAGGCTAATTATATCTCTTGGAATCTCAGCAGCTTAGTCATTCGTGCACAGGGGAGCAGTAAAGAGGCAGTTGCACTTAATGCTAATCACTCCAGAAACAAAGGCATCCCATTGCCATTCTGTGACTTGCAAAGGCAGGTACACCCTAAGCATTTTGCAAGTTGCAACACTGAGATTTGGTTTGTATTAAAGGGTATAATTCAGGCAAAGTTGTTCTTTTACATTACCAATTGAGTATCTGAGGCACAAATAAGAGAGCTATACACTGGAGTTAGCCAGGAGCAGAATCCAGTTGTGTTGGATCCTGGTCCTGTGCTCTATCTGGTAGATCATACACCTTTTCAGAGTTTAATAATAATCTCAATGTACGTTTAGCCATGGCTTGGATACACTTAGTAATGTAAATGAAGACCAGTTGGATATCTTCCTTATGTGCAATAGTCAGCTAATCACTCATAGAAGGTTAACTGAAACACTGGATGTGTGGGCCATGTCTCTTAACACTGTTTGGTCTTATTGGAAACTTTAATACTGCAAATTGTGTAAAATATTCCTAGGTTCATTTGGTTCATTACTTCAAAATGACAGCTCTGGTATTAAAAACTCCAGGTTTGTTTGCCTCTAGAGGGCTTTTGGATTTTTTTCCCATTGGAAATTGGCTTTTCATCTCCTCTGCATGAAGCTCTGTGAGGAAGAATAATACATGAAGAGAAAAGAACACAGGGGCTTTAGGTTAACATTGCTATGTAGGCATGGGCCAATGATCAGACACCAGCTTGTGTGGCAGGGAGTTGTGTGGCACACAACTTACACACAGCGTAAATTATAAATCCAGTGCCTTGTCCAAATGACCAAAGTATCCCAAGTAAATTTCAGTCAAAAATACTTGCATAACAAAAAAAAAAAAAAAAAAAAAAAAAAAATCTGTAAAATTCTATCTTGTGTTAGTGTTGTACAGGGAGTTGCTACTGCAGTAGTTTGGTCTGCAACTCATTGGAAACCATTGACTCGAGGGTGATTTTCAAAGGGACATAGTGAGCTTTTGTCAGCATGGTGCTCATCCAATTCCAGACAAGTCTGGGTGACTGAAAAGGCGTTCTTCTGGAAATACCTTGGGTTATTTATCCAGTTCCTGAAATAATGTCACCGTATTGTAGCATAAATAGTTGTTCTATTCCCAAACAGAATATTTTATTTATTGCTATCTTCCCTCATGCTTAAGCACCAGTATTTCTCATAGAACACTGTAGGAAATATTCAGGACCTGATTACAAGGTAAAATGCATTTTTAGGCCAGAAGGCCATTGTCCTGTTTGGCTTGAAAATCCTTGTTACGGTACATCTATGAATATACTAACTTTGTGTAAATTTGTTTACCCTTAGCACAATTGTCCCTGTTCCAGCATTTCCGTGTATTTTGCTGTTGCTGACAGACCATTCCTTTTTCTCCCTTCTGAAAATGCAGGCCAGACAGCAGAGGTACACCTGGGGCAGAAGAGGGTACACCAGGGCTTCAGTTGTGAAAAAAGGCTCTTTTTACAATTATGACAGAGCACAACTTACTAAGAGACACAGAAAACTACTTCTGGAGATGAGAACCAGGCTGCTAATTTGCTTGTGAGACTGTGATGCAATTTCTTTTAGCAGCAGTCAGAGTAACCCTGGCATAGGAATGAGTCAGGATAAAGCATTTTAGAAAATTGTGGCATTGAAATTCCAACTATTTCCTAATATTTTTTTTCCCAAAAGACCTGAAAATAAACTAAGACCCTTAATGTGCCAGTGCATCTGTTTTTGTCTACGTAAAACCATGTTTGATTTCTCTGTCTTCACCAATATGCGAAGCCTCAATATTGTAACTCATGAAAACAGAGACTTTTTATTACTGTGGGGCTGTTAACAGTGGATCTGTGGTTGGTGGGGCCTGGTTTATTTCAGGGCAGGGAAATACAACGTTTTGTTTCCACACAGACAATGCTGCAAGATAGCTCAGCACATCCTACCATGTGGGGTCCACCTACATGCATGGACTTTCTTAGCACCGAAGGCGAAGAGTGAGGTTTTGCATCCATACCTGAAACCAGGTCAAGTCGTTTGAGTCCCGAGAGGAGATGGGAACAGTTGTCACTACCACAGTGTGTGTTGGTGTTGTCAAAAGCACAACTGCTCTGCTGTCCATTCCCTCCCAGCATGTGTGCAGGCTGTCTTTTTGCTATTCAAAAGCTGCTCAGGCAACACAGGGCTGCCTTGAAGAAGTGCCTCTCAATCTGTGTCCATCTGGCCTCATTGCCTCCTTCCACACTGAGCTTCTCAGATAGGATGATGCCTGCTGAGTGGGTTTGTCTGTAGTGGTGAGGTTTCTCACATGGACTGGAGGGGCCGGACAGGGAGACATGTCATCACATAGGTGATGCAGCTCTGGGTACATATTTTCACCCCCTCTCCAACAGAAAATCCTGAATAGGAACAGACTTCAGTAACAAGGATATTCCTCAGGAAATTTGCCTGGAGTTTCTTTTATGTCTCTCCATGGGTGAAATTCAGAAATCTTGCCCCTATCCTTGCCCAATTCCTTATAATTTGGGCAAGCAAGCTGGATTTTGTGCATGGGCTATGTTACTGTGGCTTTAGTTATTCAGCAGGGCCTTCTCTGATACCCAAAAAAGCTGTGCTATAAAGATATATTAGCATGGTATCCCAGGGGAAAGACTTTCCAAAGTCTGTGTCCCAGTTTTTGGGCTACTATTAGGAATCTTTCTTCCCACTGCTGCTGTGTGGATTGACAACTTGTTGCCTTGGGCTTTCAAGCTGAGGCTAGATGAGGCTAGGTGTTGGTTTTGAAAAATGTTCAAAGCCCTAAAGCACTTTATATCAGGTATTCTTATGCCTTTTAGTAGGTCAACCACCCCCTGTAGTTTTTGTGCTTTTAGCATATGCAGACATAGAGGCACTGATACCATAACCCCTCAGAAACCGCTGTAATATACTTTGAGTTTGAGCTTTACATTGAAGAAATAAAAATAAATTAATGGGGTTTGACTGCTTGTAGATTACTATACAAAAATTTTCATGGTTCCTATTCATAAGGTTTTTGGAACATAATATGGGCAATTTCTCATGTTGGGAAAATCTCTCTGTTAAGAATTATGGCTCTCCAGCTCTGTTAAGACTATTAATGCTGTTAAGACTAACATTTGCATATTGATGCAGAATAGAAAAAAACATGCTTTTAAAATAGCTAATTAGCTGTCCACTCAGCAAGAGTTACTGTCACTAGAGCATTTGTCATTTTGGCGTTTTATTTTATTTTTCATAAATTCCGATTGCTGTTCCAGTGCATGAGCCAATAGAGGAATTTCAAACACAATTCTGACTGTTAACCTCAAATGTTGTGTTCATCCACAGATGTCCATATCTTTGGCTTTCTGAACTTCTAATGTTATTTGAATTTATATATTTTATTGTCTTACTTGAACTTTGGTTGTTTTGAGCAATGCTGTTAAGATAAATAGTGTGACCACAGAAGAACAGTTTGCCTTTGTACAGATCACAGGAAGATAGTGGTCTAGGTGCAAAATAAACAGAGGTGACTTAAACCACTTGCTATCTAAGGCTCAAATCCACCCCCACTTTTTTTTCAGATGCAAGCAAGTGCCACCTCCCAGTGAAATTAGTGAAATACATTAGTGCCTTGTCTCTGAAAAGTTTTTCCCCTTGGTTTCTGTGATACTCTGAAAAGTGATATCTTTGTTCACCTGTTAGTGAAAATGGCCTCGTGTGCAAGCTCACCATGGTCACCAGTACTGTGGCCTGAGAGGATATATTTCCTTTGCTATTGACTTTTCTCCTGGTGAATTGTATTGATCCTGTGAGAAAGTGGAACAAATTTTGACCTGAAAGATGATGAAAAAATTAGAGCAAAGAAAGAACATTTTTGTTTTGCAGGGTAACTTATATTTGTAGAATATCTTATAGAAGGATCTAAGGAATTTCACTTGTCATAACTGGGAAGCAGAATGGAGACAGGCAATGTGGCAGGTATTTGTTAGGTCAGGTGTCCCATGAGTTACAATACACACATTATCCAAAAAAATCAGTGTTACAAGGCTGGCATTGTGATAGTGCCTTTTCTTTAGTGCCACTTTGCCCAGCCTGACCCCGAGGAACACCAGTAGTCCCACTGCATCCCTGCTCCTGTACAGTACCTGTTTCAAGTGGTGGGGAGATGGCATCCAGCCATCCACAACCTCACCCAACCAGGTTTCACTTCTTGTGAAAGAAGGTGCCTGAGCAGAGCAAAGTTGCTGCATGTCTGATATGCATGGGAATCTGTGGAGCTTGGGAGGGTCAGAGATGAAACAGCACAGGGACAATGAGGAACATGAAAGGGATCCCACTGCTGGTGTCCTCTTGGGACAGTCTTCCTTGGAGGAATGGAGCAGCCCTCCTGGCACATGAGAGCAGGCTCTCAAATGCAGAAGAATCACGTATACTAAGCCATAGATGACCAGAAGCTAGAGATCCTTGTCTCCTCCCTTCATAACCCAAGGATTGTTGCTCGTTTGAGGTGCAGTTTCATGACAAGAGTCAGGGTTATGTGTATGATGCTTATCCAGAGTTATTAGTTTCTCAAAAGAAAAGTCCTAAAGTGAGGACACTTACTGATTTTGTATCAGAAGCTGTAAACTTTTATGTGTACTTTCATTCTTAATTAAAAAGGCAATAGCAGAATACACAAGAATATTCCAGAGAATAGGCAAAGACATTTGCCGTATAATTGATGGATTGATCTAAAAGTCTCTTTTGTAATCCTCCTCTCAAGGCAAGTTTAAATTTTTTCAAATCTGTCACACTTCACAACAAACCAAACAAAAATATCTGGTCAGAATATAAAAGGAGGGAAGTTCACATAATCCTCTCAAACCCACCAATGTGTTATGCTTTTTATCTTTTGCCATGTGTTTCTTCCACACTGTCTGGAATAAATTTATAGCCAGCATTCAAACTCCAGAGAAAGAGTCTCCAGACAGATAGTTAGAAGTCTTTTCCATCATTGGTACTGCATAATTAGATTAATACTGAGCTACCAAAACAAAAATCTCTACTGAGAAATGAAAACCTCAACCCACTAACGACTGCGTCACTAAAGCTAGCAGGATGTACATATTTAAGTGAAAGCATCAGAGATAAAATTGGTCTTTTTTGGGGAAAAAAATTATTTTAGGCACTTTGTATACTGTAAAGGCTGGTTTAAAACCAGCTGTAACATTTCACACACTTTGTTCCCCAAACCAGCTAACCCTTCAGATCATCAGGTGCATGGAACCAATTGCTGTCACTCTGAATAAATTTAGATTTAAAGAAGGAGTGTATTCCTCCCATCAATCTGTCCATCTGTAGTATGCAGGATATCAGAGAACTGATCAAGCCCATTCTAAACTTAAAACTCACAAATTTATCTTCAAAATTTCATATTTGAAACCATATATGCTTACATACCTGACTACCTAGCTTTGGAATATAATTTTCAATTTCTTACATTTTGAGAGTCTTGTAAAACTATGTTTTAAAAACAGAGTATCCACTTATAATGGATATACTTTCCCTTCTGTCTCCATTTTAAGTCTCCTAGGAGTCGCTAAGTCCAGATTTTTCTTCTTGCTTTCCATATGGTTGGCAGGAAATAAAGCATGTTGATGAATAACCTCTCTATATAGCTTGTTACTCTGAGGAAAGGGCACATCCTATAAGTTAACATTTCCCCCGAGTGATCCAAGAGAAGTCCATTCAGAATCTGCATGTGACCAAAAGAAAAGAGTGGGGAATGGTCTGATTATATTATGCTGCCATAGGAATGTGAAAAGCAACAAATACAGTACGTGTGTACAATCCTTAGAAGGATTGTAGCCTTTGCTTCTCTATACCTCTTTGCAGAGAAAACACACAATTCTTCGCTTATTAAAAAAAAATACAATGCAAGGAATTTTGATGGCAGAAATTTTTTCTCCTTGATTTGGAGAGTGATGTAAGATGACAATTAATGGTGACATGGAGAGGTTTCTCAAATTTTAAACTCAAAAACCCTCTAAAGGTTATCTAATTTGTTAAATCTAATTTGTTAAATTAAATAATCTTTGCTTCAGTAGGAACTGCCAGATTTCCTTGCCACTTGTGGATGTGTTGGAGATGTTAAAGAAGTAGCTGGATACATCTAATTAATTAATTGAAAATCCAGAGAGCTTGGGCTCCTACTAAACATGACAAGAGTGTATCAGAGAGTATCAGATTTCTGGATCAGAAGCCCCTGTATGGTAGAATTCTGCAGGCTGGGAAAGTGTTGTGGGTTAATATCTCTACACATGCTTATGCTGCTCTTATTTTCCCACCTACGCATCCATGATGGGCCATTGCAGGAAACTGGCTATTGGGCTTTCATTCAGTAGCACTTTCACCTAGGCTAACACAGCACTCTCCATTCCTGTGAAAGTATCAGTCAGATCTAATACTTCAAAATTCAACTGAACAAAACACCCCACTAGATTTGTCACTGTCTGAAGATACAAGTGAACAGAAAGTCACTAGTGTTGAAATGTATAATTTAAAGATGCCTAAGTCATAGTGGTAGGTGAACCATGCTACATATAAAGGTGTATTAATTTACTCCTCTCAACCTCTCAAATTCCAGAAGTCACCTGAAATAAGAAGTTCCCTCCTTAACTCAAAATTTGGGAAGCTGTATGTCCCTGGACCTGTGAGCAATACATGCAGATCAGGCATCTGAAAAAAATTAATTCTTTCCCCTCCCCTTTCTGTGGTCTGTCTCAGAAGCTTGTTGAGAGGAGAGAACTCTTCCCCACCATTGGAGGGACTGTGTCTAAGTAAGGATGGAAATGTGTTCAGAGCCATGAGACCAAAATTCATCCTCTGTTTGCTCAGGCTGAAAAATCAATCCAGAAGGAATATCTGGTTGATCTTGCTATATAATTTTTTCAAAACACAGCAAAGTTTCACATAACAACTGGGAAATAGACTGGGAAATATAAATAAATTTTATATCTACTACTTTTATATCTACCTTCAGACAAAAGCAAAGTCAGGAGTTATGGGTTTAAATCAGGAAGCATAAAACACTTCTGAATTTACCTCTTATTCTTTAAAATACATCTAGGAAGACATCCATTAATATTTCTTTAAAATTGAGTGGAGTTAGTTGTCTATAGGGAGCAGGGAGATGCATTTTGAGTTTTTTACTTGTGTTTTCTCATATTCAGAGGTATGACATCTTCAGCAAAGATGCAGTGAGAGGCTGATTCTGTTCCATCTCAGTTGTCTTCTGTAGCATGCACTGAGTCATCAGACAGTGCCCTTACAGATAGACTTTGTAGGTCTATTAGGTTGATTTTTATAAACATTTAGATTGCAGGGAAAGCATACAGTGACCAAACTCTTTGTTCTGGAGGTAATCAATGTTTGGGAAGAGATTTTTCTGTTGATGTACAGTTAGAAAGAGAACTAGAGCAAATCCTTCTGATGTGCACCTGATGGAGCCAGCAGGTTTGGAACAGAGGAATAAAGGTCTTCATTAAATGTGCAGGGACGCACCAACACATAGCTCTTATTCTGTGAGTCACCTTTCAGAAACAAGCAAACAGCTGCAAGAAAAGGTTGGGTACCAGCAACCTGATAAATCATGGAAGGGAATCCTGGTTTATATTCAGGACTTTAACAGAAAATACTAAAACCAGAGCTGAAACAAGGGTTGCACCTAATAAGAACATAAATATTTGCATCCAGTAAGGTTACAGTATATAATGCATTTTCATCTGCATTAGCAGGTGAAGGACTGTTGTTTGTTCTTTGAAACTTTCTCAGTCATTCAAAATGTTCCTTCTGTTCTTTTTTTCTGCTTTCAGAAACGAACCCTGTTCATATTGCTCAAAAACACTCAATGGAACAAGTATCACATTAATAAAAGACAAGCACTTTGCCCAGAAAGTCTTTCCAGTGCTTTTTGCTCTCAGCATTTCTCTAATTCACTGACCCACTTATAAAAATCTTAGTCAGAAATGGAGGGATATAAAACCATACATTTAGATTCATCTATATGTAGCAAGATGACCCTTGGAATTCTGATTCATGCCTGAGTTCAAATGTGTAAGGATATTGTAAACAATAAATAACCATTGACTTAAGTCTGAGTTTGCCATGGGGAATCTTGTTTTTATTTAGTCAGAGGATGTTTTGCAATTACAAACAATTATTCTAGGACAGGGAAAGTACTTCTCCCTTGAGAACAATAAGGCTGCAGGCTAATATATCCCTCTCTTGAGAGACTCTTCTTCATTGCCTGTTGCTGAGTATACTTAGGTGTAGGTAGAGAGAGAAAAAGAGGGACAGGAACCTGGTGTGTGACTAAACCCTAAATGTCTCCCAAGAAATTGGTTTTATGTGTCATGGCAACTGCAGTTTTGCTGTTAATTTGATTCTTTCTATAGCTTTTGAGTAGAGTTGTGTGGAGAAAGGTAAAGCCTTTCCACAAAGAATTTTGTCACTGTAACATTTGGTTCTGATCTGCCATAGAATGAGAAATAAAAGGGCTAAAATGATTTTTTTGAAGAAAAGTGAATTTTGAACCTAGGACAGACCAGTGGACTTTGGGAGCCTTTTGTTGCTAAGGAGTTGCAAGGCTGGGAGGAGTGGGAAGAGAAGAACTTGACAGGAAACCATAAACATGTTTTTGACAGAAACATACAGGCTTTGAACCCCACCTTGTGTCTATTCCAGACTGAGGAAATTGAAGGGCTTCTGCAGAACGTTTCAAATTACAGAGGCTGTTAATGCTAAGTGGGGCATCTTTAGAATCAGCCGAAGTTATGAGCTAACTGAAATACAAATAAAGATTTTGAGTCTACTTTTTATAGCTATGTAATCAAATTACTTTGCTTATAGGTCATTGTGCAACAAAAAGTTGATTTTTTTTTTGAATAAGCTGATAAGACACTAGTAACCGCTTAGCTAAATTTTTGGTCACTGACTTTTCATCAGATATGGATCTAGTTGTATTTCCCTTCCCACCCCACTCCCTGAGCCCACAGGCTGCATCCCATTATGTCACGTCATGCTGGGTTACCTCCTACTTTAGCAACACATGCTATGATGTGACACCCTATAATTCACAGAGACAGGAACAAAGTACTCTAAACAGTAGAGTGATTGTACTGCTGTAATATCTGGGACATCTGCAGAGTGCTGGATGATGGCACAGGTTTTTATCTTTCTGAATAAAAGTTGGATAGCTCAGCAGATATGCAATGCTTAATGGGCTAAAATGTGAGGTTAATCAGTACCATAAAGAACCTGGTGCCTGGAGTCTCAGCAGACCATGAAGCAGAAAGTAATCAGTTCAGCCTCCTCTAGTGAGTGTCACTGCAACTTCTACATGTGGCTTCAAGGTGCCTAAATAAATTCAAAGAGAAAGGGAAAAGTAGAGCAGAAATGCTATTCAACCCATATTATCCTGGTTCTTACAGGAGTTGTTATTTGGAAATGCCTTGATGAACAGCATGTTGATGACTGAGCTATTTGTGCTTCTAAGGAGGTTAACATATGAAACATGCTCATTCTGTAGACTCAGAATGGTGATTATTCATTGTCTTTCTTGTAGTCGAGCTGCTGAAGAGGATATGATGCCCTCTGCACTGTCCTGAGGAATAAACCTAAAACAACATCTGTTCCACAAAACTTGCAACCTGAGATTTAGATAGCAGGTAGGGAATTAATAAAGGGACACTTGCTGAAGTACAAAGACAAACTTATTAAAGACTAACTTATTAAAGTTAGAGCAGTTTTAATAGCCAGTAACCAGCTCAATCCTGCTAAAGAGTGTTATCTTGTCAATTTTGTTGTTTCCAACACTCACCTTTATGCTTATATGGAAATCAGAGATTCTATTTACATAAGAGGTTAGTATCGACAGTCTAATTTGCCCATAAAGAACAGGAGCAGGTCCTTTGTGAGGAAAGAATTATTGTCTGTTGTTACATTTCAGCCACGTCCGGCTTCTTCCTTCTTGTGTAAAAAACCAGTGGATTTGCATTCAGCTAACTTGGAGACAACTTCTCCCCAGACATCCATACTAACAAAAGCACAAGGTCAGGACAGAGGGAGGGGTCACTGAATAGGTTTCAGAGAAGTGAACGAAAAAAATAAAAATGAAGCAGAAAAGACTGCACTGGCCTACAATGAGGCTGTCTGGCAGATCACTACCTGCCAAGCAGTAATTTAGTGAAATCACATCCTCTGGGTCCAGTTCTTGATGCTGACGCATACTATAGGTTCATTTGCTTCGTGTCCTATTCTGAAAAATGAATACAGTTAAAAAACTCCTGTTTCTTTGTAACTTATGGTTCTGAGGTTTATTATGAGGACTGAAATCATGCCCAGTTGTTCCCATGCTGGGATGATCCAGCCTCACACTTAACCACAGAACTGATTATCACTGCTTTACTCTAACAGTAATAGTTGTGTTAGTATCAAGTAACATAAGGAGAGACACTGAGACTTGATTGTGCTTCCACACTTGATTGTGTTCTGCCTCAGGCAAAGAGAGAACATTAGTCTCTTTGATCAGGTAGATATGTAAAACTAGTGTATCAACCCCTTAGGTAATTTTTTTTTTCATAAATATTGTTTAATCAGGAAGACATTACATTCCATGCTCTAATTGTAGGTCAGTACCCAGCTACACAGAAAAGTAACCAAGCTGGGTGAAAAACACGGGCCAGGAAAGGACCTACTGCATTTACTGTGGCATTTGTCACTTCATATGAGATAGCACTGAATGAAACATATAAATTCTGTGGAGCAAGCTTTTGCACTGTGCCCTGGATAAGTGGTAAAGTATAATGGATTTTAATGCTTGTAATGTGCAATCAGAGTCCAGAGTTTATAGAAAGTATGTAGGGTTATAAATTTTGAGTCCAAGTGAGACAAGTCAAATCCCATGGTCGTGGCTACACCTCAAGGCATATCTTCCTCCTACCCCATCCACATCTGCATCTGGTTTTGCCATGCCCCTTGATTCGCATCACTGTGTGTGAGTTGGAGATCTCTTTCAGAGAGGTGCGTCCATTTATTGATTGCAATGGAAGGCTGCTTTTCCAACACAATGTCAGGATTAAATTCTCCGAAGTAAAAATGAAACATTCATAGTTTTGGCATGCAACTTTCATTTAATTACTTGGACAAAATCTGACACAAAATTCATACGTACAGCAAGACCAAGTACCACTAACAAAGTATTTCAGATTTTGGAGTGTTTGATTCTTTTGAGAAGCAATCAATACTTTCTGTACTAGCCAACCACTCTATAGAAATTTTAGCTTAGTGAAAAATTCACTTTTCCTTTAAAAATAATTCTCAGTCAGACACTTTAGTAAATCCATATCATGGCAAAGCCTATATTGCCTGCAAATGCAATTTTCTTTCTTATAAACTGTTAAGGTCAGCAATAGACTGCTACCTGGAATAATGGCCACACAGTGTTTTAAATAGTGTAAATTCTTATAATTAAAATGCTTCAGAACTTAAAAGACAGCAGAAAAATGTCATCCGATATTACAGCTTTTTTGTTGGTGCAATATGTTACATACATTGTAAAGCAAAGAAGCAAAACTTCAAAGAAAACTTTTCTAATTTCCTTGAAAATCCACTTAAAATGAAGAAAGGTAAATAATTTAAATAGGTATTTTTAAAGTCCTGCTGTTTCCAGGTATTTCAAAATACAGCAGAGAATTTCAAAACATTATTCTTTAATGTGAATATGTACCTTTTCATAAGGGTGTCCTTTGATGAGCTAGAAAAGAGAACAATAATGGAAGATAAACTGAAGTTCCTTTTATAAGAACCAAAATTAAAAAAGGAAAACAGACAAAATAATCTGCCAACTTCAAAAGAGTTTCAAAGCCTGAAATTCCTTTAGCTTGAGACATAATTTAATGACTAATGTTTAAAGATACAATGTAGAGCTTTGAAATCTTGAGAAATGAGAAAAAATGAGTTGTCTTTTTCTGTGACTAATGAAACTATGTCCACAAAGGATTTCTAATTGTGATACACCAGATGTTTGGGAGGTACAAACATGTAACATCTAGAAAAATTCTTAGCTTTCATTTACTTTTTTTTCCCCTCTGTATGTACAGAGGGGAAAAAAAACTCCAACCTTTTCAAAGGCCAGCTTTCTCAACAGTTCAGAAGTCTATTTAGAAATGAGGAAAAAGAAGTCCTTTGTTCTCCCCAAAAGGGGAGGAGGCATCCATGCTGCATAAGCCCTCTGTTTCACCCAGTGTGTCTGCACTCTGAATTTTGGTAGCTGTGAGGGTTGACCTGAGCTGTGTATTTGTTGATGTTTACTTGCATTGACCTTGTAATTTCACTATAGAGAGAAATTAGCTAGTGCCAGAGGACTAAGGAATCATACAGGCAGTGTCACATAGTGCCTTTCATTCCATGTAAGTTTACTCTCACTCCCCTTTTGAAGTGGGGAGAATATTAAAATGATTAGCATACACTATCACCTCTCTTCTGTTTGAGTAAAGTTGAATGAGGTCAATCCCCTATGCTATGAATTTACAAGACTCAAGCACACATTACTGCCCATCTTCAGCTCTTGCCAGATCTTCATTCTTCATAGCTCCCTAAAAATTGCACAAGTCAAAGGCTTTTCCTTGGTCTGTGGTATCCTATGTTTTTATCTCTTGTTAGGTGCTTAAATTAGCAAAAAAAATATTGATAACAGAAAATCTGCTGGTGCCTCAGGTTTCTTTGCATGAGGCTAGGATGTTATTGGTCCTCTTCTAGGAGTTCTGGTGAAGGCTCTGTTTTTATAGGCTTACTTGTGGCAAGGCATGAGTATAAAAAGAGCTGAAATCTTACTTGTAAATACAAGTCTCTTCTCATGGATGACAAGAAAAGACAGAATATTTTGTGAAGGATGTTATGGATTGCAACCATTTCTTACAGATATATGTGCTCACTTCCATGTACATCACCCCGTACACATGCATTTAGGTAACGCTGTTTCTTTAAAATAAGAACAAAGCCTGAAAAAGGGACTCTCTAGCTTAGTGTGTTTGCTGAACCAACACTGAAAGGCAGCAGGGAGGTAAATCATTCTCGCATGCTGAAGGGAAGTGTGGCATTACTTATGAATGACTGCATGCATGGCTGCCTGACTCAATGAATGAATCACCCAGAATAAGACTGTGCAGCTCGAATGAGCAAAGAAACTGCTCTGATTTTCATTTACAAAGATTAATCATAAATACTGTATATTCTGCAAGGCAAGGAAGGAAGCACAGTCAAACCTGGTTAATGTATTTTATTTCCAGGGTGGGTATGTTGGGTCACTGTGGTAATCAGCCCTCTGAGATCACCTGTGGGCATACAGTCCCTGAAGTTCCAGCAGCGCAAACATTTCAAGCTAGGCTGGGATTCAGCAATCTGATGGGTTGCATCACATACACATTCATTAAAAACAGCAGTGCCACCAGGAAAAAAATTATACTATGAGCTATGTCTTATGCTACAGACTTTAAAAACCCAGGCATGTTTTCTGAAAATTTAAATATTTCCATGATGACTTCCATTATTAAATAAAAATAACCAGAGCCTTACAGGCCAACATTAATAAGGTTTACAGTGTTGCAAATGTCTTGTGTCAGACTATCTAAAATGTCACCAATGTACCACATTTTTAAGCTTTGAAAGATTTTGTAGGAAACAGATTTGAAATGATGAAATATTGTCTACATTGAAGGGCAGTGTCTTTGCTATGACTGTTTTAACTCCATAAGTTACAGATTGTAGAACCAAAATTCTCACAATTGTTTTTAGATTTAGAAAATGAAATGAAAAAAACAGCACTACATTTTGCCCTCTTTAGCCTCTGCTTCAAAAATAGTCTGCTGATTAACAAAGTTCACTATACTATCAGAAATCACTCTATTTCTCCAGTAAAAATAAACTTCCATTAATAACAAATAATTCTAGAATTCCACTCAAACTCTTTTAATATTTTAGAAGCACCAAAATATTTTAGGACTTTGAGTCCCTTTGCAAACTGTCTGACTAGAAATTGATTTGTACTGATAGTGAGGTGCAGAACAGGGCAACTGTGCCCTGCCCTGCTTACTGAGCTCGGGAGCTGAAGCAAGAGAGACAAGGTAGGAAATTGAGATTAAGTACCCTGAAAAGCCTCAGGAAAATGGTTATGAGAAGTTAACCTGCAGTGTTATCCATGTCTAAAAGCTACTCTGAGTATTTTCTTCCCTGGAATTAGAAATCTGTACAAACTGCAAATAATGCAGATGCCCAGATCTGGAGTCTGTACACAGGCAGGTTTCTGCTTGCCTCTTATACTCTGGGATTTAGGTTTGACAGAGGTAAAAACTGGGGGATGTACTAGGAAATGCAGGTCTGCACCAGGAGGCAAATTTTCCCTTCTTTCCCCTCTGCACCAGTGTGGTAGAATAAACAGCAGCTTCTTCACAGTTGCTTCCAATTTTAAGTTTGGAGATGTTTCTGGCCTTGGTTATTTTAGAAACTGAATTTCCAGGCCAGGTCTTGAATGGATTTTGAATGCACATTTTTGTATTTGCTGTGTTTCCCTTGACTTTCTCTGGCAGATCATATAGTACAATACCAACACCTACAAATAATAATACAGGAATCAGTGTTTATACTTTCCTTCTTTGTTTCACTCCCTCAGTTCAAAACCTTGGATCTGTTAAGCAGTGACTGTACCTCAGCAAAGAGTCCCTTCAGTAAGGGAGCCAGTCCTTTTAAAAAATATTCACTTCTAAATAACTGAATGGGTTGAGTCATGTAGCAGGAAAAAATTAAGAATCACAAACACTGACCCCAGTAATATATTGCTTCTATTAGTAGCCATTTCTTTATGACCTTAAGACTTCCGTAGCAGCATAAATATTTTAAATGGTTGAAGCAATTCGAACAATCTTAGTTAGCTCAGGCATTAAAAATGCAGCAGTGAAGGAAGGGAAGCTTGCTGACAGCATTCAGGTTTAAATTTATAGTCGTAGTCATGACAGTGTCACTGCATGGTCATAAATTTCCAGGTGGATTTGCAGCACAGCAGTCACCTGGTAGACAAAATCCAGAGAACCAAAGCTGGGACCTCCAGAACAAAAATCATAAGCCACAGTTTGAATTGTAGTGCTGTAAGTATTTGGAATGAATATTGCCAGGATTTACAGCAGCACCCAGATATTCCTCAAAGAGAGAGTTGCTAAGTTATTATAAATCATGCAGATTTAGTGTTTATGAGTGTGCTAGTCACTATTTGGTAAGCACTTAATTTCCAAATAGAGGGTAGAGAAATTTGCACTGTATCTGTAATGCTGAATAAAATAGGATTGTTCTAGTATTAGGAATAGGAATTCCTGGGAGTGGGGAGGGGCAAATAACTGCAAAATAATATCAAAGAAAAGTAATGGCTTTATTTGGGGGCTTTTCCAGTGGAAAAATAAAATAACATGGGGACTGGCCTGGAGTCTATCAGAGGGGTGTTTTTGGAAGATGCAATTGGAGCTATATGTTGCACACATGCATAGGAATCAGAAAGAGTTGAGACTTTTATGTAATGAATTTTAAAATACAAAAATAAACCAACCCTACTGAAGATCATACAAGCTTTCTTCCAGCTTGCTTTGCTTTGCTTTCCTTTCCTTTCCTTTCCTTTCTGTTTTGATATATTTATTTTCTATCTTATTTGAATTTGATGTTTTGAGGGTAAGAGCACATATGAGATGTCATTATTATCAATAATTGAGTAACAAACAGTGCTAAGAGTGAGTTTGTTTGCAGGCTGTGTGTGGGAAAAACACTTCAGATCCAGATCAAAAATGGCTTTGCCACATGAGCTTGCTGGTCTGGCTAGTTTTATGTCTTGGCTCAAGCAAAGGCTTAGACATGGCCTCTCAGAGGAAGGTGGAAAGACACGTTTTGACTACCGTGTTCCACGCCTTTGTGATTTGTATGCCATTTTGCAACTGTTGCTGTGATGGCAATGGCCCTTGGACTCACATCATGATCAATATTTGTTGAATGAAAGTCATTCATTGAAGTATTATGGGTAAAGTATTCCACAAAGATCTTGCACAAGCAGTATTGGAAGATTAGAATACACTTGCGTGAAGAAAAGTACATTTTACTCTGTACATGCTAGTCTCTTTCATTCCCATCTTTTCCCACACAGAAAAGACACTTGAGCAATGAAGAAGGGGCCGTAATTCACTCTCACTGTAGACTGACACCAAAGTTGCTACTCTTTGTTTACTCTAGTTTTTTAAATATTTAGAAGACTATTTGAATAATCCATCCATCCTTTTCTTCAAGCTATTTCTATGTAGATTTTTGCTAGGGTCACTTTGAAATATTTTATTTTCAAAGGGAAGAACTGCCATTGTCTCTAATCTTTCTCATATACTCGTTTAATTAAATCGAATTGTTTTTTCTTTTGGCTGATACCTTATTTCCAATGTAAGAATGTTACTGTCCAGATTATTTCAGTTATATTCTCAGTCAATGTCATTGCTAGACTCAGGGCTGTCCAGAATAGACCCTGAGACATGGCTGCTCCTTCTTTCACACACAGTATGACCTGAACTTTATGTAGGCCTGTTCACATGAAAATATAGTTGACAAGGTGAATCAGGGTGGAAAAATCTGGCCCTAAAGCTTAACTGAGAGGCATATCAGATTAATTCTCCAAAGATAAATGAACAATGTTATCATTTTATTAAGACAAATACTACTTTGGTCTGTAGAATAAACAAACTTCCTCTCAGTCATGTCATATGATATTCATGCTGGAGTTCACTTGGAGAAGAGTGCATTCATTTCATAATAAATAACTGGTGGTTATACAACACCTTTGACCACAAAGCGTTCCAAAGGCTATGCTGTGCTCCTTTCACAGTTACAAAAATACTCCCCCTGAAATCTAGAAAAGAGTGATGCATAAGTTTAATAGTGTGAGCAAACTGAAAACAGATGATAGATTTTTCACAAATGAAAGACCAACTTTATCAGAGATGCTTCCTTTTACCCATTAATTGTTTGAAACAAAAAAACACTCTCGGTGTGTCACACCACATAATTTACCAACAGTCACAGAAAAATTTGTTATTGGAGCTGGTTTTAAAATTCAGGAGCTTCTGTCCTTCAGTTCTTTGTTCACAAACTTCCTTTCCTGTGAAACTTCATGAAAAAACTGTAGGCATTTTGATCATTTTTTTAAAATGTTTTTTTCCCCAGGGACAAAAAATAAATTAAAAAAAACCACAACAACAAAAGAAAAAAAAAAAACAGGAAGAAATGCAGCGCTTATCTGCTTTGTAATTGTTGAAATTCATTTCTGCCTATTGAAAAGGGCTTGAAGCTTAGGGAACTCTTGACCTGAATCTATTTCTCAGAATCTGCCGAACAAGTTTGTTCTTCTGGTTATTGAATTTATTGTTTGGACGAGGAGAAGCCTATTCATGGAAAACAAAGTAAATAATGAAATTCTTTTGGTAGCTACCATGAAGAGTCATTCATCTGAAACTTCATCTGGGAAGTATGTTCATCATTCATTATTTTAGCATTGCCATTGCACAACCCGATAGTACAAAGGAAACCATATAACTTAAATGACATGTTGCTTACCACTAACAGCACACAGTGATTAATGCTGAAGTGCTCTCCTGGCAGATTATCTTTAGAATGGGATATGTCCATCTAAATCATGCAGCGAACCTCCAGAATTACAGGCAGAGAGGGAGAGTACCTGAATGACTGGCAAACAGGAAAAAACCTAATAATCACAGAGGGAATGACTTGTGATACATTATGTGATATTTTTTGCTCTTTCATCTGCATGTTTTTATCTAGATGTGAGCAAACAACCCATATTCCTCATAAAATAGTTATCTTTTTGAAGCATGAAAGTCATTAGGCTAATATAGGTTGAACAGCTCTATAACAGGTGGAGTTGGATCAAACAGAATTTTAAAAGAGTTTGGATGTAGCATGTTTGAAGATGAATCTTTCAAGGTGTGCTTAGAAAGCTGTAAACACCATTAAAATCTGTGTATTTGTGTACTCATGGAGGTTAGAGCTTGGACAATACTGCATTCTGCTCACTAACACTTAGCTCAGTATGAATTTCCTAGAAAAGGTGGCTTTGTCATATATCTGTTCAGGCTTATCATACCTCAGCCATGCTTTTTACCGCTTCGGTCCTCCTACAATCATTTAAATTTGGCAATATATGATTGAAATATCTGCTCATCACATCCTAACAGTTCCATATATTATCTCTGCTTACAAAAATGAAAACTTGAAGGCCTAATCTCAGAAACGTGTTCCACATATAGAGCATGCATGGGTCTTTAGGAACTTGAAGTGCAGATGCATTTACAATCCTGACAGATTCAGCCTGTGCCTTAACATATGTAGTCCAAAATTCTACCCTCTAATTGAAGAGATTTCTAAAAATGTGTGTTCCTTTTTCTGGAGCCATTATTTTACAAATGTCTATTTTCTTGCCTTTTCCAACAGTATCCTTTCCACTTTCACTTGCAAATCTATAGTAGCAGTATTTCTGGAGGAAAAAAATAAACTGCTTTATTTTACACTATTTAAATCTGAGGGGACCTGTAATGTTGATAGAGTTGGTGCTTATTTCAGGCATATCTGCAGAGGCAAACCTCCCAGCCGGACCTGTATATTCCTTTCCACAAGAGATTTGTGCTGCAATGCTCCAAGGTTAGTTCCTTCCTCTTTTTACCTTCTCATTTGCAGCTTTTGTATTTCCTCGTCCCTTAAATAATTAACAGGAAGAGGTTTGTCTGGTTTTAGGGTCCCTATCACTGATACTCTCCTATAAGAAGACCTTAGAAATGGACCTTTCTTAGAACACACTGATACCACTTGGATTCATGATATTTTTGGGGCAGTTTTAACATAGCAACTGCAGAAGTCACAGACACCTGAGTAAACGGTATCCCAGGTAAATTCCTCCCAGGTGAGCTTGTCTCCTGAAATAACTCTGCTTTGATGGACTGCCACTGTTCTTGTGTCCATCCCAGGAAAAAAAATTAGTTTGTCTTCTCTTTTAGGTCTTGAGACTTTTTATATCTAAAGTCTCGTTAAATTAGCCTTAGTTTTTCTTTCCAAAGATGGAGCTTGTTCTGGACTCTAAAGGCTTGACTGTCTTTTAATCTTTTCATTGATGGAAAACTTGCACTTCAACAATTTTTGATTTATTCTCCATTTCCCTTCAACTCCTGTGCTGCTAGAGATGGCAAATTTTAGCCAGTGTTTTCTGGGATTTTTTTTCTTTTTTTTTATGTCAATCTTCTCAACCACAATGGATCACCATCCCTCCCACTGAAAAAAAAAAAAAAAGCCAGTCTAAATCTGTGACCAGCCGTTCAAAATCAATACCAGATTTTACCTTACATAGGAGTTTGAGACATTGAGTTTGGGGGAGGAAGTGTGACAAACAGTGTTTAAAAACAGGTGGGTTTATGTTTCTCTGAGACATATGTTGTTATTCACCCAAGGAGTAAGGGAAAGTAGCAAAGAAGGGGAAGTTTGGCCCATATGAGAGGGTAAGAGGAAATGGGAGGGCTGAAATAAATTTAGCCAGTAGCATTGTATGGCAGTTTATAACCTGAATCCAAAGAACACAACAAGTATTCAGTTACTTGATTTGGCTGAGAGTCAGTAAAAGGGATGTTACTTAGAGTTTTGAAGAATTTGGCAACAGAACATGTGAATGATGTTGCAAGGGAGGATAAAGTACTTGGACAAAGATTTCATACAGATAATATTTGGCTCAAGACTTGCAAGATTTGGATATCTCCAATAGAAACATGAAGACACAAACTAGGAAAGATCAAAAACACTCAATGAATTTTTATTACATTATAAACATTGAGAAAAGCTGTCTAACCAGCTGTGCTGCTCATGTCCTTTCTGGTAAAAAACAAAATCTGAATTTTTCATCTTGAAAAATTCCACCTGAAAGTACTTCTCTGAAATCTAGTATTGACACTATTTTTTTTCGAGTTTCCAGCTGCTGCAGATCATTTACCACATCCTTGAGCACTGCTGCAGACTCATTGCTGCCTGACCCTGATTTCCCATTGAACTGTGACTAAACTGCTCCCCCTGAGCCCTGCCTCCAGCAGCTCAAGTGGACACATATACTCACTGGGGTTCTATATTTTTAGTGAAATCAGTTTGCTCCAGAAGCTAGGATGGCGTTAGAGTTTCCCAAGGGACTTTTATGTCTTCTACCTCCTCAATACAGCAAGAGGCACATGTACAAACTGATGAAGACTGGATGTGGCACTCGGTGCCGTGGTTTAGTTGATAAGATGGTGTTAAGTCATAGGTTGGACTCCATGATCTCAAAGGTCTTTCCAATCTAGTTATTTCTGTGATTCTGTGATGCACTATCTATGCATCTGTAATGAAACCACCGCATTCTTCTTACTGTTTAAGGAAAATATGATCAGGCTTCAACTGAACTTTGGCTAAATCAATTTTCTCACAGCTCAACTCCCCATCTGGAAAGTGAGGCCTACTCCCTTCCTCTTACACATTGACAACCCTGTCAATTTATGCAATAAATGCTTAATTTTTACATGCTGTCCATGGACAGCATGGTAGTGCCCTGCCTCACACAAGTGAGGGCAGTGGGAACTTCCTCAAAGGCAAAGAGTAAGTGTCAATAAAAATACAGATCTCATTTTCAAAGCAGAACACCATACTAACATCAGAAAATACCTAAACACACTTGTAGAGTCTATGAAAAGCAAGTATTATGTGTTTGGTTTTTTGCAAGCTGCTGGAGGTAGGGGATAAGAAAAAACACTGAGTTTTTTGTAAGAAATCTTGAAATTTAGGTAAATTTCATCATTTTAGCAGCTGTCTGTAATGATCCTGATGTGTTCAGTTATGGTAGATGTGGTGGAGGTGTTGCGTGTGCCCGATTGGCAGTGAGATCGTGGAGAGGTATGATACAGTGGCTGCCACTATTGCCTCAGATTCTTCTTGTCTGAGCTTGACTTTCCTACTCATTTTTCTCCCACAGGTGGAGCAAGAGGAGGGGAGTAACTTCTTAAACAAAGTGTTCTGTGAGCAATAATCACCTTCTTTTTAGAGTTGTGAGACTTTAAAAAGAGGCTTAGGACATCATGTTGCCCATGTTCTGAGAGGTAAAATAGAACTAAAATGCCTTAATAGTCTAAAGAACAGTTTGAAAAGAAGAAAAATATGAGCCAGAAAAATCCTTTTCCAGTATTGACACTTCATTCCTCTACACTTGCATGTCAGGTACATTTTTTTGCTTGTACATGAGCAGGGACCCAAGAGCAGTGCCATACTTTCATGGATAATTTATTAAAGGTTTTCTAAGTTACACACTGGTATTTTTGGAGATGTTCATGATTCCCTGTGTTTTGCATGAGGTGAAAGCAGGTGTAGCACAGAGAGACTGGCCACATGGGGTGGATGCTCTGAAGTCTGCTTTCATTCAGGAACAAAAGACAGGCTGAAGTTAGGAGGGAGGAAATATATATTGCATCCGTGCCAAATATCTAATGCATAACATTAACACTGGCAAAAGAGGAAAGGCAATTTAAATGTGGGGAGGCATCTCTAGGGAGAAAGCACATTAAAAAGAGTAAGAGGAACTCCAGATGAATCTGGTTTTGATTTGAAGGCCCACAGCATAGCAGCCTGCTGAGAGGAACTGAAAGAGTCTCTTTTGTAACAAGAGGGGCTTTGAGTGTTGCACAACCAACCGAGAAGCATCCTGGGACATCCACGAGACTTCTGTGGATAAATATAGAGGAGGTGGAGGCAGCTGTTGAACTGCTCACAGCTTATGGACAGGACAAAGGGTTTTGGTGCTTAGGCTATTAGCCTGATGAAAATAACTATTTTCTGGGATCTGGGAACTTATGACGGGGGTGGGGATAGGGACTACATCTTTCTCTCCTGATGGGTTTTATCCTAACAACTGCTCTTCATCTCATTACCTCACAGGCCCGGGAAACAGAAGGGACTTGAGGCTGGATGTGCAGGTACAAGTCCTGTGTAGACGTATTGCATACTCCGAGAACTCCTGTCTGTTATGAAGGTAGAAGTGAAACTTTCCTTAAAGTTATTCCATTTTATTCCTGTAAGTTATTTACATTAGGAAAAATGAAAGAAGAAAGAAGAAAACCCAGCCAGTCTGAAAGGAAAAATCCATGTACACATGCACACATGGAGTTAAAAATATTTGCTTTGGTGAATAGTTGCACAAAAGTATCTACATTACCTAAACAATAGATAGTAATCCCTATGTCCCTTAGTGGTTGGATGCCTTGAATAAGGGTAACAATATTAATATTTCTGGTCATAACTGGGCTTTATTCAATTTAGGGAGTAGAATTACAAGGCTAAATTCTGCCCTCATTCAATTTCATAAAGCCTTACTGAAGATGTTGAGAGGTACTGCAGTCTAGCAGAGAAATTAGTGCCACTGATGTCTTGCAGTACTGATTCCATATATCATCATCTAACGTGGGGTCATTCTGCTATACTTCATAGACAACAAACATGTTGCAAGGATTCCTGCTAGGGATTACCTCCTGCATTCCCAAGGGTTTTCCAAAATTCACGGCCCAGGGAGAATTTTGAGATGACTTTACTGAATGGTTTTTCCAGCTGTTCCCATGGAGATATATAGATTGGTGTCTATGCAGAGAGTGCAGTGAGCTGGCATTGCATCCCCTTAAAATTAGGACTCTCTTGGCAGTGAAGTTTTCTATCCAAAGGCTTGACAAGTGATGCAAATGATTATTTTACTGTAAATTTCCTGGAATACTATAATTTGAGGCTTGTGAGAGGTGGAAGCAAGCTATTTATGCTCATTTGTGACAATGAGGGATTGTTGATGTCAGTGGGAGCAGAGCAAAACCAAAAAATACTGCAAGTTGTTGGGTAGCACAACCTTGGAGTATTCAACCCACAAAGCTCATTGATTAGATTTGATTCATATAGAAACAGAACAAATTACTGCATATTTTCTATTTTGAGAAGGAAAGATGGCTTTATAACCTTTCAGGCTATGTCTAATTGGCCTTAGGGCTGATTACTGGTCCTGGGACAGTCACATGGACTGGCTCATGTGCTGCCCCTTCTGTAGCAGCATTGTCTTGAAGAAAACTGGCAGCAGAGGGCAAATAATGAAACGGTATGGACAATCAGAGCTCCAGTGTTCAAGCATCCTCCCAGGCTTTCTGTTACTTAGCACTGAAGACATATTCTCAAAGTTCATTGTAGAACTCTTTTCTGCAATTTTATGAAAGTGATAATTTGTTATAAAGAGTTACAAAAAGAAATGGACAGGCCTATTAGAGTAAATCTCTTTCAATGAATATGTGGTAAGAGGGGTGAGGGAGGCCAAACATTTTGTAATTTTGGGACTGAGAGAAAAGTAGTTTCCAGCTTTTGGTTAACAAGATTTTAAGATCTTCCAGCTCCTCTATTCTATGGACTCAGACCAAGTGCATACCACATATGAAAGTTTCAACAGTCTACATAAAATAGTTCATGTTGTTATGGACTGGTGCCTATCCCATAGGGTCCAGAGACACAGTTAAAAAAGCCATAGCTTTGCTCACATGGAAAGATTCCAAAGCCCAAATGGCTTTGCAATCCAAGCACCCTAAAAAATGTTTATTGAGGAATGATAACTGAGCAGCTTGTAATGCTGATGTCTATGTATATCCCTAGCACCTATCTCAAGAGCTCTGCTCTATATCTGACTGAGCATATGACGACAGGTAGTTAAATTGGAAATTGTCACTCACACACTTTGTAATATTGGCATAGAAACAGAGTGAAGAGGCAAAACAGACATATGAACACTGTGCACATTTCCTTTTCACAGAGAGACTTTTGTGTATGAATTACAAGCAGAGGGTAGTGAGTGAACCATGGAGATAAGAAACATGGTCTAGTTGCATAAACATCAGAGGCTTCCCTTGATTAAGCACTGTGGAACACTGGGGTCATTTAAAGGAAATTAAGAACATGAAAGAGCTATCCTATACTTATGTCAGCTCTATCCTGGTGAAAAGAGAATTAATGAAATTATTTTCTGTAGCTTTTTTCCTCCTGCTCCAGAGGAAAAAAGTCAAGCAAGTTATGCTTGACTTTTAGAAGGCTTGTTGTCAAGCATATTACTTATTGTAAGTCTAGATATTTTTCGTTTCTGCACAAAGTTATAGATGAACTTTTATGAAATGGAATGTTCAATCCTTCCTCATGGTAAAACCCCTTCACTTTGATATAAATGATCTTCTTGCTTTTATAATGTACTAAAACCATAATACTAGGCAGCTTTCTGAAGTAATTAGGTAGTACTTAATCACTTTGTCAACTCTATTCTTACCCCAGACAACCACAGTATTTAAATTCATAATCTAAAGGGGGCATATTGCTACTGAGATCTTTCTATCTTTACTGCCAGAGCAGTTTTATTTTCCTCTTCAGAATCGTTCCTCACCTAACCTGGAAAAAACAACTGCATCGATTATGGGCTATTATTACACATTGACTACTAATTAAGGAGTAATTACTCATGACAAAACTGATTTGACTTAATCAAATCTTATACTTTGATGAACTGAATACACAAACTTGTGGTTTCTAAGAGGAGCAGCAGAAGAACTGGGTAACATTTGCAGCACAATATCTGGGCCACCACAGACTTTTCATGAGCAGCACCAAGTCAAGCTCCTAGTGTCAAGCCCCTTGCCTTGGAATTCCAGGGGCAGAAGATTATTTTTGTGACTGTGGAGCTTATGACAAAAGCAGTCCTTGAATTCCTTGCTGGGAAATTTTTCTCCTCATTGCTCTTAGACAAAAGACAAAAAGTGGTGAAAAATGTAGTAAAGGTTTTTCAGCTCCACACACACATAAAGGCATGATTTGAAAAGTTAAATTTGCCTATTATGTTGAGGGTTTGTGGCTGTTAGGCGGTAAATTATTTGACAGATTGGGATGGAATTAATTTTGGAAGCCATATAAAAAAATAAAATGAAGGCTTTGTACGGGAGGATCACTGAATCACAGAATATGTTGAGTTGGATGAGACACTCAAGGATCCTTGAGTCCAACTCCTGGCCCTGCACAGGACAGTTCCAAGAGTCACACCATGCCTGAGAGTATTGTGCAAACAATTCTTGAACTCTGTCAGTATTGGTGCTGTGACTGCTTCCCTGGGGAGCCTGTTCCAGTGTCCAACTACCCTCTGTGGGTGAAGAGCCTTTGCCTAATATCCTAACTAAACCTCCCCTGAAAAAACTTCAGGCCATTCCCTTGGGTCCTGTCACTGATCACCACAGAGAAGAGATCAGTGCCTACCCCTCCTTGTCCCCTCATAAGAAAGTTGCAACCACAATGAGGTCTTCTCTCAGTCTCCTCTTCTTTTAAAATATGTGGGTGTTATTGATTTCATACCTGGATATTTTTTATCTCCTTTGAGACCAAAATATTTGGTATGCCTTTGACAATTGAAGAGATGGGGTTGTGAAATAGCACTGGTAATGTACACTGAGAAAGTCAGTAGAATAACTTTTCAGGAGCAAAGGAGGAAAGAAAGAGAAGGCAGATCTGATAAGATTGCAGCGCATACCAGTGACAACCAGAGCTTCTCTGCATCAAGATGAGAGGGAAATAGCTGCACTGATAAAAAGGAAATATTTGGTCACTGTCAGCTTCCCCAGAGCATCTACTAGCACAACAGACCTAATGAGTAAATCTACATTGGCAGTGTGAGTCATTTCTCTCAGCTGCCTGAACAGAGCTTAAAGACTATGCACTAGGCACCCCAGCCTCTCCTATTTCAAAGCAGCAGAAAATATTTTAAAGAAGCAGAATGGAATAATTATCTGACTGTGACATAATACTCAAGGGCTAGTATCTAGTGGGGTAAATTATAAATTGACTCCAGATAACCCATGCAGAGAGGATGTTTGAATAAGAGCCATGCAGCCTTTGGAAAAGAAGCCAGGAGATCAGCTGGCCTCTATTCAGGCTGTGGCTCAGCTACTGAGATGTCTTGTGCAGTTGCAACTGTCATTGTGGTAGTGAGACTTTGGCTGGAACAATAATTAAAGAAGAACTCTGAATTGTAATAGCAAAGGATGGTTGGTCTGGTCATGGAAAACACGGTAGACCTCCAACTGAATTACATAGAAAGAGAACTAACCATATAGAATTAAGATATGTTTTAGATGTTTTACAAGGATGGCATTAACAAGGTAAAGACCATATTTTTTTTTTCTGCTCTCTCATTTTATTTGTTTCTGAGAAAGTGTTTGACAGCTTAGTTGAATCTACTAGCAAAACCACCTACCCAACACTTGGAGTGATTGCAGGACCATATTTTGACATCTTTCAAAAAGATAGAAATTCTGAAAAAGCACCAGAGTAGGAATTGGCTTAGTCTGACTTCAAGGTATCCGGGGCCTGGCCTGGCCAAGTTTGAAAATGACACTAAAGCTACAATTTATTTTTTGCTTACGTGTTTGCTTGTTTAAGTAAATGCAGTATTTGGAATAGTTTGCAAGGAATCTGGAAAACTCTAGCATTAATCCACACAGGAGATGACTCAGAAAAGTGTCTGTTACTTGGAGAAGGCTACATGCAGGTGAAAGCAAAGAACTTGAGATTGTTCATGTTTTTTCAGGCATATGCTGGAGCACGTTATACCTGATTCAGGATACCTAAAATAAATGGATCGTGCTCATAATGTCTGAGACACTGTTTTCTTGTCTTACATAGTACTAACTTTAGCGGAACTGGTCCATGTACCAGGTTCAACCTGCACAAACAATTTTTTCCTAATGGAGGCTGATTTTTTGAGCTTTGCAACCATCTTTATGTTTTCACATATTTTTACAATATCTCAGACCTGCCCCTTATTGGTGTGAAACTGATTAAAAATGGAAGAGTCCTAGATTTAAGGTGCATGCCTAATTCTGCCTGCTAATAGGAAATCTTATGAGACATAGAAAAATAGTTTTGGAGTCAGACTTAAAAAATGAAAGATGTTTTTTACAAGCTTAGTTCATGGTCTGAAAATGTCCTTTCTCCCTTAAATATGCAATTGGATCTATCCAGGCCAGACTCTTATGAATCTAGTGAGCTCCATTAATTTCACCAAAGCAGAAATTCAGCTTGGGTTGAGCTTTAGCAAAATATTTTAAAGGAGATTTTTATGGAAAGTACTTGCTTCACTTTACTAACCCATAAGACAAGAAGCATAGCCTTTTCTCTAGCAGATCCTTTACTACTGTATAATCTCATTCAGAAACTTAAATTATTTTGAGCGACAATGATTAAAGAACATTTTACATAAGCCCCATGTGGCACACTTTAGCGTGCTGTAAAATAATGCAAAAATAATTAGCAGGAAGCAACTAAATACTTAAGAGAATTGTAGGAAATAGATCAGAAAAAGTTATGAGGCTAAATTCATTCCCAGTGTAATTTCACTGACTTCATTCTGTACAAAGATTAGAAGTAAGCACCTCAACATACTGTGCACATACTGGGAAGTGTCACTTTTAAGATGACCTGTTATGCCATGACCTACTCCTGGTCTCTGTGCTGAGCTAGGTCCTGCTGTCTTCTGTCACTTTTATTCAGATTAGTGGCATTGTGGGTGTGTGTGGCCTTCCCCACAAACAAAAAGATGTTATTTTCTTATTATTGGACAATGGTGGAAATTTTACCAGGGTGTTATGCATACTCTTTGGATTTCTGGGAGCCATTAGGAAGCAACAGCAGGGTGTGTGTGTGTATCTGTATGTGCATACCAAGGTATATTTAGACATTAACTCTGAGAGCATTGATTAATTTATTGACTCAAGTGGTCTGCTTAGCAGTATTTATCTGGTTTATCTAGTCAAATACACTCAATGAAAACATTTTCCCAGGGGAAAAAAAGGCATTTAAGGCAAGTATCTAGTATATCTAGTATTTAGTTAATGTTAGTTAATAATTTGTTTAAGTTGCCCCAAAGAATGACCAGCAATTTACTTTTTTGCACCATTCTGTTAGGGTGCATGAGGACTGGGTCCTAATGTGTCCTAACTATCAGCACACCATGGAGTCTGTGATCAAGTTCTGAAATATTCCATTGAAAAACAGATACAGGAAACGTGTCTGTTGAGAGGCTGGGGCTGGGGCCGGGGGGGGGGGGTGGGGAAAATGCTGGGCTTTGGGAAAAGCACAGATTGATAGAAAAGCAATAAATCATCTTTTTTATATCTATGTTTCAGCCAAAATGTCTTTTTTTTTTTTTTCTCATTCAGCGAAATGAGATTTTTCTCTTATTTTCCAATGCATAGCAGTGAGCAGTAGTGATCAGTAAACCTGGATCACAGGGGCTCATGCAGAAGTGTAAGCTCCTCTGTAAGGGGCATCTGTAAGTCCCTCTACCCTCTTTTCTACTTGACCTTCTACCACTCAATCCAAGCCAATTTTCCAGATTTCTAATGAGATTATTAATATAATAATTATATTAGTATAATAATATTTATATTAGAATAATATTATAATGCCAATAATATAAATATGCTGATAATAGAATAAAGGAAAATTAACCCCATTTACTATGTTGATGTTTAAACCTTCTACTTTGAGACTCTCTTCCCTGGCTTGTGCCCCCATTTCCCTTCTCCACATGCTGCTGAGCCCCTGCTCTTCCAGCCACCTCTGCCACTCTCCACACTGGTCTTGCATGACCCATGGCCCAGTCCCAGTCTGGGGCAGGCCATAGTGAATCATAAAGATGCCTCACTTTAGTATGATCACACAGATATAGTGAACATGTGTACTATGTCCTAAAATGCATCCTATCCTGGCATATTCACTATGCATATCAACATCACCCAAAACATTTCCATATTTAGGGATTTACTTGCAAATCATTATGGTATTAAATTTACTGATTTTTTTCCCCCATATATTTGAACATGATACATACTGTGGATGTGAGATTACATTCCTGCAGCTGGGTAGCTGTGCTCCAAGTTTACAAGCACCTTCATATGACACACAGACCCTTCTTTTACTATGCCCTCTATGGCTTCTTTTTTCTCTCCCCCCCAGAAAACCAACCCAAAAATTTCCATCCTGCTGCTTACAAATAAAACCAATTTACTTAGCTGCTAAAGACTTGAAAATAAAAGGGCTTGTGTTCCATCTAAAGATCTCTGTATTATGTGTGAGCAGGAAAAAAGATATCTTTCACAAGCAGCCATAGCTGTGTCTCTGACATTTGATAAGGGAGAGAGAGAGATCTGTTTGTGTGCAGAATTCTAAAGCCATTTAATGATCAAAGAGCAATCCTGATTTTATCTTCCAGTACTTCCTCAGTGGTGATAAGATTAATTCTTTGAATGTTGCATTAGACAACTCTACCCATAAATAGATGTGTAAAATTACAAACATGCAAGACTTGAAAAGGAACGAGGAGAACTACTTCGGGAGGCAAAAGCAGAACACATTCAAAATATGTATATATTTTTTTTCCTCTAATTTTGAATCCTCATTACATTTTTAAAATAAAAATATGTAAAATGACAAAATTATTGTTTGCATACAAGCCAAGAGCTGCTTGATAATTTTCTTTCTGTTTCTTCCTTCTCTTTCATCATGGAATGCCATGCTGATTTCAAGGTTTTCTGACATCTATTCTCTATCCTACTGCTAATTCTGTCTGCCTTCTGCTTGATAGATGGGATGTTGGATATGAGCCCTTCCCTGCAGGAACTCACTTGGCACTTAAACGACGGCTGTCCCCAGCAGACATCAATTCTGGAATGTTGCAGGGGATCCCCTTCCAGAAGTCAAGTGTGATGCTGGAAATGCTAGTAGCTATTAATACTATCTGTATTTTTATGATGAAAAGTTGAGAGGTGCAAAACTTTAAGACCCATTCTGACCCAAAGTGTGATTGTGGATGTTGGCGTGAGACCAAGTTGGTGACTTGAATCTAGCAAAACTAACCCTATTAGTTTTAGTAGACATAGTGAGACATGAAACTGATTTACTTAGACATAGTAAGACATGAAACTCAAATCTGCTATATTAAACCTGGAGGAAAATTAACTTTTTTCATAGTGTATGGTATAAAACACAAAATGTTTATTCTGTCTCATATAGGCAAAAGTGAAAATCAGTTATGATCTCAGTGACCTTCCTGTAGGGTTACGTGATTGAGTTATTTACAAGGTAGGTTTAGGTGTCTTTTCATGAAATAAATTCAGATTTTGCATATATAATAATACAGCTGTAGAAGTGAAAAATTATTTACAAATTATTGGTATGCACAGTGTAAGTTCTGAAAATTGGCATGCTGGACTGCTTTTCAGCAGAGTTATTTTGACAGTTGCATGAAGTGCCCGTTCTAGAAAGCACAACATTTAACTTACACTCTAATGATTCTTACATTCCTGCCATTTTTGTCCCCACAGTATCATATCGAAGATGCTGATGGCATTTTGGGTGTCAGAGTGAATACAATATTTATTAACTGGAGCCATTAGGGATGCAATTCAATTGCCCACACAAAGCCATTTACTATGCTCAGAGCACCTGAATATCTGCAGAAGGCTGGTAGAAATGACCTATGACCTATAGGACATACTCAATGCGTGGTGTGGCAGTTAGAGGCCAGGGAGGATATCCCACAACAACCAAAATAGCATTAGACTTCTATATCTGGGCAGCTCAATCCATCCCAGGGTGTCAATCTCCTGCCTGTCTAGATGTCTGATGAGTATGGTGGGAGTTTTGACACATAAGTAGGCATCCACATTTCAGGGTCTTAATCTGAAGCCAAATGTTGCTCAGACTAACTATAGTCCTGATGCTCCATGTTGTGATCACAGATTTAAGCCCATGCAGCATGTATGTCCTCAGGAGTCACAGGTTTTGCCTAGATGCTGGACTGAATGCCAGGCTGATCATGTATGTAACTGCATCCAAGGACCTTATGGTCCTGAGAGCCCCAAAGGTCGGACTGGAGTTCCCCTATGAGTTGTAAACATGATTAATGTAAATCAGTGCCATCAGGAAGACTTTCCAGAACTGCTGTTTAGGGTCAATATGCCGAAACTATTCTGCCATCCTAGCATGGTTAATTTTAATCTTGTCCTAAACATCTTGTTTATCACTTTGACATTATATATAAATATATGTATGGCATGGTTTAACTGAGAATATACATATAATAGGCAACAAACCAATATTAGGACCATCATGTATGATGGGGAAAAAAACATTTCTACCACTAATGAAGAAGAGAGTTTTTTAATGCTGTAAGGCAAAGGAAAGTTTTTTAATATCATTGTCCTACTCTTAAGAATGTCTAACAGTATCTTTAATGAGAACTACTTTTGAATGTCTGTAACAACTATGGAGTCCTTTTCATCACAATACTGAGGTGAAAGAATAGAATTGAAAGTGTGTAACAAAAGTTTTCACTTTAGTGAAGGAAGGATCACTGAGGCAGATAAACTGGGTAAGGAACGATTACTGACACTAACTTTCTCACAACAATAAAAACAGAAGACTGTGCATCCTCCACTGCAGACAGTTTTATTTGATATAATATCTACTACACAGTGACTGATGAAGTGAGCAGCAAAAGCAATTGTCACAAAGCCAGCTGGGAAGAGAGCTAGCAGAAAACAAGAAGGAAAAATGGCAATAATTTCAAGCCAGAAAATTCACATTTATTATATCCTACCTGCTAACTCCCTTCTTTTTTGCCTTCATTGGCACAGTTGATCCCGCTTTCCTAAAATTCTTTGTGAAATACATATCCCAGCTCTATTTGTTCTACCCACATTGAAAGCCTCTGTGAAGAAAAATATTGTTCAAAAAATGTAAAAAAGTAGATTTATTTGGCCCATGTTACAATGAGGAAGATGAGTCCTTGGTTTGCTGCCCTACCCCTCTTGCCATTATTGCTGCAGTGCATGTTGTCCCTGTGTAGCATGGGCCAGTGGAGCACAGGCAGAGCCCTGCATGCTTCCCACATCACTGCAACCTTGTCCTTCAGCAGCAGAGCTGCAGTGCGTGCATCACATGCAATAGCACCACGTGGCTTCATCCACATTATGCTCCTTCAGGGCAGTTTTGTTGAGGTTTTGTCCTGTATGTATTAGGGGAGGAACACAGAAGGAACTGACTAAATGGGTGTGATGTGGTTAGTGGATCCAAACCCATTTCCTATTTTACTTACCTGCAGTGATTTCTTGTCTCTTGCCAGCAAAAACGCCTTGCCAAGGAAGCAAGGTCTCAGCCCCAGGCATAAACATGTCTTGTGTCTTAAGGAGATTCTCCCCTTTTTTCTGGGCTGTTTAGAGGACAAATACCTCCCAGACAGGATCCATTTTTACTTCCATGATGTGGCTGTGAGAAAGGTGTAGCACAGCACTGCAGTAGGAGAGCTGGACAACACACTCTTTGTTTCTAGAACAATGCAGCCTTTTTCTGACTTGAGCAAACACTTTACCTAGCAATACTATCCTTGGCAGTACTACAGAGTTCCCAGCTTCCATGGCCTAGGAAGGTAGATTAAGTTTCTCACCTGATTAATCACTCCAGTGGCCCCTGTCCAACCCAGGTGTCTCTGCAGAATAAAATATCATCACTTGCTGCAGTCACTGATGTTCTTTCCTGCTGCAAACTTTTTGAGAGTTTTGATAAAACCCTTTTTTTGTTGGATGCTCATTTCTGAGTCGCTGCTAAACCACTTAGTTGAATCTATTTGTTCTCCAGATCAGTCTCACTGCTGCAGATCTCAGTTGTTCCCATCAATCAATCCAATTTTGTCATGCTGAAGAACAGTGTGCTGTAGTTTTGTTTCATTTCTTGTCCTCCTCCCACTGGTCTACTAACAAATCTAGAATCACCTTGCCCATTCCTGTCTTGATTTTGGACTGACAATTGTTGTCTCAAATGATATTTAAGTTGCTACAAACAAATTGGTTTTGTCCATCAACATTTCATGCTTTCCACCTTCCCTGAGTGGAGATGATCTGTTAGATATTTTCTTCAGACATGGCTCAGCTTGGTGGGAACTCCTCCTGTGCCAAGCCCGTGGCATGGGTGTTTGCTGAGCTGCATAAAGGGGATCTAACTCTGTTTTGAAGGCATAATTGGAGGAGAAAATAATGATAAAGCAGTGTGGGAAGGTGTAAACCTCAGAACTCAAGGCTGTAAACAGCCCACTGAAAAACAGGAATCATAAAAAGTGAAAGAGGAACACATTTTTAGTAATCTGCAGGGAGAGGCCATACAAAGTTTCCCACAAATTTCTATTCTAATATGTTTCAGTGAATTATCCCTGGAGAGGCAGCATGTACCATATGGGTAACTTTAAACCCTGTTTTCAAACTGAAAGTCATTTGCACTTAAAAATCTTAGCTCCAGCTCTGCACACCATCCTTCAGAGCAGTAAAGTATGAGGGGCACCAGATTGAAACTACCCCTCCCTAAGCATTTCTTCCTACCATGTCAGAGGAAAGCTTTACGGACTTCTGCTCCCAGCTGGACTTTTTGATGGGTGTGGCCCATCTGTTCTTGTGCTCCCAGTGATGGAGGCCATATCAGATGTCCTTCCCCTCAGACACCAAGTTAGTTCTAGGGAAGGTGTGTTTAAGGAGGGCTTCAGAGAGAAGCTGTTTTTCTATTTCTTTGTTGGTGCTAACTGGAAAAGGTCAAAGCAGTACCATTAATCACCCTGTCATGTGATAGATGGTGACATCCACTCCTTTCAGTGATTTCTGTTGCAACTCCCTCCTTATATCAAATCAAAAGCAGCCAAAACATAATGTCAGCCAGTAATTTATTGAGACCTGCAAGATAATTCACTCTGTTAATAAAACACAGTGGTTGACATGATGAGGATGAGGCCATAATAAACAAATGAAGTAGAATGGATGAGGTTGATTTCACTGGACATCTATCAGCAGCTCTCTTCCTGAACCTCACTTCCCCTCATAACAGAGTTCCTTCCTCCTTTCCAGGAGTTTCCTTTCAGCTTCTGCCTGTTTGCTGCTGGAGCAAATCCTTCATTTCCAGCCTGCTCTTCTGATGTATCTCACTGCCTTTGGCAGAGTGGGCAGTAGTACTTCTGTCAGTATGGAAAGGCTGTCAGGAGCCTTCCCAAGCTCTTAGGAAACAGAGAAATTGCAGGCGCCTGTTCTGCTATTTCAGCATCTTCTTTTTCTCCTGTGGGATGGGGAAAAAGGGCTGGCTGTGACGCAGAGCTGTAGAGTGAAAGGAACAAGTGTGGGATCCCCCATTCATTTCACAGCATATGACATTTAGCCAAAGAGGGGAGCATTACTCCCCTCTTCAGCTAAACAAGTCTATTGTAGAAACAAACATTAAGGCTTTGAGAATGCTTACCCCCAGCTGCACTGGGGGGCTTGGTGACACCCTCTTAAAGCACTGCACTGGATTTGGGAAGAACGTCTGCTGTGGGAAGGTTTATCTGAGGCGTAGCATTTCTTAGCGTGACTATAAAGAGGAACTTGTGTGGACCGGATGTCTCGGGCTCTCTCCCCACCATCCTGCAACTTGCTGGAGAGGCTTTGTGAGAGTGATTCTTATCTGCAGCATGGCAGCTCTGTGTAGGTCTTTGTACAGCCCCACAACCCACTGGCTTGTAGATACTGTCGGAGTTCTTTCCCCTGGGTGACAGATATATCTGCTGGTCCTGAAAGAATGTCTTCCTTAATGCTACTTTGAATCAATTTTATTGTGTAACAGCCTAATAATACATTTATTTAAAAAGGTAGATTTTTAAGATTGGGGCAATACTTCTGAAAGACCATCCTTTGGCACTTCTCTTTCTTTCCAGTTCATATTTAATCTTAAAATTACCATTAAAACTGGCAAGAGAATATGAGGGAGGAGGTCACTGGCAAACAGATAATAAAAAAGTTTGCTACCTTACCTACCTTGAAGTATATCTTGTAGCTACACTAAAATATTATATAATAAATTCTTTTTTAGTAACCAAAACCAGGATTCTCCCCATCAAATTTCTCTGGCAGAAATACAGAAATAGTTGCAAGCTTCTCTGCCAAAATGCTAATTACTCCCTAGGGAATCATCCAGTTATGCAGAAACATGGTTCTGTTTATGTCCTCTGTATAATACATATAACACAACTAAGGCACCTTTTCTGTTTCTTGCACATTAGATCTGTATATCTGAGTTAATATTATGGAAGATGCACTTCCAGAAATCGCAAAAAAAAAAGAAACAAATGAAGGTTCACTACAGGAATGCAGAGACGTCACCATGGATTTCAGATTACAAAAACTTGCTTGCCTTCTCTGTATAGCAGCCACATACATATTTCTGTTTTTACCAGCTGTGAGATTCTTAAGGGATTGCTGTGTAAGTCCCTCATGGGCTCACCACCAGCTTAGAAACAGGCAGAATGGATGATGGGTGAAGAGATGCTTCTCTTTCACTCCTCATTAAAGGTAATGTGAGGGAATGGGAGTTTCTGTGTGGGAGAATATGTGATGCAAGAACAATCTAAAAATATTTCTTTTTGCTTCCATAGCAACTCCCATGCTGGCATGTCTTTGAATTTGTTAATTCATTCTTGCAGCTCTCTTTGTGGGCTTTGTCCAGTTTGCAGAGTTGCAAAATGATCTTTCCACCTGCGTCTACAGATGTGTTCCTGCAGTCTCTTCTGGTAGCAGGGTACATCCTACATCTCCAGGGACACCTCCCTGCAGCCTGCCAGTACTTCAGGGGGGCTTATGAAAAAGAGGGAGAGCAACTTCTTACATGGATAGATAGTGACAGGACTAGGGGGAGTGGCTTTAAACTAAAATGGAAGAGAATTAGATTAGATGTTAAGATTTTATTTTTTTTCCCCAAACCCAGGGGGCAGTGAGACACTAGAAGAGATTGCCAGAGAAGCTGGAGATACCCCATCCCTGGCAGTGTTCAAGGCCAGGCTGGACATGCCTTTCACTGGTCTTGTGAAAGGCATCCCTGTCCATAGCAGGGTTTTGGAATTTGGTGATCTTTAAGGTTGGTTCCAACCCAAACCATTCTATGGTTCTGTGATTCTCTGCTGGAAACAGCACTTGACAGGGAAAAGGCTGATGGCCCTAAACACACACAGGAGTCAAAGGACAGCAATTGTCCTCTGTAAACGGCTCTCTTTGCATTCTGACTCATGCTCTGGCTGACCCAAAAACATCAGAAGGAAGGCCCTGACACAACCTCATCTCATGGTATACTGTTGTAAAAGCCACCTCGCTCACATTTTATCTCTAGCTCTTCTGTGATATAAAGGCGCAATGATGAAATTTATGCTTGCAAATGCTTCTGCCTTGTGTCTGATGGCAGCAAGGATATAGTACATTTCCTTTTTAAGTTATAAGCAGAGACTTGAGTGAAAAGTGATGCAGCAGGAAAGGTTTTATTGCTTTCCATAATTCTGTTTTTCATATTTTCAGGTAATTTTATTATTTTAGAGGAAGTGTGGGTGTTCCTGGAAATTCATTGAGGCTCAATAACAGTTTCATCCCTACATGGACACTTGTAATGCTTCTTTGTTGACAGGTGAAGCAATGCTGGGTGAGCAATTGATCTTGTTAGCACATATTGTGCTTCTCTGGGATATGGAGGGTTCAAACAGCCACAGCATGTGCACGTTTCCAAGGGCTATGGAGAGCAAATACCTTAGGCTTGATTTGGATTTGTGTGAGGAGCAGTTATCTTGCACAGTGATAACTACAAGGTGAAAACCAGCCTCTGGCAGTTCTGGTGGTGGGAAGGTGCTGCCAGTGAAAGGTCCACAGTAGTCCAAATGAGGAGCTCTGAGACAAAGGTGCCATTGAGCTGGGGGGGGGGGCATGCCCCAGTCAGGCCCTGAAAGCAGGAGGAATCATTCTCTATTTCTTGAAGCCTAGAACCAGCACTCTTCTAATCCCAGACTTCTGACATCAAAGCTCTGAACATTTCTTTCAGAGAATTGTCCAAAAGCTCTTTATTTCATTATCCAATAAGTTCTCTCAGACTCCAGATATCCTCCTTTATATCCTCCTTTATCAAAGGAACAGAGTTTTAGCTGATGTGGCCAAAAGGCTGGTGGGCTGTCCTTTCTGTTCCCCTTAATCTTTTGTCATCCTTAGGTTAGATGATAAAATTTATTTTGATTCTCTTATTCTTTTGACTTCAGTCTTCAACCAAGAAACACCTTAAAATCAAAAGCTGGTATAGATATCCAAGCCAACGCCGTTTCAAACTGTGATGTCATAAACCACAGTAACAGCAAAGCTCTCGGGAAGATGCCATTTTTACAAATTCGAAACAGCTGCTCTGCCATCTAGTGTCATTGAATAATTGCTAAGCCCCAACTTTCACCCTAACTGCTGAAACACCTCTACCATGTACTTTTCCTTCCAGCAGGCCTTTCAGGTCAGGAACAAGCCTCTCTGACAGAGAGAGGGATGAAAGTCAGAAGCAGTGTCCATTAGAAGCTCTCTGGTGGCATTAAGGTGAATGTAATTTGTCTCTCACATAAAAGGACTGTTTCTTACCTAGAAAGGTAAACTACAAAGCTTGGCACATCTGAAGAGCTGCTGACCTTCTTCCAGTGACTTGTTAGCTCTATTTAGAATGTTATCGACGTTCTTTATTTTAGGCAGGAAAACAACAAGCCTGTGAGGAAAATGCAATCTTTTCAAGTCTACAAGGTGTTCATTTTGCCCCAGGTATTTTCTGCTTCATAGTATGAAGTCATATCCAGAAGTGACAAATTGCCTAAATGAGGCCATAGAAGTCTGAATGCTAGGGGTCCTCGCTGGATAAAAATGAATTTGGTTTTTTGTTTTTGTTTCTTGGGGTTTTTTTTGTTTGCTTCTTTGGGTTTTTTATTTCTTTGGGTTTTTTAATTGCCTCTTTGTACCAATGAATCATCTCCCTCAAATGAATTTCTATTCGTTAAGATCAGGGAAGTGGGTTTTTTTAAAACAAATAAAAAAATGTAAGTGACAAATATAAAAGTGTCTAGTTTAAGGCGGTAGGTATGTACTTAGAAATAATTTAGAAATAATATTTTTCTTCTTCTTCAGGGCCAAATACTGTTCTTGTCTGTAGAATCAGATATGTGGCAATTAGGAATTATTCACGTATTCTCTTTGTTTCTTACCCAGTTAAATGTTGTTTTGATAAATCTTTAGAAACTGATTTAATTTGCCAGAATAACTCCAAATTAAGATCAGTGCTCATTACTACAATTGATAACAGATGTTTGGCTCCAGTGAAAGGAGTATGACTTTAGACATCTTTTGAAATGTCACAGCTCTTTGTATTCACAACTAGAAGCCATGCCAGAGCAAACCAATGTTGTCAATAGCAGAGCTGAAAGAAAACACACAAAACACAAGACAGTGCATTCCAGAAACTGTACAAGTGTGGTTTGGAAAAGCTCAAATGTGAAGCCACTAAAACCATGATATAAATCCTGCAGTGCAGTCATGGTCTGCTTAATTTAGGAACTGATGAGAAATACTGCTTTAAATCTTTCTTTCTCAAGCAATCCCATGAGACTGCCACTTTGTGGGGACAGAAGTGTGATAAGGCAGATCTCGGCTACTTTTACCAAAAGGTTTCTTTGAGTTTTTAAATTCCTAACCCAAAAAGATGTTCATCTTAAAATAAGGAGAAGGAAAAAAAAATCCTTTAGGACTATAGACACTGATTTTATCTTACCATAACATGTCCAAAAGAAACATTCTTACAGACTCCTGTTTTTCTGGCAGAGTCTCTAAATCCACATTTGTTCCAAAAGTACCCTAGTCTGAAGTGCTTTGCAGAAAACTCGGGGGCCTCATGAGGTGGCTTTGTGAACATACAGAATCCTATTGTGCTGTAGGTGAATGAAGAGATACAGATTTTCCCTTTCTAACCAAAGCTGACCAAAAGACAGCTAGGTTTTCAGGTGTAAGATGACAGCCAGAGATCAGCAAGCTAAGTACATGGGTGTTGTTTACTCTTATGTGCTCCAGTTCTCAAAATATATAAATTATCCCCCCTTCCCCCAAAATTGAGTCACGTTTTGTTTTTATCACAATAGTCCCAGATGTTTCAAATAGCTGGCACTAATAATCTGTGCTTTAGAACTGATTAGCATCCTATATCCCTTCATTTCTAAAATGGAATTTTAATCAGATTGTAATTCCTTGAAACCCCCACGTCAGTGAGTACTTCCCTAACCATTAATCAATTGAATTTTGCCCTCAATTAAGCTGCTTAAATTCCCTTCATATTACTGATTGATAACTTGCATTGCCTCCAGCACATTACTGACACACCGTTAGGGTTTTTTTTTAATATCAGGGCCATGACACTATTATAAAACTGAGAAAAAGAACAGACGTTTGCATTGCTACTATTGTGGCTTTTCAGCTTTCTCATTTTAAATCCCTGTTTTCTTCAGGGATTTGAAAGTGGGTCATAAATTCATTCCAAAGAGAAATCACTTTCATTGGTCTAATCATGCAAGTACTCAATGTCTCTTCTGGGAGGCCAGTTCTTAGTGTGGAAGTAGCTTAGCTCCTTCTGCTCAACCCCCCTGCATTATTTTTTTATGGCCTTTATTTTTTTTTTTTTTTTGTTGTTTTGTTTTTTTTTTTTTTTTTTTGGCTGGTTGCTTCTGATGCTACTGTGATGAAGCATAAATAAATTTTTCATAGGGAAGTTGGTAAGCTGCAACTCTACAATACAGAAGGATAATAACTGAAAGAAAATGAAGTTCTTTGGCTTGAGTTGAAATGCTTCCTATAATGCATTTCAAACTGGAAATGTGAAGAAACTAAGTTAATACCTCAGATAATCAATAGTTTTAATGACTCTTTAGAACAACATGCAACCTAAGGGAACAATTCTGCAATCCTTATTCAAACTAAGGAGATTTAAGTCCCTGGGACTGGGTCGTGTATCAACTGGCAACAAATAAAAAACCAGAAAACATGCTTCTCAGAACAGAAGGTTTTTTGGGTTAACTAAGAATTCATGTTGGAGACACATAGGCATATCCTTTTGTAGGTGCCTCTTCTTAACATTTTTTTCCCTGAGGAAATGTGTGCTTTGCATGTTAATTTAGGGCAACACATGTCTTGTGCCCCAGTTTTAACCTGGTAGCATGTTCCAGATTTGATACAGCCATGCATTTAAGTAATTATCTGGAAGGCAGAGTCAGGGACAGTAACACAGTCTGGAATTTAACCACCAGAATGCACCAGAGGGAGATAAAACCTCAGAGCCCCAAGGTAGCACAAAAATCACCTTGAAAGAATAAGCTGAGTTCTCCTCATGTCTTGCTATCAATGAAAAACAGAAAAACCCCAAAAAAACCAGACCCCCAAATTCAAGCATTTCTATTATGATTACTACTGCTAAACCTAATTAACTCTCAGTATGTGCCAGACATAGCAGACCTGATTAAAGTCTTCTGTTCTGGTGTTAAAAGATAATCCAAGGCCTTTAAGCTTTTATTCAGATGACCATGACTTTGTAAGAACACCTGCTGTACTGTATATGCTAATTAGAATGTTTGGATTAAAATGGTTTACATCAGGAAGGAAGGAAGGGAGGAAGGAAGGAAGAAAGCAAGTAAGCAAGCAAGCAAGCAAGCCAGGGGCAGATCCTGGAGTGCCATTCCTCTGCTCTCTGCAAGAACTTAGGATGTTTCTTTCTTAATCACTTCTGTTGGACATTAACCTCATCTTTGTTTCACTACCTTCACCACCTTATTGAAGTTATGTTTTTTACCTTGCTATGTGTCATTCAGGCTGCTGGAAGACTGAAGTTTGAGGCTGAAGGTGTATTTTGGCTCCAGCTGGGAGCTGTTTTTTGTTGCTGCAGCAGAGTTCTTCCAAGTTCAGAGAAAAAAAATTAAAGTATGTCAGTTGTTTTTTTCTGAGACATGCCACATTGCACTAGAGCACACTCAGAGCAACAGTCATGACCTTGCTGTATCACAGTCCATGGTTTTGACAGGAGAATCAGTAGCACAAGATGTTGATTCTATGCTGACTTAATCAAAATATGACACATAAGCTGGGTTTGATTATAGTTCATGTCTCAAAAACTTTATTGTTGGGAAGAGGAAGGGCAGTTTTCTTGATTTTGAAGTAGTTCTATAATTTATGATAGATTCCTGGCTTAGTTATTAGAAAAATACATTTAGTACCTTTTGGTATTGTCTTGTTTGCTAGAACTCATCAACCCCCCCAATGTTTGTCTATAAAGATTTACCTATTGCAATCCATTAATAAGTGGCACGTGTCTTCATCTGTTTCAGGGAAGTCTTTTCCACTTCTGACACTAAAGTCTGCTGTGAACACTGAGTGAGGAGGTGGAGAATCAGGAGTCCCATTTATAACTTCCTAAGTCCACAGAAATAATCCTGGGGGAATTTTGAAAGAGATGTTTAACTACCTAACACTTCTCCTGGAAAGTAATCTCCTGTCAAAGCCAGCTGTTCAATGGGACAGCTAGTTACCTGGTGCTTTGTTACACTTTTTAAAGATGCAACAAAGCAACTGTATGTATTTGTTATTGCCAAGAGTATTTTCTGAGATATTGAGTTTTGACTTAGAAGTTTGCTGGGCCAATTCAGATAGCCATTTTTTCATAACAGAAAATTCTTACAGATATGTGTGGGAGGTCCTTCAGAAGTGCAACATGATTTTTCTTCAGATACCATTAATATTTCAGGTTGACACTGTGTTAGAAAAATACAGAAACTGTTTTTCCTTGACATTTGTGTTATGCTATCTGAAATTCATGTCAATGGCAACAAGAAATATTGGTGCAAACTACACCCTTTTGTAAAGGGAAATCTTCCTGTACTAAATCTTGACTGTACCCCTGTAATCCTAAACTGAGAGAAGACTTCAAAGGACTGAGTTTTACTCCTGCTCTCACATCAGGCTATCAGAAATGCACAAGTATTTGCATATGTGAAAAGCTGGCACAGCTGATACAGTGATAACAAAGCAAGGTTATAGAATTTTCACTGTTGCCACCACCCAAAGTTCACTAAAATTAAAAAAAAAGTATTCTTTCCAGGTTATTTTTTACTTGCTTGATAGATTTTGATGCTTTGTCATTTGCATTTTCAGGTTTTTTTTGCAGCAGCTGTGAAAGACATCAATATAAGAAGTCTATGATTTACAGCTATAAATTTTGTATAGCTCTTAGTCAAAGCAGGTCTTCATTTCCCTTCTGGAAAGATAATTGTTACAACTGAATTCCTTCTTCAGAGACTAAAAAAAACTGCAGAAAGATTTGTGGGATAACCTTTATTTTAATCACTACTTTTACTTAGGTCTTTACCTTTCTTTCTGTCCATTGCTTGTTCTGTGCATATTTGGCTTTATTTCTGTGCTTCTTTTTCTGTTTGTCATTCTTGGTCTTTACTATTTTCTCAGTACTTGCTTTTCTCATGCATGTTTTTAATGAACCTTTGTTTTTCTTAAATTTTTCAGTGTACTTGTATTCTCTGAAAGTGCAGGGTTATGTTTGGCAATCAGTAACTCAGGGATTGAGTGACTGATCACACTGAATTAATGCTGCATCTCCAGTATCCTCCCATCACCTTTCTCAGCCTGCTTCTTTCTGACACTCCAAAGGTTTGTTGCACTACTGTGCCAGGGTAAGAAAATAGCATGAGTTTGCTCTGAGATAGTTGCTGTCTCTGCTGTGGTCTAATTTGCTCCTTCCCAGCTTTGCATATTTCATTGCCTTGCCAGAAGCTGTAATATCCTCCCTGCTTTTTCTGCAAATGAGCCCATACATTTTTGGTGAAGCCCTGTCCTTATTCTCCACAGTGAGCCAAAGGGAATGTGCTGGTCGTGACTCTGCTTGAGGATTCCTATTGTGCTAATGCAACCAGCCTGGAGCAGACTATTACCTTAATATATGGTATGTGGCAACATACTTCTGCTGTGATTCAACTGCTCAGCCTCATTACTACAATTTCTCTTAGCATTTTGTAGGGCTCAGAACCTCATGTGGGTATTATTTACAAAGCTAAGATTTTTACCCTTGCTGTTACTGATTTTGTATGAGCTCTTCTAAGAAGAAAACATGGACATTTGGCATATATTAGTAGGAAAGGCATGCTGTGCTGCTGTGCCTGAGAGGCTGTGGCATACACTAAAATTTGCTGGACAGCCTTGTTGATTCCCATGGATACATCCATTCCCATTGATACATTGTTGACCAATATTGCCTCCATCACCTGCAGGAAATGGCTGGACAAGTAACTGAGCTGTCAGTTTGAATCAGAGAATGAAAATAGACATAACTGCACATCTTTGCATCTTGTAAAGGTCAGTGGTGCAATGTTCCCTTGAAAAGAGTAATTGCTTTTTCCCGTTTCTAAAGCAAAACTCAAAGTCTTAAAAAGGAGCAACACAAAATATTTATGACTCTGGAAATCGTTTCATATAATGAGGATTCCATTTAAAGGTTTTCCATGTAAAACTATAAATATTTTAGAAAGGTAATGGTGACAGAATAAAAATTGATGGTCAATGACTGAATGGCCTTAAGTCAGTTTCCTGACTATTTTCCTAGGGTTTAATAGGCTGCTGAATGCTCTAATCAGTTTGCAGTATCAAGCACAGCTCCAGTTCTCTCACTTCCTAGCCAGTCTTCCTGGCTCCTGGAAGTCCTGGACAATTGGTCAGTGTTTACATGGGAAATCCAGGTTTCTGCTGCTTGGTCAGGTAATGGTGAAGGTCATATGCAATGGCTACTGGAAAGCTCCAGTATCAGACTGTATCAGACTGCACAGTCCACACTCATGGTTTCCCTGTACAGCACAAAGAATGCAAAGGATCCTTAGGACAGGACTAAGGATTTTTTATTCTAACCAACAGTCCAGTGAGCATTGAATTTTATTGGAGAAGCTGAGAAGCACCAGCTGAGATCTATCCACATAGGGGCTTAGCAGGAATGAATAAGCAACCAAGAGAGTGGGAAATGCAGTATCCAGCACAGTAGGAAAAAAATACCAGAAGTGTGAGTGGGGGCTGTCTATTCTACAAGGCAGAAAACAGTGGAACTTCCTAAAATTAGAGAGTCCTGCAAAGACGGTAGATAAGTAAGTTTTTCAACAGAGAAAGGTGACTGGTAAAATACTTCACTTAGCATAACAAAAAACTTAAAGCATATTTCATTTCAAAATCTGTCCACTTCAGATCCTAATAAACTCCATTTATACTTAGAATGCGTAAGCAATAGAATAGGAAGTAGCTTCCGGGAATGAAGTAATTTTATTTGTATTTACAAATACATGCACACAAACATCCTCACCCATTTGTTTCTGTACACACAAACCCACAACGTATCTATATTTATATTACTGTGCTCTCAAGGATGTAATTCTGGAGTGCTTGGCTGAGCACCATGGTCCTGACCTGTCAGCAAAGAAAGTTTAAAGCAGGCCTGGGGTTTGGAGAGTTTCCATCTGCAGACTGGCTTGCATGACTGGCTGTACACAGGAGAGCTGTGGTGAGACTGAAGAGGCAGTTGTAGGGCTGGGGCAATGATTTTTAAAACCATCCACTTTGTCAAATGCAATATTTTAAGACTGTTCTTCTAAACGCCTTGTTTCCTCCAAAATGTCACCAAGGAAATTTTCCCTCTAATGAGGCTGACAGTTGTAGGAAGTCTCACTGCTCACAGAAGGGACTGGGTGATTCAGACAGGCAGTGATGATCAGTGAGGAATGCTGCATATAGCATGTCACAAACGGAACAAAAAGGTTAGGGACATCTGAATGAGGGAGTTGAGCTGTCACCATCAGCCTTGCCCCCAGGTTTCATTCTGAAAATTGCAGGGAAGTTGTGCTCTTCCTCCCTCGAGATTTGCATAGGACATTTGCTGCATCAAGGATTCCTTCTGACATTTCTAGAGGAAGCAGCTAGAAGAGGGAAGTCAGATAGCAGAGTGTCTCCGTGTGCTGTGCTGTTGCCAAGCAGATTATGTGCTGTAATCTGTAAGCACTGAACTGTGTTTGAATTACGAGGAACCTCTCCCTTGCTTTTGTTTTAGCCCTCTGGGAGAGGCGATATTTCCGGACTGCTAATGTCACAGCGTGACCTGTTAATAACCTGCGAGAGCCTTCCTCCATTCCGCTGCCTCCCGCTCCCCCAGGACCCGGCAGCTGCCGTCACATGGATCGAATGCCTGCCTTCTATGCGCTTCATTGAGAAAAATTCAAGCATGTGGCCTGAGGTTCCCCTGATGACTGTCTGGGGATGATGATTTCTACCATCTGTTCTGGCTGCCTGTGGCTCCCGGAAACACCGAGGTGTATGTTGCTTCTGGCCATACGTGGGATTCCTGATGAAACCTCAGCTGCTGTCCAACTGTCTGTGAATATCAGATGGGTTTGAATTATCTTCTGCCAAGAGGGGAGGGAGAAGCACTTTGTTTAACTCTTTAATCTGAACCACTAGACAGCACATGCATAATCACAGGGTACAAAGCCGCTGAATTATTAGCATCTGCATCACGGTGGCAGCTGTAGAGTGTGCACGTTTGCTGGGTCTATCTGATTCAAGATGCTCAGGCTGGTTGTTTCCAGGCTAAATATAAAGCCTCAAGTGAAATTCATCTTACTTTAGCTCACTTGGAAGCCTTGTAATTATACTAGAGATTTATTTGATCCCTTCACTTCTGATTTGTGTTGGAGGCATATTTCAGACATAAATTTTATATCAGTATATGAGAAAGGCTGCTTATCAAATGTTTATATGCAGCTGAGGAATTACTGCATTTCCAAAGTTATTCATTGTGATAGAGGAAGTCAGGGCAAATTGATATTAATTTTGATGTACAAAAGAGACTTTTGTGCAAAAAATCCTTGATAATGAATAAATACATTTCACTTCTCTTTCAGGATTTGACATTCTGTCTGTTATTTTCCTTGTAATCTATCATCTAGAAACCTTTTCTCAATGTTTGCTGAATATCAGATTTTAGTGGATGTTGAGGGTCACTATGTAACCTGGAAGATGCTATCTAAATAGAAAGGATTTGATGCTTTTTCTTGTTAGAATTGTCTAGACTTCATCCCTTGATATTCACACTGTTGTCTCCATTGCAATACATACTATTTTCTTTGAATAGATGCTCTCAGTAAAAAATGTAATGAGTTTTATGGGGTTGGAAAAATTGTTTACACAATCAGTTTTGGAGCAGAGAAGTTATTACAGAGATGCTGAATGGATCAGCAGTATCTGCTTAGAGTTCTTGCAGTCACTGTTCAGGAAGAGACCTCAGAGGGAAAAGGAAAAGGGAAAAAGGAAAAGGGGAGAAGGGGAGAAGGAGAAGGAGAAGGAGAAGGAAAAGGAGAAGGAGAAGGAGAAGGAGAAGGAGAAGGAAAAGGAAAAGGAAAAGGAAAAGGAAAAGGAAAAGGAAAAGGAAAAGGAAAAGGAAAAGGAAAAGGAAAAGGAAAAGGAAAAGGAAAAGGAAAAGGAAAAGGAAAAGGAAGGAGATCCCTAGTGGTAGGCAGCAGTGACAGCCTTGGGTTGTTAAACAGTAAGGGAAGAGTATCAGTGCATGGTACTGGATACTTCACATTTTCAGATTCAAGTTAAACACCTCTGTAGCATGACCTCATGCAGATATTACTATTGTGGATGCTAATCAAAGAATGTGAAAACACTTCTTAGCAATAGCTTACCAAAAGATGTTTGATTGTGTTTGCTTTTGGAGTTTTTTTTATGCCATGGGACATAACAGCAATCTGCAAATGCATTCAGCAGCTAGTGCACATTCATGGGGTGGGAGTCAGGGTTCCCACCACTGCTGGAATTTCTTTCTCTTGTCGACTGACTCATGCAGAGAAGTGCACATCTCTCTTGCATATGCATGCTGTCAGAAATCAGTATCAGGATAGAAGGCTTGAAAGTAGGCAGCACCAGAAAATTCAAGAAAGCTTGGGAAAATATTTCTAATTCTAATTTTCTAATTTATTGATCCTTTAAAGAAAAAAAAAAAAAAAGAAGAAAAAAGCCAGTCAAATACACAGGAGCTATATACAGAAACATTTAGTGTATTTATTTCCTTCAACCTGGAATGACCCAGTAGCTACCTCTGCCTTCATCTTTAAAGCAGATTTTCTTTCAGCAATGAATACAAGGCTACTGGCTTTTAGCAACCATGAACAAGGTAAGAAGGACACCCTAATACAGGAGAGGTGATTTGCCTATAATGTAAAGCTTCTCTGGCAGCATTCCTCTTTTTGTGTCTGGATACAGGAAACTTTATCTGTACTACCAGTGTCTGTCCAAAAAAAACCCAACAAAACCCCATTGACAGAAAAATCTCCAACCACAAACCAAACCCCTTATAAGCCCCTTAGTTTGAAAATAGTTAGCTTTCAGCCCAGAGCTTTTTAAGGGAAATCTGGTGTTTCTTCTCTCTGCATAGACCTCTGCATCACTGAAGAGAGATTTGACAGGTGGAGACAGCTTGTAACAATGTACTTGAAGCTCTGAAAGACTAAAATGAGTAATCCAAACCATGCTAAAAAGGATTTTTTTCATGAATCTGTCTAAAAATATATGTCACAGAGAATTTCTTTCCCCCTTTTTCCACTCTTCTTTTTTTGTTTGAAGTAAGGTGGGTATTTATACTTAGCTGCATATCATTATGTGTGATTTCCCTTTTCTGTTAGTCACATCAGGTCTTGGCTTGCAGTCACAAGTGACGTAAGATATTGCAAAATGTCACTAATAAATATGTTAAGAGACAGTGAACTAGAAATAAAACATGGAGATTCCAATGATGTGAATCTCATCATCGAGTTCTTCTGCCTTAGTCCACTTTTGTTGAAATTTAGATTTAGAAACATTTGTAGGAATAATTCTGAAATGGAGAAATATACTGTGCAATTTCTAGGTCTCAAATCATGACTGTAAGGGGCAGAACATGAAAGCTTCCCTCCTTCTGTCACTTGAAATATTTCCTTTAGGCTTAGAGGGCTATTAGAGGGATTTGAGTGTACATGCCTGTGGAAACACTTGGTCTGAAGGGATTCTTTTTGGGTTTCTATTGAGACGTGACTGTTGCACTGAATGCCCAGTCATCTGTGCCACAAACCCTAACTGGATTAGAGGGAATGTTGGGCAGAACTTCACAGATGATGGAGGAAGAAATGGCTGTCAGAGCAATTTTGTTGCTAGCACAACAGAAGAAAGTCTGACATTTCTAAATAAACCTATACATATTCCCAGTTCCGGGTTATGAGCATACAGCCTGACACATAGCAAGGGTCTGGCTTACACAGGTGCTGAGCACTTATCTTTATGGTTATGGTGTTGATAGCTTGCAGCTCTGAAAAAGAAATCCACGATTTCTCAGCACAGACATCCATTTCTGCATGCAGGCACTAGAAGTTTCTGAATTGCTAAAGCTTTAGTATACCTGATCAGGGTTTGTGTGTGATTTGTGTAAGTAGTGTGATCAAGGTTTATGTGTGATTAGTGTGCTTAGTCATTGAGTGCTAACTATCTATAAATGAAGGAAATTTCAGTGCTGAGGAGGCTCTTTTTTCAAAAGCCCTAGAAGAATCCAGCCTTTCTATATAATTCAGACCACAAAGAAAATCCTAAACTTTCAGAGCCCTCCTAGGCAGTCTGGTTATATAGAGAGGAGGATTAAATTTTACATGGAGTAAATAAACAGAAGTACCTTCTCTAATAAAGGCAATATACCAGGCTGTGGAGTACTTTTCGCTGGAATATTAGCAGGTGCTGTCTTTTAAGATGCTTATAAGACTGACTGAAACTCTAGAAATAAACGGGTAAGATTAATTCTATGCTAAAATAAGGTTCTAATGTGACTCCTCACCTCTAAAGGAATGGTGACATTCCTTTGCTGTGGCAAACTCTGAGCAAAGAATAGCAAGCACTGAGTAAGGGAGTAATTTGCCAAATAAGTATCCCATTTTCAGAGTAACCTTTTGGCTGCCCTAGGTTTTCCTGTCTGACTGCTATTCCAAGGAATTGATACAGTACCTGGCAGCCAGCAAGGTTTCTTGTGACAGCAAGTGCATACACATATAGTGGAAGCTGCTGGGCTTCCTAGAAGGATGTTTTAAATTACTTTACAGGATCTTAGGTAAATCATGTGAACTGGTCATCAGAGAAAGCCCAGACTTTTGCAAATGTGTAAGTAAATTTATGGGGCTTTGTTTTCTGAAGCACACAAGCAGATATCAAAAGAGGCAGTAGATAATTAGTATAAATATAAATTCATATGATAAAACCATTGTTTTGTCACTTCTTTGAGTTAAATCACATCCCAAATGCTTATAATACACAATATGGATTAGTGAAAATTTCAGCAAAGGACAGACAAAGTCTGATTATGGAGAACTGGTGTGATTGCTTGGTAGCCTTGATCCCTGATAGGTAACTGATGCAGAGCAGTGTTCCATCATCTTATTTTAATCAGAGTTTAGGCCAAATTCTGTTATGGTCATAAGTTTTAAGTCCTCATTTATGTGTGAGGTTAATGAGACATTAGGAATATGACATTTAATTAAGGTCATCGAGTATATGATTCTGTCTTTTTGCTAGTATGCTGTTTCCTTATTTTGCTTTCATGTTTTAACTGTCTATCTTCTCATTCAATAGTGTTTCTCAGTAAAACTGCTGCACTACAAAAAATACTGTCAATAACAAAAAGGGTGATAAATGATGTGATATCAGAAATGGCTGCAGGAATGCCCTTATGAAAATTTTTGTGATAGAGACTTTTTTTTTGCGAGCAACTAAAAACAGAGAGTGATGTTTTGCATCTTATGTACCTTTTGTGTTTCCAGGAACTAAAAAAAAAAAAAAAAATTAATTTTCACAGCTGAGGAGAGAGGAACAACATCCCAAAAGGCTGGATAGCTTTCTCCTACCAGGCTCTCTTCAGAGACACTTGCCAATTAAGGGAAAGCACAGTTTCAATTTCAATGAATCCAGTTCTTATTTATTCTGGGTACAGTTGATAGGGTGACTCACTGCTTTGCTAATGAAAATTTGGTGTTTTGCCATTAAAAAAATACATTCAAGCAAAACAGATTTTACTTGCCACTTTTGTATGGCTATTTTAAGGATAGGATTAGAGGACAGTGCTAATAAGTAGAATTAAAGAGACAGGTTTGTCCTTGCATAAGCATGAAATGAAAGCATTCAATTGAAATCCCAGTGAACTGGAAAGGAAGGTGTACAGTGAGTAATAGCAGGTGTACAGGTCTTCATGTCTTGAACAAGGTGTAATGTGATCACAATCTCTGCCTTCCTGTGCACCGTGAATAAGAACACGATACAAAGGAAGAAAATGGGGCCACATCCTCCCTTAGTGTAAAATGTCACAGCTTTGCTGAAGTAAATGGGACTCTGTTTAATCACCTTAGGTAAGGATTTCATCCTTCCAGCTGGAACCCTTCCAGACTTCCACATAGATGTCACTCCACCCCACCTACCTGATCTTCAGCTTTCATTCACTTAGGTAGGCAGCATTAATGCTCTTTCCTGTAACCTGGATCCCGAGGCTTTTCCTTCAGGTGAGGAAAGCTCTGATTGCACTCCTGCAAACAGTGATGGCTGCCCTGGGTCTCAGGGACACCTTTCCCTGAACCACTACTCCATGAGATCATGCTCTTTCCCATACTCCATGACCTCACTTCTCAAGGATGTGTATGCAGGTGTACACATACACACATTTTACATGAGATTAAACCATTTATTACTTTTTGTTTTACTAACATGGAAAACATGTAGATCTAGGGGGAAAATAATGTGCTGAAACCCAGAAACATTTTTTGTTCTATTTTCTGTTAGCAGAATTTTGCTTGGGTTTTGGATCTCTGTGTCCCTGTTCCTTATCTTTATGCCAAGTCATGAAGCATCTCTTCCTCTCTTCTGCCTACTGACCTGTTTGTTCATTTCTCATAGCCAGCTTGAACACAATCCTCCAGCTGCTGTAAAAATATGCTCCTCTCTCCCCACCCAGATGCCTGCTGAGTAATTCTGCGACATTTCTGGATCTATACCTCCTCTGTGTTCTTAAATGATGCAATTACCTAGGATTTTCTACTTTCACATTAAGCAGTAAAGAAAGCCCAATTTTCTTCCAACTTTATCTAATTGATTGTTCAGTAAAGGTTCACCTGAAAAGATGGACTTTTAGGTTTGGCTACAGTTTGCTTTTCTTTGTCTTTGGGAGGCATTACTTAGCTTTTGCCAGTAAATATGTCTATAGCAATTATATTCTAGAATACTGATTCTTTTATATTAAAAATTTAGAAAAATCTTTATTTTCATGAGCTTTATCTAGTTTCCATCACAGATAGATTGTCTTGCTAAATCCCAAAAGAATTTTTATAGTTTAATAATTTCAAAGAGAATTTTTAAAGGTACAGATTATTACAGAATCACAGAATCTTTGGGGTTGGAAGTGACCCCTGAACATCATTTAGTCCAATCCTCTTTCCCCCTCAAAGCAGGTTCACCTGGTGCAGGCTACACAGGATCACATCTGGTCAGGTTTTAAATACCTCCAGAGAAGGAGACTCTACAGGCTCTCTGGGCAGACTCAGTGTTCTCCACACTGTTCTTCCTTAAGTTCAAGTGGAACTTCCTGTGCATTAATTTCTGCCTGTTTCCCCTTGTCCTGTTGCTGGAACCACTGAAAAGAGTCTGGCACTATTCTTTTGACACCTGCTGTTAAGGTATTTGTGTGCATTGGTAAGATCCCCTCTCACTCATCTCCTCCCTAGACTAAACAGGCCCAGATCCCTTGGCCTATGCTCATAAGAGAGATGCTCCAGTCCCCTCATCACAGCCTTCCACTGCACCCTCTCCAGTAGTTCCTTATCCTTGTCCTGAGGAGCCCAGAACTGGACACAGCACTCTAGATGTGCCTCAGCAGGGCTGAGCAGAGGGGCAGGATCACCTCCCTTGACCTGCTGGCAATTCTTTTCCTAATGTAATCCAGGACTCCATTGGCCTTCTTGGCCACAAGGATGCTGTTGGCTCATGGACAGCTTGTTGTCCACCAGGACCCCCAGGTCCTTCTCTGCAGAGCTGCTTTCCAGCAGATTGGCCCTCAGCCTGTGCTGGTGCCTGAGGTTATTCCTCCCCAGGTGAAGGATCCTGCATCTCTCTCTGTTGAACTCCATTAAGTTCCTTTCCCCTCGAGTCTCCAATGTGTCCAGATCTCTCTGAATAGCAGCACAGCCTTCTGGTATATCAGCCACTGCTCCCAGTTTTGTATTGTCAGCAAACTTACACTCTGGCCCTTCATCCACTTCATTGATGAATGAGTTAAACAAGACAGAAGCCAGTACTACCCATGGGAAACATCACTAGACTACATCCAGCTCCCTGTAGAAGACCTCACTGATTTTTTCTACCTGTCCAGGTGGCCTCTACGAAACACCCACAACAGCATCACCCTGCCCCTTATTTCTTAACCACAAGTTCTCAACATGTTCTTCATCCAGCCCAAAGTAGAGCACCATACATTCCAGCTGCTCTCCCTCACATAAAGAGCAGCTCTACCACCTTGATTTGCTGCCTGTCTTTCCTAAAAAGCACATAGCCATCCATGACAACATTCCAGTCATGTGTGCTATCCAACCGTGTCACTGTAATCCCAGTGAGATCATGGTCCACACGCAGATCTCTAATTCTCCCTGTTCATTCCCCATGCCATATGTGTTGCTGTACAGGCAGTTCAGGGGGGCGTTAAAGCATTCAGGCGTTCCAGGAGGGGTGTAAGAGGATCCACCAGAGCCACAGACACCCTTGAGGTGGCTGGCCTTCTGGTTTTGCTTCAACCAAGGAACATTTGTCACTTTTTGATATTTTTCTGAAAGTTCTAAAGCAACTCAAACCCAGAGCTTGAATCTACTGACTGCTTTGGAGAATTTATTTCCTACTTTAGGCTACAGCAAAATGAAGGAGACAGTTCTTACTATAATTTGGTTGAAAAGAGGGAAATAATGGACATTTTATTCCTAATTCCATTATAATAAAATAGAGAAGATTAGATAACTGCCAGAGCCAAACCTTTTAAGAAGAAATCCTGTCCCACTAAAGACAATGAAATTATTTCCTATGACTTGAATTGTGCTCATGTATAATTTTGTTTTTTCATTGGAGTGTGTGATACAAAACAGGCCCTTTTTCATATACAGCGGTTTTCTGGGTCAAGTGGCAAAACATAAAAGATAAGGACAGGTGGCTTCAACACTTGTTGTTAAAGCTTGGATATCCATTATAATTTGAAGTAGGGAAGGCATATTATGTGTCTATGAGAAGAGACAGAGGAAGGGTAAGTGATAATCTGAAGTGCAGACTTAACCCCAGTGCAACTGGAATAATATTAGAGAGTAATGACCTGCCAACATGTTGTGATATATTATCACTTGTAAAGTAAAATAAATTCTGTACTGCAATATATATATTAACTCCAGGAGGGTTAAGTTTAATTTTCTTGAGTGTCTTAAGAGCACTTTTCTCTTCTACACAAGATGAAGAAAGGAAAGAAAGTTTTGCCTTTTTCTAATTGTCCAATCCACTCTGCAGAGTGCACAGTAACATTCCAGCCCTGGAGTTTGAAATTACCTACTAATGACACAGGAAGTACCAGGCAAGAAAGGTCTGTTCCATCTGCCCAACAGCACCAGCTAATGTGCTCAGATACATTTTCAGGGGTGAGGAAGCAGGTTGTTTGCTCTATTCATTCTGTGCCAGGGTTGCCAGGATGTTGAACAAGGTTGTATTTACACAAGAAGCTCTTTGCTGATATGAGAATACTGGCACACTCTGTTGGCAAAAGGTTTTCATGCAATTGCAGACTACAATAGCAGAACTGTGGAAAGGTGCCCCTTACCAGTGAAGCAGTGGAATAAAAGAACTCTTTTTTTCTGGCTTTAACCCTTTTTGAATTAGAGAGTCCTGAGAGTGCAGCTATGTTGGGGCAGAGGTAAAAGGAACTGAAAACTGCAAAATACTTCAATATTACTGTGTGCAGAGTGTATTGTAACTTGTATTACAAGTTCCTGAGTAAATACATGGGTGAGGAAAAGAAGTTGAAGGGTGGTAGCAATGAGAGAGCAATAAAAGTTGTCCTTTAGGGGTTCTTGGAGATCTGGAATTTACTTCATGTAAATTATGGCCAATTTATATTTTTATATGGGGACAGAATTGCATCATCCCATGGAATAATCTAGGATGGAAAAATCAGGAAGGAGTGAGTCATTGATACCCCAGATATTAACAGAAGCATAATAAAAACTGAGTAAAAATTGGGCACAAACAGATTTAGTATGAAAAACACAGAAATATTACTAACCAGTAGAGGACTAGCATCCTGTAATTGCTTCCCAGTAGAGAAATTGTAGTGACAAGAATTGTCAGCTATTGAGAGACTGACAGTAGGGTACTGTCCAGCAATGCACTTAATGATCCAGGAGGACCCTTCCAGCCCTAAGTTCCCAAAATCACTTTAGGAGTTACAATAGAAGACAGCAAAAATTTAAGAAGACAGAAGTATTGTTTCCTGGATGTCATATACAAAGGAGTTTCAGCCCCCAAAAGATGTCTAGGTGAAAAATGCTACTTTATATTGTTATTGCTGACTACAGCTTTTTGAGTCCCTGATGTTGTATAAGGACAATTTAAAAAAAAAATAGCTTGAAATTACTTGGATTAAAGTTACTTTTTAAGGGAAAGCCTGTGTCAGTTTGCAAAAGACTGTAGTGGGAACAGTACTCAACTGCTCTTTGTCAGCAACACATCCCTTTGTGGATTACATCCACTGATGGACTTCTCAGGAAAAGGAAATAAAAGCAACTGCAGGTACGTAGAGTTTCTTGTTTGTTCCCACTGCTGAGCTGTAGTTCCTGTATCCCAAGCAACTATTCTTCCTAAACTGCATGTAAACTTATTGCTGATGAAGTGGAAGATATCTGCAGGAGTAGGAATGACACAGGTTTTATCAGGTAACTCAGGAGAAAAATGCTCCACTCTGCCTGTCATTGCTAGTTCTCAGAGTTAATTTTCTCTAATTCAAAATTTCTGCCTTCCTAGTATTGCTAAGTATTGTGGAATTGGTGAACAAGCAATTTGAGCCTGCCCTGAAAGACTGTTGACCTCTGGTTTATAGTTATAGATACTTTTAAAACATTGCTGCTCTTACACAGAAAATTACACACGTGCTGTGAATCACGTTAATCACATGACAACTCAAGTGTCACCATAGTACCTTATACAGTGGAAATGACACCATCTGGTGGCTGCATCTCTGCTGAAAGGCTTCCACGGTGGTAATGGGGACTGAGCTGCCTCTGCTCAGTGGGGAAACCCTGTTTTAGATTTAGAAATTAAGGCTCCCTGGGAGTCATTTCTTCTGGACAATGTTTCACTTTGCAGGTGTATCAGACAGGCCCAGCAACGTGGAGTAGGAGATACCAGAATAGATGCTATTTCCATCCATTTCTGTTTTTTTTTTTTTTTCTCTTTTTTTTTTTTTTTTTATTTTTTTTTACTGAGAAGCTTGTGATGTTAAGACACTTTTAACACAAGCTTTGATTATAATTGCTCTTTTTGGGACAGATTGCAGATTGATAGGGTGGAATCCCAAGATAACTCCTATAAGAAACACATATAGAGTCCATCTGCACTCTTCTTGAACACATAGCCTTTCCCTCTTTCTGTTGAAATGATTCTATGGTCATGACACCAGCAGGAACTTATTGTCTCCCTACAAGACACTCCTTAGAAAATCTTACCTTTCTCTTGTAATTTTTTTCTTGTTATCAATGTCACTTTGTTCTGCAGAGGTTTTAGTTAGGTTGCAATTTTATATGCATCTTTCTGAGTTAGCTTAATGAGTTTTGTTATGATTGTCATCATGTTCTAGGCAGAGTAAAAATATTCTTTAAATTAAAAAAAAAAAAAAATTAAAAAAAATCAGTTCCTGCATACCAGGAAGGCAGCAGAGGAACAGAGATGACTATAGTAAAAACACTTTGGATTTACCCTAAGACAGAAGAGAGCACAATAAGACTTTTTGCTTATGTTTACAAAGAAATGAGTGATAAACTTTGAGCAAGCTAGAAGTTTTATGTCTTTTGACCGAGGAATTTTGAGTTTACCTCACTTTTGGAAACCATATTTGTGATTAGATTTCTGACTTGCTCTGTGCTGTAGTTAAGACCTGAAGTTCACAGCAAAATGAACTCATGCTCTAAAGCAAAACTATGCTCAGCATGGCAGAACAGGGCTGCAGAGTGAGATATTCTGTATAACTTGTAAAAAATTTAAGATGAGGTTTTGGTGCATTTCAGCAATATGTTATATGGAGCAGCTCACCTGCTCCATTCTGACATACAGAACATCAAGCTTTTTTATCCTCTTCCAGCTACTTTTTATTATTTTGAATTACATTTATAAGTCTTGAATACAGGGCCCTCTTGTCCTCACAGACTCTTATAGTGCCTACTCCATGGGACACCAGTCTCTGTTGGGACCCTTTGGCAGTATAATTATGTAAGACAGGTCCTCTGATCTTACAAAAATTACTTTGACAGCTACAGCAGCCTATGCTTGGCTCTCCCTCTTTCTTGAGTACTTCTTGGATGCACGCAGGGGAATGTGGGTAGGAAATACGTCTACTCACAATAAATCCCATGAGGTAAAATAGCTAACATGCATGGATGGTAGGGTCTATTGCTTCAGGGAGACCTGGAGACACAGTAGGGTGTATGCAGGACACCCTGCTCCATCATACACATCCAGCCAGGAAAGTTTGTTATCCAGGTCTAAAAAATCATTGAAAATTGAACAAATTGAAAGGGAGAGCAATTAATAGTTTTTTTTTTTTTTCCTTGAAGTCCTCCTGCTTTTACTCTGCCATGTGAAGCACAGTTGTTAATGTGTGTTGTATTTTTTCAACTGGCCGCTCAGCTTCTTCCTGCATCTCAGATCTCCCTGTTTCTCTGTCTGATGTGTGTGTCATAGCCAGTGAGAAAGGCAGAAGCTATTTGACTGAAACACGACAAAGAGCTTTGCAATTGATTTTTCCTCTGCATTGTTAGGAAACATCAGATTGCTTAAAAGAGCTCACTGGGAATTGCAACCTTCTTCACCACTGGCTTTTTGTAACTTGATTAAACATCCTGGCCTGGGCTTTTGTAGTGGCTTAAAACAAGGACTGACATGAAAATATTTTGTCAAAGGATAACCTTCTCATTCCAGGCATTTTTAAACTCACACTGACAATGATTTCAGCTGCAATGGGTTCTTGGAATCCCAGCGCTTCCCGCTGGTGATATTCATTGCCAATGATGCCAATGGCAAGCCTCCACCCTGTCTGTCCCTGTCTGGTTCCTCCTGACAAACCCAGCATGCAGTGACACATGCTAATGAGCAAATGGAGAAAAAAGGCCTAGAGAGAAGGTATTTCCACTTGTTATGTGTAAGGCCATCTGTCTGCTACCTGGCAGCTAAATGTTTACTGGCTAGCACGTGTGCCTGGTTGAAGACTAAATGGTCTACCACTATTATTAGCTACCAGTTATTGAGTGCCAACAACGTGCTCTCCTGCCCTACAGTAGGAGACACAGCTTCAAACAGCTCTCAGGAGAGAAGGTAAGTAATAAACAATCATAAGCTACTTGGTTGGGCTTAATTCTTACAGAGATAGATTTACTCCCCTGCTTTTCTAACAGATGTGTGTCTTTCAGTAGATTCCCTAAAAATGCACAAAACTCAGGAAAAATGGATTTATACAGGTTTTTATAATGTGCCATCCTGTTTTATTTGCTCCTAAGCAGTGTCTGGGATTACTGCATTGCCTAAATATGCAAAAATTGAGTTTTCAAGCTGCAGAGATTTCAGGCTTCCTTGTACCTAATTCTTCTATTAGGCTCTCTTGTACCTAATTCTTCTATTCTTTACACCATCCAATTAGTGCTGGTCCTATCAAGACTTTCAGATGCCTCAGAGAAAAAAAAATATTACTCCAGGGCCACAAGGACATACAATGGAGCAAGGCAATCTATGTCCTCTCAACACAGGAGATAAACTCCCCTGATTCCTCCCCACACCTGAAGCTTCTGGAAAAAAGATAACCACAATAAAGGATTTCTGAAGTGATTTTTAGATGTATGACAACCTTCATATTGCATTGCTTCTAAGTGTCATATTAGCCTTAATAGAAGTATGTTATTAAATAATTCAATAATCACATGAATTTCAGATTCTGTTTGACTGAAGACTATATGAAAGAGAATAGATAGCATAAGCATCAAGAAAAACACTTTCATATACACTAAATAACTTAGTCACTACTTTGGCAAAGTAAGTTTTGTTTCTAGACTACCTAAAAACATCAGTAAGTAAAAAGAAAATTTAAAAATTCCTATGTGTTGGGAACCTTCCATCATGTTCTAGCTGAATCTCTAGGGCTTTATATGTTTATATCAATTAACTTAATGCCAGAACGAGATGATAAAAATAGGTAAGCTGCATGTGGCCTAAAGTCCTTTGGAAAAACAGGACTTATGCCCTTCATACACTCTGGAAAATTACAATCCAGTTTTAATATTCTGAGGCATAATAGGATGGTTGGCCTGAAATGGGTCATTAAACAAAAACTGCTGTCAGGTTTCTCCAACAGTTACAGTTTCAGTCTTTAATTTTCCAGTGGCCTGAACATCTTTGTCAGACACCTACTTCATGTATAAATGAAAGAAATACAGTTATTAGGTCTGATTCCTATACCATCTTCTCAGACAGCAGTCTGGCAAAGGACACTTCAGATGGTGGGCAGCCCAGGCTCCTACTTGCAGGTTACAATGAGAACTAGACTAAAAATATAGTCCATGCAGTGGTCTTCTTCTAGGTATTTAGTGTGAACACTGGGGAGCAAGACCTCTCTATCTTTTCCCCATCACTTTTCCCGGTGCATGGCCCTGGATCAGATGAAACACTCAGCTGAGGAATTTGCTGTGTAGACTTCATGTTAAAAATGGGGGATTGATGAAGTTTGTCAGTCATCTTGATACAAATTTGAAGAATAGTATCTAATTTTAAAAAATAATTTTTGAAGGTAGATTCATAAAACAGCTGGGGAAGAGGAGGATTCAAAGCATCTCAACAGCAGTCATCCAAAATGCATGAAGAGGTTGCTAAGCAGATATAGTCAGGCTTTTCCAAAAATGCTCTGAGCATTAGGCCATTAAGGTACAAACCAAAGTGCTCAGCAGCCAGCTTTAGAGGCCTTCTGGGTGGGCAGAACCCATTAGAGGAGGCATGTGATATATTTAATTTTTTCTCTGGATTCAGGGAGTGAGTTAAACTGTTCAGTTTTGACTCAAGAAAATGCCCACCTCTTTTAAGCACTCTAAATGTGACCAAAACAAGTATTTCATTCATATCCCCTCTGTGACAAGAATCCAGGCAAAGTGAAACAGCTAAAATGAGAAATGCTTAGAATTTCCAGCCATCAAACATAGCTGTTCATGGAGATGTTCTGAGGAAGTTGAATTGCCTCCTGCCAGAAGAAGGGAATGAGTTTGTATGTACTGCTTTCTGGGCAGTCTACTCAGCAGTTCAACCAGTAAAGAGAAATTGCAACAGCTCTGTGAAGCTTCTGTAAAACTCCATGTCTCTCACTACCTCAGCCCAAGAGATCTTGCTGATTTTCAGACACTTTGCAGAAGTAAAATTGTGTTTTCTTTTCAACTGTTGACGTGCAGTTCACATCTTCAGTGTGTTGCTCCTCCTCTGTGTTACCTTTCCCCTTTTCTCCCTCCAGTGGGAAATGCATGCTTACAAGAGTGGTTTTCACGTGGACTTATGAATAAACCTGGGAGCATGGAGTTGCTATTCTATTGCCTGTGAGACATAACAACCTGGACATGTTTTGTCATGTTTTCCCTTCATCCCAAGATGATTATTTCTTATTACTCCTCACCCATCTACAGGAGACTATAAAACTGTCATTCTGATCCAACAACTAAACCTGTCAACGAATGAACACTAATGTACCTGGCCAGCAGATGACTCCTGCCTCAGTAATGCATTATCTGGCTTGCTTATACCTATTGCTCAGGCAGTCAGCCAAACCATTGGCCTGTCAACATTAAAAGATTTCCTGAGGCTCAGCAAGCTTAAGGATCCACATTGTGGCAACCTTAGATGCTCTTGTTCTTGCTTTTCCCATATAATTCATACTTCCTGAGCTGTAGGAATTTTGCACATCTTGCAAAAAAATTATTACCAAGGCATTGAAAGAGGCCTGCTTTGAGGTTGAGATAATACGAAAAGATTAAATTATGGAAAAGATCAAAGTTATTTCTCTTTAAGACAGCTGAAACCAGAAATTTGAAACTTCTCATTAAATTTCTAAAATGCTGCACCTAGACATCTTTTTTAATTATAATAAAAGCTTAAATCTCTTATTGAGAACATTCTTTATCCTGTTATAGAAAAAAAATTATTCACCCGAGGTTTTTTTATTTTCATTTAGCTATTCGATTTCTTTATTAATATTTGAAGATGGCTTAAGTTTGCAATTTTAGTTTTCAAAACATCTGGCACCGAACTGGGTCAGAAAAGCCCTATTGGACTGCTCCTGCTGTGAATAGTTAGAATCTGTGTATCTGCCTATCCATTTGGTCTTTAAATCTGAAACTGAAAAAATTTGCAATGTAATGACTAAAATGAAATTATTTCTGTTACTTTGCCCTTATTTATTTGAATTCTCTGCAAGTATGTAGAGAAACTAGGCAATTATTTGGAAAAAAAACCCAAAACTTTTGCTAAGTGAAATGAAAATAGCGGTACAAAACCAAGCAAAAGTGCCTAGGTAAGGCATGCTAGTATTTTATTTAATTTGCCTGCTTTCCAGTTTTATTCACAGGCTTCTCTAGACTGTTCCTATCACTTTGGACAGGAAGTTGCCTGAAAGCCTTGTCACTACATGAATGCAGTGCTTGGTAGAAGAATAATTTACTTGTCTTATGAACTAGTGCTAATATGAACGCAGGTCTGTACCATTTTGGCTTTGTTCAGATTAATTTGCGAAGGAGAAAAGTTGTTAGTGTAGCAATGGATATAAGTGGTCCCATTTGTTATTATTTCTTATGTATTATCTGTGTAGAAAAATGATGAAATTTATCAGGATTACATCACAGAGCAACCAATCTGTTTTTCTGCTCCTGTAGGGTTTTTTTGTGGAGGTACTCAGAGACAGCTTGCACATGCACATTCCTCAAAAAACAGTTTTGTGCCCACACTCACTGCTGTTCACAATGTGTGGATTTAGGGCTCTCAGGCCCCAGGTCCTGGTGTGATATCCAGTTTCCATAACTTGACAGACAACTGCCAGAACGTCTGAGCAAACATGGCAAGCCCAGCCTGCCAAAACTGCTGTGCATGTATGTGGAGTAGAGGTATGTGCTTATTGTGCTCAAGGTCTGGGAAAACTGGCACATCCAGCAATCCAGCAGCATAATTGTAGTCCTTGCTGGTGTTATATTTGTGCAAATAAGAAGTATTTGGTGAATATAATTTGCGTTTTCACCTAGGGAAACTTCTGTGCTGAGATGATTAATTTCTTTCCCATGGCTGAGATCATTCTGTTCAGAGTTCTTTTACCAGGAAATATCTGTCTCTCTTGAGAGACTCTGATAGAAACACTCCAGAAGGTTAAAGTTGAATGATTGCTGCATCTCTCTGATGGAGGCTGTTTTCCTTGAAGAGGATAAGATTTCATTTTTTCATAAGCAGCTCCTGAACTGCTGGAATATTTCACGGAGTAATAAACCAACACAAATTCCTACTGACTGTAGGACACCAAGGCCAGAACTACCATAGTTTAGGAGCTGTTAAGAGGCAATCATAGTCAAAGAGAGGCTGGGCATAAAACTAAATCAGAATGCATGCTGCAGCCATCATTTTTCATTTATTGCCCTATATAAATCAGAGCCCATAGATGCTGAAGTTTATCTGTGGAAATCTACAATCCTACTGTTTCTCTCCCTTTCCTCACAGGTCTATTTTTTTTATGCTATATGTCCTTCAGCTTTCATTTTCTGTTAAGAATCTTTTGGAAGATTTTTTTTCCCCCTTTTCATTTAATTTTCTGTCTGTGTAGCATCACATGATGTCCTGAGGGAAATGCTGCAATGAGGACAAACGGGTGGTTGGGTGATGTTGTAGCTTGATCATTATAGGCTTTTCTTTTTTTCTCAAGAATGCTATGCTCAAGTGCTGGAAGATGTTAATGGCTGCCATAAAGTTTGTCTTTGATCTGCAGAGAATTCCAAGCCTCATTAATCCCCTGGTTATGGGGGCACCCTCCATTCAGTCTAAACAAGAAGCAGCAGCTAAGCTCCTGTATGAAGTAAACTTGCTAAAAACAGTAGAAGTAACCACCCAGGCAGTTATCTTACAAAGACAAGCTGAAGTATGAACTAATTTATGAAGAACAAAGAACTTTCTGAGAAATTATTAAATATTCACTGACTGAGACATTAACTGATAGGAGCTATGTTTTTAGAAATAATCAGAAAACTGGGATAAAACAAATAGGCAATGTGGGTGGCCCAGGGAGAAAGCCAAGACAAAAAGCTTCTGTTGAGTAGAGTACCTACTGAAAATGGAAAGCTAGATTTTTGAGCAAGGAAGTAACCTTCTGCTGTTTGTTTCTACCACATTCAGGGAAATGGAGCTTTGTGTACTTTCTTTGCAAATACACAGGCTTTCATCAGAGACACTTCAGCTGCCCCAAATCACAGTTTCTCCTATGACAACAAACATGTCAAGACAGTAAATGGCAGCTAAATGTTGGGACAGGAAAACAGCTCATTGAAAATGTGAGATATTTTTAAAAGTTTGCTTGGTTACTGAGATTGTAGATTATTTCTGCCTTGAGAATCTCCGTTCATGTTTGTGACTGCCTCAGTGAGGCTCAGGGAATTGAGTCATCATGCAGGTCAGATTGCCTTTCCTTTTTCATCCTAAGTAACTGCAGAATAAATCTACCAACTGAATGATCTCCATCATTATGCAGGTGAATAAGCAAATTCTAGTCGTTTTGGTGAATTTCTCCTTAGCTCTCAATGCTTACAAAGATAGTTCCCACTTTTATTGCTGTATATGATTAAGGAAGATTAGAAGACCATAAATCTGAACTGGATTGAGCCCAAGATTAGATATAGGTGTTTCAGGCTGCTGGGCTGGTTTGGTCACTATCAGAGATCTTTTGAATGCATACAATTGATCTCAAGAAGCTTTTTGTGTCAATGAGAAGTGGGTCATTGGTGTTGTTTTATTAGGCCATAGTCGAATGATAGAGCTTATTTCTACTCTGATGCCTCTACCAACACAAGGTTTTTTCCTAACTTGTGTGATAATTTTGTGACCTACAGGACTTTTCAAGCTAAGAATTGTGAGGAAGCTTCCCTGGAATTTCTTTCAAAGGCAATCAAAATTTGTGACTCAAATTCAAAAAAAAAAAAAAAACTATTGATATTATTTTACTTCATCACAAATGGGTTTGGGACTAATTTATTTTCTATATGTATCTTTATTTTCTGTAGAGTCAGACATTTATTTTGCCATTTATCACTTTGCCTTTAGACTGAAAAGTTTTGAAAGACTCTTTGAAGTCCTTGTTAGCTAATATCATCAGTGCTTCCTTTCCTTTGGGACTGCTTACACATATTTAACCTCCTAAGCCTGAAAAAAAAAGTCACTGTAAGAATCTACTGCTGCTCCATTCATACTGTTCTTTGACCCATTTCTATCAGAAAGGGAAATTGCTAATCTAGGCCAGATATCTCAAAATGTATCTGGATCCAACAACATAGTCAGACTTGAGTCTTTTTTGATTTAGATAGATATTTTGAAACAGATTTTTATTTCTTAGTTAGTTGCAGAATAACCTTGGAAAATTTTGCTGCTATGAAATCAGAATCTGAATAATGTCTTTTGATCATAGTATACAAAACAAACATTCAGGAGAAAACATGTTAGTTGTTAGTTATCAATTGTTACAGCTATTTGATTTCGAACTGGTGTATCTGATCTCTTTCAAATTCCTACTGAAAAGAAAGCATACTAAAAACCAGAATTGCAAAGGTCATCTGTAATTTTTCTAGTTTTTATAGACTTGGCAGGGGACTAAAGGCCTGGAAGGAAAAGGTATCTGTGCTGCATCTCTCTTCTGCCTTCCAACCCTGTGTGCCTCTGAGCACGAATGCTGTGTGGTTTGGGGATTTTGCTCAACTGCAACCTTTTCAATACCTGCTCTGCTCAGGGAAAACCTACCTAACTTGGCACTATTTAATCTCCCAGGAGCGCAAACTTTGCCTTGGAAATTCCAGACAGCATTTTATTTTGGCTAATTTTGTTCCAATTAATTTTTATTTGTAAGACAAAGAAAATGACAGACATATTATACCAATGCATTGAGTAAATATAGCCCAGCTATCTAAGCTGACCTGCTGTTGGAAAATCTAAGTAACTCCAATCCTTCCCTTCATCATTCTCTCATCCCCAAAGTAATAAAAGCAGAGCTAGAACAGCAAACACCTGGCATGCTGGTCACGCAGCATGACTTTACATTGTAATCATCTTGTCAAGGAGCTGAAAATAGCATTGTGCTGCAGTGTTCACTGCTTCAGGAAGGAAGACAATAACCAGCATTTGGCAGCAGCCCACATGCTAACTGTGAGTGATACAGAAGTATTCCTCAAATTGTTTCCCTCCTCTCATCCTGAAAACATTCACCCTGCATCCCCTGGTAATGTATCACAGAGGCCCTCACTTCCAGTGTCCAACTAAAGAAGTGGTGGGCAGTCACTGCGCTGCACACAACCAAGTAATCTCATATAGCAGCACTCTAGTTTTCAACAAAATTGTGTATTAAATTAAATTAATTCTAGCATGTTTAGTGTGCCATACAAATTCAAGGAAAAAATGGCAATAAAATGTTTTGTTTGAATGAATTGAGGTGAATCGTGTGCAAATAGGAGTCATGATACACAATTATTGAACTACACAGCAACCCAGGAATACAAGATTTAAAATAGAAATTTGGACAAAGAGAATTTTTGAAGGAGATCAAGAGGTTGGAGACTGTTGCAGCTAACCTGGCACCAAGGAAATGCCACACAGGATTATAGGGATCACACAGATTAAATAAAAGTCAGGGAATAGGCACCATTTTCCCAAAGTGGATGCTATTGTGGCAGAAAAATTTTTGTATTAAATTCTTGAGGAAAAGAACCACAATATTAGGAAGATGTAAATCGGTGTATTTTCATGTTCAGTCACTTATTCATATGCACAGCTAATGCAATAATCAGTGGACTAACAGCACTTGTACATTTTTGGGTTTGGGGAACGGAGTATTTAATTATGAATGTTGTTGTACCACTTCATTACTTGAGCACAGCTCTCTGGGTTACTTTCTGCAGAAATACATTGGAAATAACAAGCACACCAAAGATAAGAGGCACTGAAACATGGTGTATTAACAACGTTTATTCAAATTTGATGCTAGGTTAGCAAATCAACTGTATAGGGCCAGTCACCTTGCATTCACTAGCCTGAGGTGGAGGTAATCCCTTATCTGATTACTAAATTTTCAGTTTTGGCATACTAGGAACAAGCAAGAATTCTGAGTGCTAATATTGTAATAGTTTTTCAAAAGTCAAGTAAGATGACCCCAAGATTTGTGGATAATTATGCGTGTCGTCATTCTCAGGCACTATGATAAGAAAGCTGGTATTTCACTGATAGAAAAATATAAATATAATCAGTACAACTCCATGTTATTTTACAGAAAATGGTCAAACAACTATGTTTTTCTTCACTGAGGAGATTACTTCCATGAAAATTCAATTATTTACCAAACTCATAGTCTGCTTTGACATATCCTGGACACTTGAGTCAGTAATACCTGGCTTTCTCTTAAAAAAAATAATGCTATACAGGGTAAATCAAATATACTGCATTACATATGTTAAGAACTAACTAACTGCAGCCCACCAAAACAATCACCAGAGGGAATTGCTCTCACTACATCTCACTGGAGATACTTTTCCTGAAGCTTTGAAGAAACTCTACACAAAACATCATGCAATGCTTCTTCAACTGTGGATGATAAAAGGAGGGGCAGCATGACAATTAGGGTAGAGGGTGGGACAGTCATACAAAATAACATGGACTGTGTAGTAAAATAAATTCCTTTTAAGAAATATATTAGTGCAGTCAGGGGAAAACTTTTCCTCCTCTGTTTTGTATGGGTTGTTCTGCACAGGGCAGGGCATAATGACGAGCCCCAGAAATAATTCAAAGACTGAAGAAAATGGAAAGACTGTAAAGATGCAGAGTTTAGCTTATTAAAACAAGATGACAGAGTATTTAATTACAGAGTGTAAATACAGCAAGTAGGAAGAAAATAGTGGTTACTGGAGGGGTTTTTATTCTAGCATAATGAGAAAGAAGGAATGCAAGACAAACCCAAGAAATGTTAAATTGGATTTTTTGGCAAACGATGAAACTGATTACTTTCAGAAAAATTTTCCAAAGGGAAGCACTAATTAATCTATTTTTCAATAATATTTGAATTGGCCCTGGTGCTGAAATGAGCAGAAAAATGTCAATATTTTTGCAATGACTGACTTATTTTCTGGTCAGAGCCTTTTTATTCATCAAAGATGATGCCTTAACATCCTGTTTCTATGCAAGCATTTATTATGTATGTACTTTTAATGTAGTTTGCTTGTCTGAGTTGCCCTTTTTGAATAACCTATTAGGTGATAATCATAGGAGTAAGTTCTGAGCTGTGCTTCTATTTTGTCAGGCAAAATTTAGTCTGATCTAATTTAGTGTTTCCTTTCACTTAGACTAACAAGCTCTGTTTTTTTTTTTTTCTTTTTATTTGGTTTTGTTATTGTTTTTTGTTTTGTTTTGTTGTGACAGGGAACTAGCAGAGGTAAAATATGGTGGAAAAGACTGAGAAGAAAAAATTAAAACCTGATTACTCTTTTGATGTGAGATATGCTGATGTGCCTCATATGCTATAATTTTTCAGTGTTTGGTTAAAGGGCAACTTTAGATAGAGGCATGGAAAATATGTAAAATTAAGACTCTTAGAAAGTGATGAAAGAGAGAGTAACTTATGATGAGTTTGCCATGTTTGAATTCTACATGATGCTCAGTCTCATTATTTTTCCCCACTGAAAGACAGGAAGTTTTCAAATAATTTTAACAATGTTTTAGCATGTTGTGTACTCTGGAACAAGAGAAAATGAGAGAGATTGCTTAAAACTCATGTGCACATGACTATACTTCTTTTTGCAGATTGTAACCTATTTAATTGCCTCACTAACCAATCCATCACTTCTGCTGATTATATTTGCTAAAATAATATAAATTGAACAAAATCAGCTCTGCACATACACTCTAGAATATAAAGATATAAACAGACTGGAAAGCAGCTACTTGAATCAGAGTAGTTAAGTAGCCATGGCTAAAACTTGTCATTCAAGATTGATGATCGCTGCTTGTGTTACGGAAAATGAGCTGAATATACATTTACAGCTGCTTGCATGGACTCCTTCTGGGGGCTGGAACATAAATGCATAGGTCTCTAAATGGCTGGTACAGAAAAGATGGTACTGTTGTGCCTTGTGCCCCTTCCAGGTTTTGGTTTATCTGTCCTAGATTACATAGCGCATGGTTGCTGAGCTGCAGACAAATGGGACTTGACAGTTCTCTCTGTGGGATATTGCTCTATGATTCAGTTAATGGTAGAGGAAACATCTACCTAATTGACTTTTAGCATATTGAAATTCCTTCCTGGATTGCTCTCACAAAATCCACCAGTATGACTTGTGTCATCTTCAGTAATTCTGTGACAGAGAAAGGCTGAAAAGTCAGGAAGAGTGATTTATCATGTCATTCCTGAGAGGGGTCTCTTCTGCTTCGAGAGTGAGAGGCAACGCTCAATAACAAAGCTCATGTTACCACTTGGCACTCATAACCTTAATCTGTCAACAATAGTACTTAGCATTTATATAATGCTGTACTGGCATTAGCTAATTAATTCTTACAACACCGCTGGGAGATGAGTCACTAAACACCTTTAGAAAGACTTTCCTTTTAATACCTCTGGTGATGTTATGTGCTGAAATGCACAGATTACTGGCACTCATCTCAAAGAAAAGCTAGAAGGCTATTCTAGCAGCTTATGGCTGTTTCTTTAATTTAAAAAAAAGTAAAAAAAAAACTCAGAAATTTAGCAGAGTTCAGTAAATCTTGATTCAATTCTGTCAGAATGAAAGGGAACTCCACTGTATAACATTATTTCAAATGAAATCTCAAGGAATAGTGATTGGTGTCAGTTGAAAACCCAACAATATGCTTTCTGTAAAACAGCAACTTCAGATTGTTAATACAGAGGGGAAAACACTGAAAATAGAACAAAACTCTAATATTTTCTCACCTCAACAGCTGGGCCTTCCAGATGGTACTGAAAGACATCATTATTCGGTCAGAATAGAGCTACACTGCATGCCAGAGCAAACCCTACTGCAACCGTGGGAATTTATTTTTTCCTCACTTAGAAAGCACCATTTTTGGGGTGGGGCTGGTTTCTGCTGGTAAGCCTCATGCCGTTCTTCATCAGTAGTGGGCACAGCCAGTTCTTAGCAGGCTAAAGTTTATCCTTCCACCTTTACCTGCCTGGCAGGAGACTGCTGGAGGCAGGCTTTTTCAGGAGCAATTTCTCTGCTTCCATCCTGGTCCCTTCTCCTCCTAGGGCACCCCAGCTCCAGGCCTGCAGTGCAGCCTCATATCTTGCAGGCAACAAAGAGAAGGGCAGAGCACTTATCCCACTGTTACTTCTACTGGAGGCAGGTGTAGCATTGTCCTGATTTAGGCTAGGATATGGTAGGTTCCTCTCAGTAGCTGTTAGAGTGCTATGTTTTGGATTCAGAATGTGAATGATGTTGATAACACACTGCTGTTTTGGTTTTTTTGCTAAGTCGTGTTTATCCTAAGTCAAAGACTTTTTTTCCTTGTCTTTTGCTCTGCCACTGAGGAAGTACACAAAAGAAACTGGGTGGGAACGTAGCTGGGCAGATGAACTGACCAAGGGGATATTTCACACCACAGAACACCATGCTCAATGTATAAACTGGGAGGAATTAGCAGGGAATGTAGCCAATCTGGGTTTAGGAAGGGGATTCTGACATCAGTCAGTGGGTGGTAAGTTCATAGTGCACCACTTGTTTTTCCCCTTTTTATTACAATTATTGTTATTATTCTTTACCATTATTATTGTATTTTACTTTATTTTCATTTCTTAAAATGTTCTTTTCTCAACTTACATGTTTGGCATTGATTGTCCTCCCCATTCCACCAGGGTGGGGTGGAAGAAGGAGGTTGAGTGAGCACAAGCATGTATGGCACAAGGCTGAAAAGACAAATGTACTGTTGAGCTACAAAAGAATAGACCTTACTTTTAGTCTCACCCACCCAGAATACCTCACTTCCTAGCTGAGTGCTGACAATTTGAACTCAAAAGCAGTTTGCTCTCTCTATGATCCAGATATGAGACACACAGCCGGTAACTTTCCCGTCATTAACACAGCTACAACCAAAGGGACAGAAGGACCTGAAAGAAGGGAAGTGTTTGGCATCTGCCTCTGCCAAAGAAGTTGCTGTTTGTTGTGTTACTATTTACTTGCACACAGAAGTACACTTCCGTACATCAAAGTACAACTAACCTCTGGTAGTGGTATTTTTGCTGTATGCCACTGATTTTTATGGAGAAGGAATGACTTCTTTGGGATTTTACTGTTCAGAAAATGCTTACACTCATGCACAAAATAATTAATCTTAAAATCAATGCTTGGCATTAGGAGTCATATATCCACACAACTTTTCATTGATTTACTTGTTTGCAAGGACTATTCAACTCAAAATACATCTCAAGTCCCTACCCCCTCTAAAAAACCACCCAATGGTTACAATACATAAGCTATTAAAATATTTAATGTATAGAAAGTGGTAGCCTTACAGTCTGCAGATAATTAGACCAAAAATGTAAAAATTAACCATGGCAGTTCCTAAAGTATTCAAGTTTTTTGATACATCATAGATATGTATATATGTATGCAACATCAGTTTAGAAGTTCTCTTAATGTGAGGGCTATTGATTATATATTTTGTATAACCATAGTCATAAAAGTCATATGTATTGCAACTGATATTTTGGTTAACATACAATGAGAAGACACATCAGTTGTTTCTTGATTTAATGTGTGTAAAACAATAAGAAAATAAAGTATGCAAGTAATTTGCATCTGATTTTTTTTTTACCACAAAACTTGTATGTCAAAATAGTTAGATCATTGACACACATCCTTGTATGCTGTAGCAAAGATTTGTTTTTATGTGATTAATGTGTGGGATATTGGATTTTTTGAAAAAAGTCTTTGAAGAAAAGATTTTAAAAAGTAGCCTGTGAGAATTCATTAATTTTCTTCTATTGAAATCAGAATTGATTTGTTCTTTGCATTAGCTTTAAAATAAATTCCAGAAATTCTTTAATAAAATATCTTCAGAAACTTCAGACAAACACCTCTGATTTTACTTGCATACATTTAGAAGCAGGCAGCAATGCTATACTCTCATAAAAAGGACATTGATTAACAAACATGAATTAAGACTGAAGGTTTCAGCAGTTTATAAAAAGTAGATGAATTATTAATATGGAAAATGTTTCCACAGAACATTTGCAAACAGGCTTCAGATTTTTTTGACAGATGGTCTTACTCTAATAAAGGATGTCTATGGCAAGAGGCAAACAACTAGAACTACTTATATAGACTCTTTTTTCGATATTTTTCAGCATTGTGTAACTGTGTGTGTTTGGCGCACTGGTCTCTGTGACTTATCTTTATGATTTATAAAAGGTTTCAAAGATAACTCTACTGCATTATTTAATGAAATGTTTTCCACTTTCAGTTAGAAACAGTAAATGATTGATACCCATTGCCTTTTTTTTTCCTTAAGGAATGCCAATTTGTCCCTGATGGAGCCAGCAGTCTGCCAGCCCCCTGCTTAGCACAGGAATAGCCAGAGGGCTGGGATGGATGCGCTGCTAATGCAACACGTGGGCTGTTTGTTTGGAGAACTCAAACGAAAGCAGGCAGTATGATCAAGATAAAGCTTTTAATGATGTTTGCCTTATTATAGTTATGAATGCTCTCTATTGATTCTCCTCCTCATTTACCCAAATTGCCAAGTTGTTTTCAACTTCTTCCTACGATTAACATGAATGAAGCTGACTGGTGGCTGGCTAGAAATCTTTGCTACTCAATCTTCTTTCATTAACAGCTGTCATGAACAGTGGTCAGGCACAAAAGAGGTGCCTAAAATTTATACCATACATAGAAAGTAAAGAAATGACTAAATGCTTTAGAAAAGACTTATTTTAGACTTTAATTGATGCAAAAGCTGATGACATATGACAACAGAACAGGGTTTTGACATAATTTGAACAACAAAATGGAGTGCAGAATTGTTCTACTGTGCCAGCCTGAGTTCCTGCCATGTTATTGTTCTAAAAATTGCTGTTGTCTCATTTCTTTAGCACAGACATTCCTAGAGAGCATATGAGGAAGAATGCACAGGAATTCTAGCTGTCTTCCATTTACATTTTTCTTATTCATTTGGGAAAAATAATCACTAAAATTTTTCAACCATACAAAAAAATCTGAGGTGGAATGTAATGGAGATGTTGGACTAGTGGTCACTGAGTAATTTAAATAACTGTTAACTGGCAAACAGCCAAAAAGTAGGTGTACTGAGGCCAACAAGAAGCCATGACTTTCCAATGACACACCACTGGCTACATTTTCATTTGGTATACAACAACAGCGGCTGTTTTCTTGCTGCCTTTCTTTTGTGTGCCTACATTGTCTTTCTCCTTAGTATTGATTATTAACATTTATATCTAAATTTAGCTATGTTGAGGGGTTGAAGATGAATGGACAGTTGCTGCTCAGATTGTTAACAGCTTGCATCAGTTAACTCTACCAAATACACTTCAAGTTCTAGAAACTCCACCTTTCTGACTTTGGAAAAGAGTTGGTATCATACCAGGAAATACCAGAGAAAGCTCAGGTCATAATGAAAAAATGTGATTCGGAGCACATTTCTGATGAAGGATGTACAGAGATTTAAGGATAAAGGAAATCCAAAATACATACAAGGCCAGCCTCTTCTTTTCTCCTTCTGTCTCCGTTGATGGCACTCCTACAATTGCTCTTATTCCATTACCTGCATTCTGGATGAAAAAACTTTTTAAAGAACCATAAGAATGATAAAGAATTAGAAAATATTTGTATAATATAAAGCCTAAGAAGCTCAGTCCATTTAACTTACTTGAAGAAGGGAAGAAGGTACAGGAATATAGTCTATAAATTCCTCTAACAGTAAGATTAGAAGACACAGCTCTTCAATCTATTCCACAAATGTGTAACAGTCTCTAATGGAAGATAATATTAAATAAATCTAGCCTAGAAGGGAGATGCAATTTAAAAAGTAGTTAAGGTAGTTAAGAAGTGGACCAATTTTTCAGCTTTAGAACAGATACTGATTTCTCACAATCTTATAACACAAATGGGCCTATTTATAAAATATATTTCTCTATTTTGACTACAGCTATTGAAATCAGCTAGTGAAGTGACAGATTTCCTATATTCTATATTGCAGGTCTGACCACAAAAATACCTTATAATCTTAGTGTTAGTATGTTTTCCAATATTACTTCCAGAATTACTGACACCAGATAAGTGCAAGTGTGTGTGGTCCCAATTGCAAAGGATTTGCTTTTTAAAAAGTACTCTAATCAGCTGCCTCTTCATTAGCACTCCTGCGTGAAGATGAGTTGGATCATACTGAAGTACTTCTTATTGAATGCTGTTAAGCATTATCAGTTCTTATATGAAACAAAACACTTTAAATGAAAATAATGTGTGCACTTTAAAATATATAGCATTTATGTTTTTACAAATTCTTTTGTACCTGAATATTAGTAAGCCCCATGCACAGAGAGAGAGAGGGAAAACAGAAAAATTGTGGAAACAATGCTAGCAGGAATGAATACGTGCGCTCCACTCCTGCAACAGTTTCAGTCCCTGCCTTGGAAAACCAGATGTTGGTTGTTTGCCTTCTAGTGGCTTGAATTTAGAATAGCTTCAGCCAAGAATAGGCTTTACAAAAGAGCTAAGTGAAACTGAGAAGTTATTAGCTCACAATTACTTACTATTATTATAACAAGCTCTGAAATGTCAATATGCCTCTGGTGGGAAACATCTGTGAAATGCCACATACTCTATTAAGAATGCGTAAGAGATCAGTGGTACATGTGTATGAAGCAACTCCAGACAATCCTGATTTCAAAAGGACAAATATTTTCCAAGTAGATATGGCTTCTTTGATAATGGCTTATTTTCATTCAAGCAACCACATCAATAGTTTTGGAAATCTTTGGCACCGCTGCGCCTCTGAAACAGTGGTCTCTGTGGAGCTGCTCTACTTAATGTGGGACGGGTCTCCCCTGGCACAACTGGGCCTACTGAATATAGCAAAAAAGACTGAGTGTGCTCTACACGTCACAACATAATTTGAAATGACCTTCACACACTCCTGTCATTCCATCATGGAATATTTGTGACTAAGGCTATAGGCAAGGACTCGCATCTAAGTTGCTGCAATATAAAGAGACTACAACAATCCTGCTCCTGCTGCTGCTGAGCATGTAAACACGTGTGCCTCTATTTCCTCTAATGAAGTTACATTGATTTACATTCCTGCTAAGGGTTAGACTACAGCAATATGTGAAGAAATGATATATGAATTTACATCTGAACTAACCTTTTATGATGCGATATTTAAACATGTACAAAACTGTTCCTCTTAGTGAATGGAAACTGCTCTATTAGTGTGAATGTGTTTTTTTCTGAAATACATTTTTAGTTTGTAGCACATTTTTACTCTTTAACTATCTAAACTATATTTAGATTTACAGGATGAGCTTTCATATTAGTAATACATTCAGTTCCTTGTTGAGAGGCATAAAGCCATTCAGAGATGACCCTTGTCTGTTTGTATATCAAGGCTGCTGTCAAATCTTGCTGGTCTTTTACTTTCCACTCTGGAAGACTAGTAACTATCTCTGTGCTAGCTGCACTAAATTAGTCTGCACTACTGTGATCCGTTCTGCTGAACACTGAAGGCGTAGCAGAAATCTCTGTTGCTTATATGCTGTTCTGCTAAATTTAAGTGGGTCAGAAACTATCACCATGCTGTCACAAAAGCTATTTTTAACCTTAATACAGCTCAGAGCTGGATTAATGAATGCACATCCCTCTATCTGTGCATGAGCTCAGTATGGTCCAGCAGGAAATCGTGCCCTTGGTAAGCACACGTGAGGAGCATCTTTCTGTGTCAGTGCTCATGGCCACCTGTTCAGATGGCCTAGTGCCCTCTCACAATGTGGTCAGACAGCTGACTTTGGGTGTTCACAAAAGCAAGGACAGGTTTAGAGCCATACAAGGAATAACAATGCAAATGTCAGCTCTTCAACCAGGCTGCATGTGGCAACATATATAGCAAATGCTCATTTATTTTATGCTTCTTGTATGATTCTTGCATGTATCAGTGTGGTCAAGAATACGAAGTTTCTGCCAAAAATATATACATTCTGCATTGAGAGAAGATGGGAGAAAAACAGAGAGTTGGATTCTTCCTGTATCAATTTGTATTAATAATTAGGTAGTCTAATTTCACAGATCAAAAGAGTATTTTTTTATTTTCAATATGGAAAAACTTTCCATACATATACAATGGATGTTTTTTACATGAGCTACAAGTCCAAGTATTCACTTTTGATACAGAAACCTTCCATAGCTGCGCTAAGACAACAACTCTCAAGTGATCAGCAGCTGTCTCTGTGTGAGGTGTGGCAGCAGCACTATGCAACAGGAATACTTCTCCTAGCTGTAGTAAGACTGTGTAAGGATGTTCAATTACTCAATGTATTTTACTTATTTCAGGTTATGAACGAGCCGTTATTCCATTAGACACCTATATAAGAACATCTAAATATCATTCGGTGTACTGTTTGTTTTACTCCTGAAAAGTACCTGGTAGCAAAATTACTGTGAAAGACACAGAAAAGCTTTAACTTCTAATTCCATTTGCACCTCAGATAACTTTGAAAAAGAAACATTTTTCAGCATGTCCAGAACCCAAATGGATTTGGTTAATAAAGGTCAGAAAAATATATTAAAGTTAAACTCCTGAGGAGGAGAAGAGACTCTTTAAATATGTTTTCAAAAAGTAAGTCCTGCCTATTCTTTAAAGAGTACTTATAACCTACTAACTTATAGGTAAGTGATAACAACCTCTATAATAATTTCTGAACATGAATCCAGATATCTTTCTGTCTTCTGGCTGGATATCAGACTAATGAATAATCAAGTTTCTTGGAAATACTGCTGTCTTCATGCAATAAACCCAAGATTTTCATGTAGGAAAAGATAAGTAAATGAAACAAATGACAAGACAGCATAAGCCATTTTAAAAATTATTAAGAAATTGAAAACAGTTTGACTCATCAACATCAATGATTGGATTGTAATTTAATATTTTTTTACATGTTAAGTTCAAGTCACGGCATTAATATAATAATTTTTTTCATGTGGAAGTGTCCTGTTCAAAAATGGAGCCACTTGTTTGTAGTTAACTCGTAAAACTAATAAAATATTAATAAATATTTCCCTTGGTGTAATTACAAGTTACATTATTTTATGTACATAGACATTGTCAAATCAAAATTCAAAATACTTGGGAATGGAGTCTCTATACTCATAAATGAATGATTATGAAGAGAAATATCTCACCTATGCAATAACCTAAATTCTTCAGGTTGTCTTCTATAAATCCTATTCTTAGTTTGCATATGTCTGATGCTTTTTCAGACTCTCTTGGCCTGCCCTCTGCTCACTGGAGCCATATATGTGTCCATAGCTGTCCTCATGGGGAGAGCAAGGCCATTTCATTACTAAGCCCAGAATACCATGACAACAGTGAAACAGAGTGAACCAGTCAGCCACATATGAACAACAGACCCTGGAGGTATTCAGATACTCAACAATGAGGGTGTTTTCTTATTTTGAAAATTTATTGACAGACACATCGCAAGGAAAAGCACTAAAAATCTGGTATTGTCACACAGCATTACCAAAAGGCCTTTACATCCTAGAATAAGACTGTTTTGTCAAAAGCATACTTACTCTTATGTGAGTGTTCTAGAAATATCAGAGAATGTAATGGGACATGAAAAGTCTGCAAATGGTCTTGGGTTGCTCATTAGACCTCTACAGTGACCTGAGACATGACTCCATTGTAATGAGCTTAAGCTGAGTCTATTTCATGCTTGCATCTAAAAATTTCTAAGTGCTTTGAGGAAAGACTGTGATTGGATGTAAGTGATATTTTGTTTGAATAACAAGGCTAGTGTCTGTGTGCACAGCCTCTCTGTTTTATGCAACCACTGTAAAGGTGCTTTTAGTGCTACACTGGGTAAGAGGGATGCTGTTCTACTTCCATCCTGATCAAAAAGAGGAACATTAAGGCTTTATGATCAGAAACATGTTCTGACAGACAGAAAGATCATGGTAAGAATCTTCAATAAAGCGGAGCTGCATACCTGTAGTGATTGTGGAGAAGTGACTGTCAAATACATGATCATCAAATTCATGGAAAAATATCATGTTTTAGAGAGAATAAATAGGCCAGTACGTTAGGAGGCAGCTGGGATCAATGAGCTACCACTGTTTACCAGCTGGTAAATCTCCCATCCAGGGAGCTGGCCAGCAAGCAAAAGGGTCTTTTCTAATGTGTGTTAAGATAATCTGTATTTTTTGAGATTCATGAACCTTCTCAACTTGGCTTACAGCCAGAAGCCAAGTCATAATATTGAAGAAGGCTGCTTTTGGCTTTCCAATAGATATTTTGTACCAAGTTATGTGCTGTTGGCTGTAAAGGAAGATGTATTGGAGGATAAACTCTGAACAAGTAGTTTGCAAGGCAAACTCTGAACACTGGAACAAAATATTCATGACACTAATAAATTTTATCTGCTCTGACAGTGTAGCCAGGGAATCAGGAAGGCTAGAAGACAAATATGCTTAAAATGCTACAGGCCCCACTGTTAAAAAAAGAGAAGCTGGAATGAATCTCAGACGTCTTTTGTTTTGGATCAAAAGGCAAAGTATTTCCTATTCTCAGTTTTTGCAGTCCTATCTATCACTGCATCTTTGGGATGGATACACTGTGAGTCAGTGCATCTTTTAACTCCTTCGCATGGCTTGACAAAAAATGCCCACTGAGGTTTGCCAATAAAGCAGAAATTACATCAAATCCCTGGTTTCTTCTCACAAAAGCTAATCCCTGTCCCAGCTCTCCTGTAGTGCACAAACAAGGACAAAGGGAGTTCTTGCAACATGAACAAGAAATATAACATTACAGGAATCAATTCTTAACACAGTTTTAAAAGTAAAATTTACCACTAGTACTCCCTAAACCTTTATCAGGTTTCCTAAAAGGTACAGAGCAGTACTAATGGCAGGTTAAACAGAAGCTTTAGAGTTGTTCTTAGGAGCTCTGCTCCTGAAGAGTACCCAGAGAAAGTTTCCAGAACTGAAAAAAAATTTAGGAAAAATTTATATTCAGATTTGACACCACTCTTAAAGCAATGTTTTTAAAAAATTGTGAACAAATCTCTGGTGTTTTTTTTTTTTTTAATGAGTTCCCAGTGAACAAGGAGGATGGTCAGTACAATTTCCCACCTGTAGACAAGACTGATGCTTTTCTCTGCAAGCATAACATAAAATTGTCATTCTCCTATGCCTGATTTCTTTACAAGTTTTTTTTTTTTTTTTTTTACTAGATAATTCCCTAATAAAAGAGTAGGAGAGATTTTTAACTTTTTAGATATTTTATCAATAGAAGTACAGGTCAGAGAGCTAGAACTTCTGGAAAAACTTGGAGGGAAAAGCCATTCACTCTTGGGACATATTTGCACAGTCACAGTGATTTTGCAATTAAAGTTTGGAAGAAAAAGAAAGGACAGATCTCACGGTCCAGAAAGAATTGAAAAACCTGAAACAAGGGAGGAGAATCTTGAAATCAGTTTATCTTCTTTGGATTCCAGAAAAAGATTGAAAGCGAGTTGCTCTCCATGTAACTCTATCCAAATACTGGAATACATTTCTTATTTGACTGTGGACTGCCATCTGATGGTTATAGTTAATAATGCTGAAGGACAGGTTGAATTTAAGAAAAAAAAAAAAACAAAAACAAACCTAGCTTAAAGAAAACACAGGAAGGTCCTCATATAACACTTCTGGATGGATTTCATTTGACTAGTGATTTACAGTTTAGATTAAATTTTATACACAGTATTTCAAATTTACCATAGCATCTCTCTGAAAGGTTTTTCACTACAGTGAAGAACGTCTAGGAAATTCCAGTGTTGTTCTACAGAATAGCTGTGCCTTTAAGTTGACTTTTCCAGGATTCATGTAACTCACACATGTCTGGCTGGCTGAGAATTTTTCTGAAAAGGATCACAATTGCCTCTTGCAACCAGGCTTTAATAACCTACCTCTGGAATGTCCAAAAAAGGTCTCTCATAATGGGCAGAGCCCAGTTAATGGTGGCAGACCTGTTAATATAGGTTAGGGCTCTTTGAGAAGTAGACAAGTGTCTTCTTCAAAAGTTGAAGTGTAAAGTAATTCAGTGCATAGAAACTGATACAAGCTGTTGATGACCTTACTGGTTATTGCTAAAATCTAATGCTCTTTGTTTAAGAGCTAAGTTGAGAATCTAGAAAAAATACCAATTGCCAATTTATTCATGCTTCAGGGCACAGTACAAACCAGGCTGAAAACTAGCAAGAATATCTTTTTTCATTCAACTGCATGCCTCAGCATTGTCAATGCTTGCTATATATTGGAAGACATTTTCGCTATCAATGGACTCAAAAAATTCCCCTTTCTTTTCATGTGTCAACTGGCAATACTTATTCTAAGTGAAGCACTGACATTGAAGAAATCTCTTGTCATACTGTAATCTCTGAATTTAAGGAGAACATAAGTATTCTAGCACTAAACACTTTTTGGATTGAATACCTTAAAATCTCCTAATTTAAAATAAAATATACCAAAATAGATATCATGATGAGTGTCTGGCTCTACTTCATGAAGGGGAATTTTCCAGACTGGGTTAAAAAAAAAGCCCAGGATTCTTAAAAATATGAAATGTTACTGTTCAGATAATCAACATTCAGGTTAAATAAGTTATTAAGAAAAAGTTTAATGAATTTTTTTTTATCTATTCAATTATTTTAACTTCTAATTATTCAAATAAAATGTAGAGGGCCGATATTTGATAACAGCATATGAGACCCTTATGGTCTCACTTAAGCTAAGTTTTGGCACTATGTACTCAAGCTAAGTGCCTTAGTTCCCTATATGCTGACGGAAAAAGGACAAAATTTATGCAGTAACAGCAAAAGGTCAAGGCATAAACAATCTCTGCTTAAATCCTTAAAACCTTCTATGCAATGGATAAATTTTAAATTCCATGTATATGAATTTGAGCAGAAGGTCACATACATATGGATGTATGCTCTCTAGAAGAAATATTCACTGTTTTGACCACCAGAAGGCCTCCTTACGCTGGGAAAGATGCGGTAGCAAAGTCATTGAGCTTCCCTCAGGTTGCAAATCATTTGGTTAAAGAAAAAGGAGAAATTATATATATTTTGAAATATTTTTCTTTCTAACCACTTCAGATTTGGGGTTTAGATTTATAATGCTTTATTAAGGAGAATGTTTAAGAAATATTTTTAGTATTACATTTCTCATAGTCCTATCCTCTCCAGAGAACTACTTCTTTTTTTTCTTTTTTTTTTTTTTTTTTCTTTTTTTCTTTTTTGTATGCTCAGTGTCTGAATTTTTCTACACAAACCCATCTCTTTAACTTCTGGTCTTCACTAACAGATGAGTCACTTGTGCCATATTTTAGGTGAAAAAAGGCTGAGAGTCCTCTCATACTGTGGTCTCTTCACTAACACAAATGAGTTCAAAATTTTAGATAATTCGCTGCAGCAGTATATTGAAGATTATTTGTAACTTATTTTCTCTCATGAGATGAACTTGGAGTGCTGAATTTATACTGAAATGTTCTTTCCTTTTTTGGTGTTTTGTTTTTGTATTTTTGTGGAATGGGGTTAGAAATTAAAAAGGTGGTAATAGTTAGCATTTGTCATCCTACACAGTTCATCATACCAAAAAGTCAGCTTTGCAGAACTGGGGAACTGTTACAAACAACATAGAACAAAAATTTGAAAAGTATACACTGATTTGCATTGCCCTTATTTTTAGGTTCTCTAAACCAAGGCTCATTTTTGATACTTTAAAAGAAAGGTGTTTGAAATCAGTGAATGCTCTAAAACTTGAGACTGTACTACTGTACTTCATATAGTCCCACTGAAGTGTAAAAGTAATTGATTAAAGATTTGGAAGAGAGAGTAGCAATACTTATTATTTTCAAGGATGTTCTCATCTTATTTGCTACAGCTATTCCTTTCTTGTACTGGGAAAAAAGAACAGATAAGCCAGAGTTTATTATATTCCATGGTATTTGTTTCATTAAAATGCTGTATTATGACAGAAGATACAAGATATAGAAATAACAGAACTGCAGAATCAACTAGGTTGGAAAACCTGCTGAGATCATCGAGCCCAACCTTGTCAACTAGACTGTGGCATTGATGCCACATCCAGTCTTTTCTTAAACACCTCCAGGGACAGTGACTCCATCAGCTCCCTGGGCAGCCCATTCCGATGACCAATCACTCTGTCTGGGAAGAACTTCTTCCTAATGTTCAAAATAAACCTCCCCTGATGCAGCTTAAGACTGTGTCTTCTTTTCCTATCCCTGGTTATCTGGGAAAAGACACCAACACCCACCTGGCTCCCCAAAAGGAGGTTTCCTTTTGGGGAGCTGTAGAGAGTGGTAAGGTCTCTCCTGAGCCTCCTCTTCTCCAGGCTAAACCACCCTGGCTCCCTCAGCATGTCCTCATAGGTCTTGTGTTCCACACCCTTCAACAGCCTTATTGTTCTTCTCTGGACACGCTCCAGCATCTCAACATCTTTCCTAAACTGAGGGGCCCAGAACAGGACACAGCACTCAAGGTGCAGCTTCACCAGTGCCAAGTACAGTGAAAGAATTACTTTCCTGATCCTGCTGGCCACACTATTCCTGATACAGGCCAGGATGCCATTGGCTTTCTGGGCCATGTGGGCACACTGCTGGCTCAAGTCCAGCTGCTGTCAGTCAGTACTCCCAGGTCACTTTCTGCCTGGCTGCTGTCCAGCCACTCTATCCCCAGCCTGTAGTGCTGCACAACATAGGCTATGGTGGCAGTAGGTTACAATATTAGCTATTTTTCCTTCTTATTACTTGTTTCTAAGCAAAAATATAGAACTTTAAGTTCAATCTTCAGCTTATTAGGATTGCTGAAAATAGTTCTAGTGTCAGCAGTAGATGCCCAGAGTTTTGAGAGGTATTGCATGTCTGCAAGACAGCATCTGAAGAGAAGTACAAAGGACTTCCTTCCACTTTAGCCAGAAAGTTGGCTTCATTGGCGACCCAAATTAAATGTCTCTATGCAAATGCACATAATGTGGGGAATAAACATGAGAACTTAGAGGCAAGCCCACACCTACAGGACTATGATCAAATTGGCACCATGTAGATGTGGCCCTTTTAACTGGATTATTCAAATAGAAGGGTGCAGGCTTTTTAGGAAGGACAGGCAGGAGAGACAAGGAAAGGATGTTGCCCTCTATATCAGTGGCCACCTGGAGTGAATGGAGCTCCCTCTGCCTGAGGGTGGATGAGAAGCTGACTGAGAACTTATGGGTCAGGATTAAAGAGGGTAGGCAAAGTTGACATTATACTGAGGGTCTGCTTCAGGACAACTGACCAGGAAGACCGAGTAGGTGAGGCCCTCTATAAGCAGATAGAAGCAGCCACACATTCACAAGCCCTGGTCCTCATGGGGCACTTCAACCATCCCCAAACTGGTTGGAGGGACTGCACAGCAGGGCATAAGCAACCCAGAAGATTCCTGGAAGGTACTGATGAGAACTTCCTTCTCCAAGTGATAGAGGAGCTAAAGAGGTGAGGTACTATACTGGACTTTGTTCTCACCAACAAGGAGGAGCTGGTGGGGAATGTGAAACTTAAGAACAGTCTGGGCTGCAGTTACCATGAAATGGTGGAGTTCAAGCTCCTTAGGGGGTGAGGAGGGTGCCCAGGAAGTTTACTGCCCTGGACTTCAGGAGAACAGACTTTGGCCTGTTCAGGGGTCTACTTGGGAGAGTGCTATGGGATAAAACCCAGTGGGAAAGAGGGGCCCAAGAAAGCTGGAAAATATTCAAGGATCACCTCCTCAAAGCTCAGGAGCTATGTCACACTGCCCAAGTCACATCATACAAAGTCAGGGACTGGTAGAATGAAGAACTGCCTGCTGTAGAAGATCAGGTTTGAGAACATCCTAGAAGTTGCACAAGTCCATGGGACCTGATGAGATGCATCCACAAGTCTTGAGGGAACTGCCAGAGGAGATAGTAAAGCCATTATCCATCGTGTTTGAGAAGTCATGGCTGTGCACTGAAGCTTTCACTGGCTGAAAAAGGGGAAATAATAATGCAAATTTTTAAAAAGGGAAATAATAAAAACTCACAATTATTGGCAGGTCAAACTCACCTTTGTGTCCAGCAAGATCATGGAGCAGATCCTCCTGGAAACTATGCCAAAGTACATGGAAAATGAGGAGGAAATTGATGACAGCCAACATGGCTTCACTAAATGCAAATTGTGTTTGCCCAGTTTGGTGACTTTCTATGACAGGATTACAGTGGTTGTGGGTGAGGAAAGAGCAATTGATCTAAGACCAACTAATCTATCTGGGCTTGTGCAAAGCATTTGATGCTGTCCTGCTTGACATCCTTCTCTAAACTAGAGAGACATGGATTTGCTGGATGGACCACTCAGTGGATAAAGATTTTGCTGGATGGGCATGCTCACAGGTTTTCAGTCAGCCTTGTCCACTCTGTGTCCAAGTGAGGATCCTCAGGCAAATTGGGTTCCTCAGGAACTGAGGTACTGGAACTGCTTAACTGGCACTTGTCCCCATCTATGGACATGGACAGTGGGATCGAAGGTACCCCCAGCAAGTTTGCAGATGACAACAAGCTGTATGGTGTGATCAACATGCAGACAGGAAAGGATGCCATCCAGAGGGACCTGGACAGGCTTGAGAGGTAGGGCTGTGCAAACTTCATGAAGTTTTCTATGGCCAAGTGCCAGGCCCTGCATGTGGGTTGGGGAAATCCCAAGCACAAAAACAGGCTGGGTGACAAACTGGCTGAGAGCAGCCCTGCAGAGAAGGACTTGGGGATACTTTTTGATTGAAAAATCAAACATGACCTGCCCCAGAACTCACAGCCCAGAAAGCCAGCCATATGTTGGGCTTGGCCAAAGCAGCTTGGCCAGCAGGGTGAGGAAGGGGATTTTGCCCTTCTACTCTGCCCTTGTGAGACCCCACCTGCATGCAGATCTGAGGTCCTCAATATGAGAAAGACATGGATCTGCTGTAGCCAGTCCATGGGAGGGCCACCAAGATGATCAGAGAGCTGAACACCTCTCCTATGAAAAGAGACAGAGATCTGTGGTTGTTCAGGCTGAAAAAGAAAAGGCTCTGAGAAGAACTTAGACCTTAGCACCTTCCAGTACCTAAAAGGGGCTTATGAGAGAGCTGGGGAGAGACTTTGGACAAAGGTGTGTAGCAACATGACAAATAGTAATGGATTTAAACTGAAAGAGGAAAGGTTTACATTAAGTATTAGGAAGAAATTCCTCACCATGAGGATAGTGAGACACTGACACAGGTTTCCCAGAGAAGCTATAGATGCCCCATTCCTGGAAGTGTTCAAGGCCAAGTTGGATGGGACATTGAGCTACCTGGTCTAGTGTAAGTTGATACCCCCCATGGCAGGGGTATTTTAACATGGTAATCTTAAAGGTTCATGCCAACCCAAACCATTTTATAATTCTGTGATAACTGGGAGATTTATTTGTTTGCAGCACATTCGATCACACATTATTTTTCTCTCATTGAAATATTTGAAATATAAAATTGATTTTTTTTAATGAACAAACATTTGAGAACGTAGGCTGTGAAATTTAAGTTTTAATGCCCACTGAAGTTAAGCCAGATAACTGTGTGAAAGTAATTTACATGAGTTTGATTTTGCTGCTTCAACATAAAGTCAGTGATAAAAGAACTGCCCAATTCCTTCTCATGTATATGAAAGCAAATAACACCAATGATTCAACCGAGTGAATGTGTAAATGAAAATAGTTTTCTCCCACATAGAAATCTACATAAACCAAACATTCCATATTCATTCATCACCTATTTTACAGTGTACGTACTCCTTAGATATCACACAAGTAAAGGACAACACTAAAATTCAAAGAGCAGAAGACTGAAAAGTCAATATTTTTCTTTCAGAATATTTCAAATACTAAGCATAGTCTTTATTTTTTCCTGAAACTATTGTGATGAAGCATGATGGATGCATTCTAGTTACCAGGGTTTTGTTTAACCAAAAATGTGTCCAGTACTTCCACAGCTGAAGGCCATTTTTCAAACTATTCATACCAGAGCTGGATACTTAAAGTGTGGACACCACCCAAGTGTGGTGAGCAGGTTCTTGAGCAGTCTGAGCCCTGTGATTCAAGGAATCTCCAAATCAGTGTCAGTGTTAGGCAGGTATTTCCAACGCTCCTGAATGTTTAGGTCTTTGAAAACTTACTCTCTTACTTCACACAGCCTACTGGTCTCATCTTGCCTCTGTGAGCACCATGCTCTTCCAGATCTTCCTGGGTTTCAGTTGTCACACTGAAGCACTAATTTTAGAATGAAAACTATGATCTGGCTCATCACTTTTGAAAGATTACCAACCCCCTCTCTTTAGTAATTACTAGCTCCACATCCCAGGGAAAGCATCACAAAGAACAAAATTTCCCTCACATCAGCACCAGACATCTCTATTCACTGGGGATGCATTTTGATTGCAAGGGATGTTTTAAGACCAGACTATGCAACAGATACCTGTACTACCTGCATGGTATGGGAATAAGTGATTTCACTGGGCTGTTCTCAACTTAGTTGTAGGTTGTATTTGTGAACCTAAGTATCTCCTGTAATTTCTCATCACCTCTGTTTCCCTAGGGTAGAATGGGTAGAATTCATTAGCATTTGAAAAGCCATCTAAGATCTTGAGATGGAAGGTGATGCATAAGTGCAGATCAAAGAGAGCTGTGCCCATATACTGATAAAAAGGAGAACACCGCAACTCAAGCTATAGCCTTAAGTACACCATTAATTTAACCTCAGTAAAATTTATCCAGATGAGTGGAGGTTGCGAATGATGCCCAAGGACATGGGTAAGCTCTTGAGGATCTGAGGAGTGTCTTCAAAGTCTCTTCAGGTATCCTCTCACCTTAGTGGGAATTATCAGTCTTCATGATCTGACAGGACTGGTTTGTAGGCATACAATGTTCTTGTAATTTTATTTAATATCTGTTTAAACAAAGCATTAACACAAAAAGATCGTTGATACAGAAGGAATGGATCAGAAGCCTTTTTATCTGTAAGAAACTAGTTGAAAGGAAGAGTGGTTGATGAAACCACTTTTTTTTTGAGGTGGAAAGAGAGATATACTTTTTTTTATGGGAAGAGAGATATACTAACATGAAGAGTGTCACAAATATGCCTAGACTAAGTACAGGTATAATAATATAATCTTCTCTTTTAAGCTCTTATGCAAACAGATATACAGGGAAACATTATTTTAAAAAATCACCAGAAAAAACTACTTTTGCATTATCCTTTTCAGGCACATAGCCCATGATTTCATCCCTTGCAAGGCAGAAGACAAGAAGAAAAGGTCAAAATGGTTAACAGAATAAAGTTCTTTTCTGAGCTGAGTCTTAAAAAGCTGTTATTTTTAGGTTTCCTACAGCAAATGACATATCCTTTGTCCTGTAACACTGGACATTGTTTAAAAGGAAACATAGTCAGTTTAGACTATGACTCTGCTCTTCTCAAGTAGTAGCACTGGTCTGAAAACCTCAGGTATTGAAAGGTATTATTTCTTTCTTCTTTAAAGTTGTAAGAAAATTGCACTGATGTACCCTCACACCTTCTTTATCCACAGACTGAATTTATGAAAAACAGCTGTAATTAAAGTAACTGATTAATGTGGCTTCTAAGGCAACGCTATGACTTACCCTGAATGTATCCAACCACAATGATTTTAATCTCAATTTTGCCATCAAACACCTTTATTTCTGCATGCAGCAGAATTACTCTACTTATATGGGGTTCCTTTCTTTCTTTTCTTTTTCTCTTTTTTTGGTTGGTCCAAGAGCCCAAAATGCTTCGACAGCGATAAATCACCAAATAGAAATGCTGCAGACTAGCCCTCAGAACTCACAGATGTTCTTGTACACAAAGAACACACAACCTTGTCTCCTGCCTGCCCTCACTCTGCATTTTGCCTTCTGCAGCTGCCTGGGCAATATACACACCAGAGAGCTCACCTGGAAATCTGGCCAAACAGAGGCCATTTGGATGGATCTTGTGTGAGAGCAGATGGTCTATAAATGAGAATGCTTCAGCTCAGATGCTCCAGGATTGTCCATTAATACTTGTCACTGAGAGATAGACAAGATGTTGTTTTTGCAAAGTAAATCAGAGATTTTCCTTGTGACATCATGATGTTAAGCTAGGGATGTTGCCAGCAGTGCTAAAGAAAATGAAAATATGTTCAGACGACTTGGAAACACCCTCCAAGCAGTTGAAGGCACTCTTCCTAAAGGGTAGGAATGTTCCCCAAGCTTCAAGGTCTCTATTCCATGCACAGTTCTCTTTTCATTTCTCTAGAACTATTGGTCTCCTTTATTTTTCTCCTGCTTGTATCAGTTACAGTTCCATTGAGTCACCTGTACCCCCACTGAATAGGTGCTCTCCCTGCCCACTTCTCTCTTGTTAACCTCTGTTTCTCACTCTCCTAAATACCTTTTCATCAGTGCTTGCTTTTCTTCTGTATCCTGCCTGTTTTAATGTTCATATTCTCTCCTGTTTGCTATAACACAATTGTTTTCTGTCTCTAGCTAGGAACTGTACCCTCTTTCCCATTGCCACAACATTTTTTCTGCTAGTGCCACCAGGAAAAGAATTCTCTTTATACATCTGCTGGTAGGTACTGCCTTTGCCTTCTCTCAGAGGCAGTTGCCTGGATGCTGGCAGCTGGGGAGATTGCTGATGACTCTTTGGCAAGCATTTTAGGTGAACTAAATGTCCCAGATACACATCCCTGACATCAGGACTGAATAAGTAGACAGAATTTTATATACCAGACAACAGTAATAACAAATGTAATAACATTTAAGTGCCTATGTCCAATATTGTGTTGTTGAAAACTTCTCAGCTGCCATATAATTCTGAGGACCTATAAACTGTTTGCTCTTTCAGGTGTTCCTGACTTGAAGCTCTGCAGATACAGGCCTCCCTACTATTTAAATCTGGTTTTGAGCTCTGAGAAATTCAATATACCTATAAACATAAGCTTCAGATCTCACAAAATATAGGGGCATGTGTCCCTTTCTTTTGAATTGCTCAAGGTGTTTTCAGAATTAATTCACAAAATAGGACTAACCACACTGTGGGAGGTCTGGGTTTAAATCTGTCTTCTGAGGAATTCATGTCAATGCTTCCTATATCTTAGAAATTACTCCAAAAAACAGATGATAGACCAGAGATGTTATCCAGAGCCAGTTGAAGGTGATGGTATGTGAGACTTAGTGATAGAATTCTGGGAGCTTCAGAAAGAGTCAAGGACATGCACCCTTCCATACTTATATCTGCATACAGAATAACTTTATGGCTGCAAAATTTAAGTACTAGTGAGGTTTCCCAGAAATGGGGATTCCGTATAGTTTTCCCTGTTGCTTGTGCCTCTGCAATAATACTTTGAGTCTACATAGTTAAAAATATGTTTGGTGCTAACAAAAGTGCTTTCCTTGGGATGTCTTTGCTTGTCATTCTCATCAAGTCCAGAAGTTGAGCTTATAGATATACTGAAAAATTGATGAGGACTGATGGTTTGCATACCCCATGCAATCCTTTCCTCACTATTGTATTTATACAGTATTTACACAGCATTTACTGTATTCACGGTGTATGTATTAAAAAAAGGGTCTCTCTGTTTGGCACTATTTTATAGTGAGCCAGCTTATCTGTAGATTTTCCCTCTGCTTTCCCCCTCATTGTTCCAATCAGTAACTGTTCCCCAGACTACCATTGGCAGGGGCTAGGGTATCTCAGTCTCAAATTGGTGAAGGACAGAGATTCTCTGCCTAGGTAAACAATCCTTATAACCACTAGTGGGTAACTTTCTTGTGCTTTAAAAAACAGTCGAATATGACTTTTAGCCATACCACAGAACAGTTTAAAATAATCATGCAATAGACAGAATAAACAGATAGTAAAAGAGAGAGGTTGGGATATTTTTTCATTATATGGCTTTTGTGCTACATATTTTGTGCCCAGTATGATGGTTAAACTTGCAAACACACCAAGGTCAAGTCGGAAATTCAGAATAGAAATGGAGTTGTTTTTGTCAGGATCAATTTGTAACAACAGCAGTTTTATCAGCAGGGTGTAGCAACTACGGCAGAGGACTGTCAAACTGCCAGCTGAGTCCCTGGGAAGCCTGTTATCAGATAGGGTGATGATTATTACTACAGTCCCATCATTTTGGCTTTGCTGAAATATTCTTGTAGAAATGTGAGAACATAATTGATAGACACAATATAGAGAATGAAAGGACTTATCTTTAAGAGTGTACATTTACAATAGGCCCTCAGTCTGCTTCCTCACCTTACTGAGTAATAATGACTGAAAAAAGTTGGGCAAAAAGGTGAAGGCAATGAAGAAAAACCTAGACCCTTCCTTCAATATTAAGTACTAAAAACTGAGTGGTAAAATCTTGTACATACTGCCCAGATCCCAAAACAAACAGTAGAAAAGGAATCTTCTAAAATGCTGATCAAGTTGAATCAGTTATAATAAAGTTGCCAAAGACACTAAGGAGTACTTATAAAAGTGCAAAGAAAAATATCTGAGAGGAAGGTAGAGGGAGAAGTGTGTAAACCACGGAAATTGAGGGAAAATGGTGCCCAAAGACATAATAGTCAAAACAAAAAAAAACTAGACAAGTGAGAAAGGGAGATATAGAAATGAAATAACAGAAGGCCTGGTCCAGCAGATAAGGCATAAGTTCTGTATTCACAATGGCTTGCTGTGACCACACACGTGCTGCCCACAGGAAGTTCATTCCAAGGTCCTGCCCAAGGTCACTTTCTTGTGATTGCACAATAGGCAGAAATATTTCACTTTCTGGTATTCTTTTGGCAAGCAACTTTCTTCATAGCAGCTTTGAAAATATGATACAGTAAGGAATGTACATATCAGATGCCTCAAGAAGAGTACTGAGCACCACGTATTTAATGCATCATTCTTTTCCTCTAGGTTTCTGTATTGCACACAATCTAGGAGAAAGAGGAAAAGGGGGGTAGAAAAATTTTACTTTTTTCTATCTCTCTGTCTAAGTTTTCTATATGTCTCCAAATGTCACTGTCTGAAATATATGTACCAATCTGCAAATAACATGTCAATAATTGTATGTTCAAGTAACCAATTATCTTATCTTGCATGATGTCACAGATGCCGATGGAAAAGAATCTCAGAGATTAATTTTTACTCCATCAATTGTGAAGATTTCCACTACTAATTAAAGGCAATTTGTAACAGACGCTTCTGAAATATTCTCTTCCTTCTCTTTTATTTCTTTTTTGCTTACTTTTTGTTTCCTTTGAACCACATTACTTGTCACTAACAGAGATTTTTCATCCAATAAAAGCAAGACAATTTATTCTCTCTGAGTCTTCACTTGGCTCAAGACCACAAAATTTTCTAATATTAGACCAAGATTTCAGGTCAATATAAACAAAATGGTGAGGCTTAAAGTAGCCTCTATTCTTCCTTCTCTCTTTCTTCGCAATCTATTTGTCTAATTATTTCTTATGGTTTTAGTGTGACCATTTTGTTTTGATTATCTACCCTTTGATGTAACTTGTTTCTATCTCCCTCAGACACTTCCTGTGCTGCAAAGATATATAACTCTTTCTGGATAGTCAATTTACTGCCATTACAGTAAACATATCAGTCTTCCAATATTAAATCCCGCAGCTAAATTGCAGGTCTTGTCAGAGATGTCGAAATTTTGTTACTGATGCAACAAAAGGATCAGGCTTTACTTGATGATTTCTCCCTCTGCCATTCTTTAATTCAAAGTTCCTGCGTTTGCCAGGTAGGTTAAAGTTCATTAAAAACAATGGAAAAGGCATGTGGTTCCAGCCTTCCCACACAGCATTACTAGTATGGCAATATGCTAGTGGGCATGGAAGGGCATGTCTGCCAGTGTTCTCATTCCTCCTTCTATTGTAAAGATTAAGAAACATAAGCAATCATCTTCTCCTTCTGACTGTTAAACCTGTCTGATTCCTCTCCTTAAAAGAAGTGCTCCCATTGAAATCAGTTGTACTAGTCATAAATAGCACAGAAACACAGCTATCACACAAAAGGCAATTTTTTGGTGTGTTTCTCAAATGGTCCATTATTTAAATTCTAAAAGTGAGTTCAGAAAATTTCTAGTTTTCTAGTCAAGCCTGTTTTTCAGTTAGAGGGGTTTCTGTCTCTCTTAAAAAAAATATATTTGGCTTTGTAACACATTTGAAGGTATAGGGTTTGAAGGAATATAACTGAGGAAAAGTGTTTCAGGATGTATTAACCATTTGAGCCACTCCCTCTGCCCCAAACCAGGACAAAATGTTAGGTAATGAGAGGATCAGAAACTGATAATCACAGAAAAATATAGAAGGATCATGTGACCTCAACTATAAGAGTTTTTAAAATTAATTTTAGTTAGACAGCAATGCCAAAAATATGGGCAGAAATAGGAAGAAAAGACCAATTCAGCTCAGGTAGGCAGAAATGCATCCCTCAGAGTATGCACAGCTTTTAAACATCAGTCAAAGTCAGAATCCTTCCATGATCTTGTGTTCAGTTACCCCTCAGGACAGAAGTGGTGGAAAAGGACAGAAAAAGACCATACAGCATACAGAAGTACCTCATGTATTAAACAGCTGAAAAGAGATCACACCCATTATTGTTCAGGGTCAGCAGTGAACACCATGGGTGAGACCTGCCAAAGTGGGAGGTCACAGCTCTGTTCCACAGTTGCCATGTTCTGGGTCATACTAGCCTTCATAAACAAGGCATACGGCAGCAAGCCCAGATTTTCTCTTTTTTACTTCTCACTGCCTAAAAAAGAACTTTTTCATTTGTAAGAAGTAACAGAAACAGCAGTGCAGCTTCATCAAAGACAGGCTGGTTTCTGAATTGAGGGAATAAGAGAGAAGACATGGCCTTGCTTGAGAGGACCAAAGCATCTGTCTGAGCAAAGGAGTGACAAGAAGTCTGTTCAGACTTTACCAAAACCCTGGGTATTGATGGCTACAATGTGACTCTCAAGCACTCATTTTAACCTACCCCCACATATAAAGACTGACCTCTTGATTTAGTGACAAACAATATTGCATAGTATCATTAAAACAATGTGCTGTCAAGTGTCTCAGTGAATGAAACCCAGTGTTTCCAATTCCCCTGGCAACCTAATCCAAAGGTTAGTGGTGTGGATATTTCAGATCTTTCCATACTGCTAAATAAAACAAGGACAAGGAATAAGATTGAACACTGGAGTGGTGATGATCCACACTTTTTAATTAATAGCATGCTTCCAGGCTGTTTTGGTCTATGCCAGTTCTTTGGGAAGCAGTGCCTAAGCCTGCCTAGAGGGATAGCCCATGCAGGGATCAATTTCATTAGGCAGGATTAGACACCATGGCACCAGGTTTTGTTCCCTCCAGCCTCAACAGTCTTCCAACATTATCCCAGCTTTGCATATCCAAAAATTCCTCATGCTTTACCCTAGAGCAAGCAATGTACACAAGCATGTATGAAAATGTAGATCTCATGTATGAAAACATAATTCTGATAAGACCCCAGAAAAATGCCCAGCTTTTTTCACATGCTTTGTAGTGAAAAATAAAAAGAAAATCACACAAAACAGTTATGTTTTAGTGCTAGAAGGGTACCTTTCAAGGTTCATAGGCAGCCAAACATTACGTGTCATAACTGTGGTTAGGCTGGGCTACCCACTCTGAGGGTCAGAAAATTGCTCCTTTCTCATTTAGCAATAGTGATGTAGGGATTGTGTCTCTCAGCGGTTCTAGAGAGCTTTGTGGCAACAAACAGGCTAAACCACAACTAAATTTTGACATAAAGAAAAACAGGAGAAAGGGTTCCTTTTCTTTTCCATTATGCCACAGGAGCAGCAACATGATCTTATCTACAAAACAGTGAGGTGTTCAAGGGAAGGAAAAATCCAGTGCTGTCTGTCATTGCTCCACAGACACCTGCAGGGTGTGTATGCAGGTCAGTGCACTGACAGCACACTAACTTTTCTTTGAACAGATGGAGTAGGCAATAAAGATGAACATGTTCCTCTAGTAATCCTCCAAGCACTATGACCTGTCATTCTAGGCTGAAACAGAGTTGGCCTTAACTTAAACTGAGATGTGACTTTATGGAAAAGAAAATGAATGCTCACAACTCTTATATTGAAAATATAAATGAGGTGCCCCTACATCCCCATATCTCAAAGCCAGTGCATCCCCAGATTTCTTGGTACAGCCCTGTATTTCATTTACCCCAAAGTCAGAGACACACAAATTTTAATTATTTTTTTTTTTAAAAATGCCTTGTATATGGAGTGGCAACAAAATTTATTCAGTAAATTCCAGCAAGAGTTAATTTTCCCTAGAAGTCTGATTTGGCTGAAACTCAGGGTACAAGGACAGAAATCATATCTCTTGGCACCCAGGCTGCATTGTCATAACACAGATCTAACTAAACCCATACAGCCTTCTTGTGTGTTCTCCACCACACAGGGCTGATTCCTCACACAGCAATTATTATCAATGATCTTGTTATTCTGTCTTTTAGCTGCATTTCAGTACAAATGAGCTTAAAGCTCACAATTAGACTTGGGGACCAGTATGCTGGGGCATACATTAAACTTCCTATACATCAATAAATCTCTCCTGTCCAAAAAGCTTATTATTATAATTAAGATTTATATTATAAAGACAGTTAGAGGTGCCAAAAGAAATAGACACCCATTATGTCACAAGTACATCTACTGCATAAATACATAATAAAAAGCACTTCTTGCCTTGAAGAACCAGCAGTTGCAACCTTCAAGCAACTACAAAACCTGCAACTGAAAGTTTAGCAACAAAGTTTGGGACACACCCAGTTTGGGCAGGAGATTAATGTTTTTTCTATCAGCTGTATTACTTACTCTTGCCTCCACACAGGGCTGAATCACGACTAATTAAAAAAAAAAAAAAAAAAGCATTCTGTTTGACAGAGAGCAAGATGACAGGAATAAGAAAGGCCTGAGGATACCTGTTCCCATCAGATATTCTGCAAAGGATGGCCAAGGGCATGGTGCAATGGTTTCATCAATTACTCTCTTTCAGCTCTTCTCATTGAAGAATTTCCACCCTCTGTGATCTGTAAAAATGTTTTAGTACCTATTTCTTTCATTTAATTTCTTTCATTTCATTACCTTTTTGTCCCTGTTAAATCACCCCATACCTGAGGAATTTCTACACTTTTTGTTGTTATGTAGGGGTCGTGCTGAAGTGGCAAGAAGGTGGGAATTTTATTTGTTACATAAGAATCATGGGATCTATTGTAATGTCTTTAAGGCTTTTGAGATACCACCAAGACCTGCCCATTGTTTGACTTTTCAGTTTGTCTTTCTCACCCCTCCTCAAGTCAATAGTTTCTAACAAATAGCAAGCCATCAGAATCTAGATATCTGGGCATTCAAAGAATATATGAGTCTGTATGTAGAGGAAAAGTGGTTTTCTGACTTCATGTCTCCTGTTTAGGACAAAGTTAATGATCCTCTTTCATGCAGAGGTGATAACAGAGAATTGCTCTTAAAGCTCATTTCCTTAGAGGATCTGTGAAGGTACTCAGCCACAAAGGGAGTGAAAGGAAAGGTAAATGGACAGTGTCAAGAGAGTTGTGAATTTATTCTTTCTAGAGGATAAATAAACTTTATTAGTATTTTTAAAATTATTTTTGGAGGACTTTTGCTTATGTGTGCTCATGCACTTATAATATAGAAGTGTCCATGGCATCACTGTACATACTGCTTCCCTTCAGTCTGCTTACCTGATTTTACAGTTGCAGCAGTTACCTGTATTGGTCTCAATATCTTCGATGATCCCATGCCTAAAAACCTTGAAGCTGAGCATTACCTTCCATGAGCAGTATAAAGCCCAGGTATACAGCAGGAATGTAAACACCAGGCACAGCAGCAAGATAACCTGCTCCCTGCACTAACATCCTTGAAGTATTAAGCCAAGTTGAAGTTAAATATTTAGGCTCTCCACAAAAAACGGCCTCACCCCTCATTACAACACCTACGTTCTTGACTTTCTCTGTGGTGTAGAATGAGCAACTCTGGGTCATGCACCCTCACTCCTTTTCCCATGGGATGAGAGTCAGCATATTTCAAGGAGTTGACTCAATGGAGCTGATGGCAAAAGCATGAGAGACTCCTATACTCACCCTCACCAAGGCATAGGAAGAATGGAATTTTTTTTCCTTCTAAAATTCATACTATGGCTGCAGAGTTTAGCCTGTCTCCAGCAGTCTGCTGGAAACGTTTCTCTCTACATTCATATGCATGAACAGAGATCCCAACCCTGCTCTTCTGACCTATTAATGAGAGTTTTTTCCCTGCAGGTTACAGGGTATCTTTCATCAATGCTTTATGTTCAACCTGGTATATTTTTTCATTCAACTTACTCAATTTTGTATAGAATCCTTGATTATTCTTTGAGTTATAGGCAGGCACATCCTTTTACATGGTAAAAAGGGTTCTTGCACAGAAAGTGCAGGTTCCTGAGCTTGACAGGCCGATGATAGAGAAAAAATGCAAACTGGAAGATCAGAGTTTTAAGGAAAAGCTCACCCAATGTACTGCTAATGACTGAGGCTGGTTATATTGTTCATTTTTACCTAGACAGTTCAGGAATGGTGATCTTAATTCAGATGATATTTGGTGATAATTCACAGAAATACAACAGAAAATACTTGAATGTAGAGAAGGAAACTTAAATACCCTGCCCTTTCAACACAGTTGTAATTTCTCACCATGACAATGTATTTCCATTTCCTATATCAGCTGACAGCAGAGTAGAAAATACAGATTTCATCTTTAGATAGTTCCATAATTTCATTCACCTAGCCTTAATTCCCTCCATGCAAGGAACTCAGACATTTGGTGCTAGTACAGTTAAAAGATTTAGTCATCATCTGGGTTAAAGACTGTTGTCTACAATTCCAGCTAACCTGCTCAATGTAATTCATGACAGTGTGTCATACTCTCTGAGGTGCTTTAGAGTATTCTGGATTTTTAAAAACAGACCATATAATCTAAGCACACTGAGAACAGAATTTCTTCCCCAGTCATGAGAGATAAAGCAAACTGTATTTGACAGAGAGTGTCACAGTATTTACAATGCTAATAAGGTCCTGAGTTTCCTGATGGTATGGAACGTCTTCGTAACAGAGTACAATGAAATAGGACATTTGATCTTTCTCCCAGAAACCTGAGATTCACCAATACTTTTTTAAAAGGTATAATCAAAAGTGTATTAATTACAAAGAAACATGTGAGATACTACAATTTTTGTCTGCTGCCAGCACCTCAATTATATTCAGTCTCTAATATGCCTGCAGCCACAGGCATGTCAATACTACCCACTGAAGGAAAAACCAAATTCATGTCTTATTAAATTTGCAAATGTAGCCGCACCCATTTCACACCTGAATTTCTCATCCTCCAGGCAGATTTCACTTATGCACTTTCAAATAAAATGCATTATATAAGAATCTGTTTCATCATTTAGGCTCTTGAGCATGGTCTTTCCTTCTTTAAAAAATTTTATTTGGGTGGTCAGTGGAGGATCAGCAGAGCATAAAACATTCTCTCTTTCAGAGTTAAAATTTTAAGAATCTAGCGTATGATACAAAGCTCAGGTTGCATAGTATGTTTTTTCCTACTATGAGAATCCAGGAGTTATCATTCAACAGCTTCACATATTTTCTTATCATGTACATGTAAAAGTGAAAGGAACTGATTTGTCTGTATTACTTAACTTTTTGCCATATTCTATAGTTAGACAAGTTCACACAACTGACCATCCTTGTCTTTCGATGCATACAGGTGAGACCTGACTCACCTGATAATACCATTTATTTATATGATAAGGCATTTTAATTCATAGAAGAAAAGCAATGGTAGGAGAAAAGACAGAAACTGCTTGGGTAAGAATTGATGTAGTCGACAATTACATATTTTATTGATGGGATACAGAACTTTCTACCTCTTCTTCAGTTATTCACCATGAGATAAGGGAACATTAACAAGGGACACCTCAGAAGTTTCCTGCTTTCTAGAACATGCTGGCCAGCTGGCTGGAACACTGGTCTTACTGATTGAACCTGTACATATACATCCCCTAGGCAGAAGCTGGTTGCAAATTCAAGTGTCTCACAACCCACCTCAATTTTCTAATCACTTGACGACTGGATGGGGATGCAAGGAGAATAACTGCCCCTTCCTCTGCTTGTGCAGGCCTGACCAGAGAGAACTCTTCAGAAAAAAAAAACCACATGACCTGGCCATGAAGGTGCAGAAATTGAACACACAGTGTATGAGTCTCAACAAAGCTCAGGTGCCAACTGTCTCAGTATTGCCAAAAAGACCATTCTCACAGAAACTCTTGTATGTGTAGGGGTGTTTACTGATGAAACTTTGAATGTTTTATACTTTGGGCATCTTTAGTGCCAGATGGCATTTTAGTAGAGGTTTTGGAAATGAAATCACTAAACCTCAGAACTTGCACATAGAGCAAGTCACTTCCATGTGAGTACAATCCACTCACTATTGATAGGAGATGTGGACCTGCTGGAAGGCAGGCTGTTTTTTCCCCCTTTGTGAGAAACACTGGTCATCCTCAGGTGAGGAGACTAGTCAGAACATGCAAAGTACTCAGGAATCTTGGACAAAGAGATTGAATACAACTATAGATCATGGGACCCCCACATATCACAGGAAAGCCACTGTGCCTGTTGCTAGCTCTTTCCCATTGAACTAATAATTTCTGTAGCTCTTTTGACAGGCTGCACACTGAGGCAATGTAACTCTTTTGGATATTTTTCAAATATACTGATGTTTAGAAGAGTCATCACTTTTCCAAGATGATGTAATATTTTTGTGATCTATACCACTGGCCCAGGAGGACAAGTTCCTTATATAAAATAAAATGCATTTCTGCAAACCTGTAAAATCCTCAAGAAAGAGGACAGAATGAGAGATCAAAAAGTAAGTTGGAGTCTGCAGAATTTTTTCTCTAGATGCGTTGTATGGTTTAAATCAAATATTTCTAGCTTTTGAATCAAATTTGCTGCTGTCATGATGATTGGAACTAAGACTACTTACTTCATGCCATCGGAGATTTTGGTCTTATGTTACCTTTATGGTATAATGAAAATGATACTCAGTTGTCACTGTGAGAGCTGGCGTGGATGTTTTGAGAGTTTTTAGTTCTTACTTGCAAAATGCTGCCTAAACACTAAGTGATATTGGAAGTTACCACAGTCTGACTAGTCCCTTTATTCTTTACATCACTATCTTATTTTTAGTTACTCATCAGTGTTCTCATGCTTCCTTTTCCTTTTCCTGAGACGTCATCATAAAGCAACCATTTAAAGTCAACAGACTGCTCACAGATTCTGATCAAGCATAACAAATGTAAGTATAGTTCAGGTGTCTGTTTTTCCCATTTGCTTTTAAGATTATCTGCATTCGATATGTGCTGGTCTCTTTTAGTCTGTGTGGTGCGTCCAAATATTTTAAAGCATAAACCAGAAGGACATTGCCTGAGCTGGTAGGAGGGGAAGGAGGAAATCCTATACTGGAGGAACAATTACAGGAAGCTGACAGAGTCATTAAGAAGTTTAGAAGAATCAACAGAGATGAAAGTCATTTTGGTATGGTGCCAAGTTGGAGAAGGAAATGACTTGTACACAGGGATAGATTTCAAAAAATAAACATTAAAAAACCCTCAGAAAGTGTTGTGGTAACATTTAGCTGAAAACAATCCTGCAACTTTGAGACAGTCTGTTGTCTATTCACCTGATTCAAAGGAGGCAAAGAAATGTCAGAAGTCACTTCTTTCCACAGAGGGATTCCCTCAAAATGGAATACTCACAGGAAAAGGCCTGTCAAAACCTTGTACCCATCTTCATATGTCCTGATTAGGAAAATGAATGTAACTAAACTTGCATTGTACTTGGACTCTATCTAAATGGTACATTAGGAGCTTTTCATGTCTGGCACAATTTCATGGTGCCAGAAAAATCTTACCCATAATCTGCACTGGTCTTAGAAATGGAGAGGCACAGGTGGCTTTGTTCCTCACCTTCAAAAGTTTTGTAAGCATTGACTCTTCTTCCTAGTCTCCTAAATTTTGTTCAGTAAAAAGACCTTGAATTTGCATAACCTCAGTAAAGACCTCCATTTTAAAAGTTAAAATATTCATGCTCATGAGGCATATTCACATCCCCTGGCTGATGGCAATACTGCTCAAAAAGTCCATGTTCCATCATCAAAGAAGAATTTCTTATATTCCACCACCTTGGGACTTGCAGATGAGATGAGCCTGCATTTACTCTATCTCTACAGAGTAACTGAGTATACAGAAAACAAGATGGACAAGTACACAAATGGACATCAGAAAGCACAAGGCTGTGGTACTCTGGCAAATAGACTACCCTTATGAATTACCCTTATGAGGACTGGAAAACCTTTATCACAGGAAAAGAAAATAGGTAACAAAAAGTGTTGAGACTGAGGACTACATCTAGTCTTGTAAGGCAGAAAGAGAAATGAAAGGGAGTGATGGAATGTCTGGCTGATCAGAAGAGGAGATAGGAGTAGCAGTACCTGTTTTTTTATTAACATAAAATTAGAAAGCAATGTATGGAAAACTGGTGGGGTAATATATGGAAAGGCTGGGATTCCATTAAGAGCTGGAATGTGGTACAACCATTGGGATGAGCTGGTGTAGAAAGCTGAAAGTTTCCTCCTGAGGAGGAAGCAAAAAAATAGAACAGATTCTGGGCAATGAGATTAAAAAAGCTGAAAGATATTGCTGTGATAGAAGTGAAATTGCTGAAGAGACTAAGCCAAAACATGGTGTAAGAAAAAGGGTGGAGAAAGGGATGGATTGAGAAGGGAAAGAGGAGCAAAGTATGAAAATGAGCAAAAGAGTCAGTCTTAGTTAAAAATCATTCTGTTCCATAATCTTCAGTGGAGCCTTACTGCTGTCAGCCCTGCTGTCAGAAAACATCTGAGATCCACAAGTAAAATGTTAGCCTTGTACTGTCATTAGTGATGTCTGCTTTGGAAGAGTCATGTATTAGGATGTAGTATCATGTATTATTCATAGGAATTAGGGCTTAAGATACCATTGATTCCCAAATGTTCAAAAAGGAATCCACTTTTGGCTTGATGACAGGCGAAGACAAAAAATGTCTAATCACTATTAAAACAAAAGTCACTTCATAGTTTCTATTGCAAATTCACCATCTTTTAACTTCCAGTCATAAGTGCTTGTAATCTCTCTTTTAAGATAGAAATCTTTCTCACTCTATTGTTTCTCATGGCTAGAGAATTTAAATTATTTAAAAAAACATGGTTTGATAAGTTTGATTTATTTGGTAGTATTTAAAGGCTAAACAGATTGAGCCATTTAAGTTTCTCAAAGTTTTCAGAGGGCAAATAATTTTTGTGCTATCATTTACACAAAGCCTTTCTCTCTTTGGTGATAGCAGTTGAAATTGCCTGTCATGCTTTATTGAACTAACCCAGTTATTTGGTTACTAAAGAAACTGACATCCTAGATAAATTCACATCATTATTAAGCAATTACTTAAACATTTAGGACATCATTCAGCTAACACCAGTGGCTTCACTGGTAGGTCTTTTGTAATTCACAAATGTAAATTGAAACCAAGGGTTCATTAAGAAATACCAAAACTGCATATGAGTTTCTGAGTTCATGATTCTATTCTTCTGCGAATGTCAATGAGCATGACGTTGATCCTTTCATTTGATCCTAAAATAAGCATTAGACTTTTAGTGTATGACCATTCCTAGGAGTCACACAGCTCCAATAATAACCCCTAGCATGTTTACATACCTAAATATTTTGCAGCATTTTGGTTCATTTTGTCTGAAAGTAGTAAGAAAAATTCTTTGGAGAGCTTCATCAGGAGTTACTTCTGTTTTCAATTTCATAATATACTTGTGTGCTATTTTATTATAGTACCCTTTATGGTTCCATAATAATGCAATTCATCTAGACTTATAGCATGCACTTTATAGATAAATTGTCAGTAATGAGTAAGATCATTATATGGATCCAGTTCCTCTGTTCATTTTATGAAACAATTCACCTCAGGATGATCTTATCTTCTCCCTCACAAGAAAGCCACTTTGTCTGGCATTTCTCAGGGGCAGGTAAGGGAGCCATACATATATCATTCAAACTGAAAACTGTACATTTCTTACATTCGAAGCATGAAAAGGTCATGTCAGTCACTGACAATTTTCTGTTTCTTCTCTATGACTGTATTTAGCTAGTCATAAATCTGTCCAAAGGATCTATCTCACCATTAAACTTAGTGCTATGTGCTTATGCACCTTTTCCTCATTTTAGGATTTATGGTATAATCATGAGCAAATTGTACGTTGTCTGCTTAGCCCACATGGCTGAGTTTTTATGTAGAAGTTAAGGTTTCCGAGTCTCCTGCTTAACCATATTGGTGTCAATTCAGCAATGTTTGTGTCTTTTTCAGTTTTACCCTTTTTTAAAAATAGGAAAATACACAACTTCCATGTCTTTCACGCTATAATAATATTTTTATTTAGTATTCAATAAGAAGTTCCAGACATATATGTATCATGATGTTGAGCCGCAGTTCTCACACAGTGAGTTTATTTTAAAAGGGCTTGAGATACTACTTTTCTCCGAGGTGGATGTGTGGGAGAAACACAACCATGGTTTCAGGAGGTTAAAAACCAATCTTTTCTGGCAAACTTTAGAAAATCAGTAATTTGGCAAAATTTAAAAAAATATTCAATCAAAATGAAACATTTCACAGAGCATTGACTTCACAAACTCTACCCATCCAACCTTAAATTACCCATATTTCAAGAAAAGGAAATTATGAGTAGAAAAGAGACAAAGAGAGACAAAGGAAGAAAGAAAAGCAAGATACAGCTACAGCCTTAGATACTAACATGGACTCAGCTGCCATAAAATCCAAAGACAATTAGGACTTGACCATGTGCATATCAGGGCAATGGGTTTTATCTTCTCCGGCCTCCTGTGGCCACCTTCTGCCCAGGTGGGCCATCTGGTCATCTGGCCACTCTAGGGCTAGATTGTGGTACCAGAGGTACGGTGTGGGGCACGGCTTCAGGTGTGCCAGATGTGACAGTGACTGGGTTGGACTAGAGGCTCCAGGGGGTGGGGTGTGGAACAGTGCATGTCCCTGCCCCCCCAACATACTCTGCAGTAGTTTTGAGCCAGTAATAATTTTCTCCAATCTGTCATGCATACCGGTTTAGCAACCAAGATTATACACTCTGTGATGCAAAGTATTGCTTTTTGAAGGAAAGCTGGAGTTTCTGTGTGTGATGATATACAAGTAACAATAATTTGATTTTAAACATTCAGATACATAAATAAAGTTTATTACTGCTTCTTTCTAACAAGACCTTTCCATTGATACCCATTGTGTGTTCATTATTTTTGCTTTCTTTCTCTAGCTAGTTTTGGCTGTTGGAACTGCAAAGCAGAGATTTGTGTATTTTCCTGTAAAGCACTGCTGTTTGGAAAGAGAAAGCCTTTTCTAAACGCCAACATATTGCTTGTAATTTATGTGGTCTTTCATGAATCTTAGTGGATATAATTTAGTAAATACAGGGGGGTTATCAGTAACTGTCATGTGAATAATAAGGCTAGGTCATTTTAATATCCTTCTCTGTGAAACCAGCACACATAATGTCAAGGAATACGTCATTCACCCAAAAGATTCATTCAAGCACAGGCCAGTAGGGCAACAAAGACTGCTACTATTGAGGAGGCAGAAGAGAAAGCCTTAGGCATACCCCAATCATGACACAGTTCAGGAGGCTATGCCTGGGTCAGAGAGCTCTGTGGAGAGAACTCTGCCCCCTTTGCTCATAAGAAAGTGTCAGGAGTATAAGACATTTGTGAACTCAGGAAAGGACTGTTGCAAGAAATGTTATTTGGAGCTGGTTAAAGGAAGAAGCAGCTGGTGGGGGTTGCATGGGTGGCTTGCTGCTGGGTGTTGTTATTTTCAGGAGACAATTGTATCTCCTCACACAGTCCTAGTCTTTCCTTCTGAACAGAGTAAAATATGGAGTAAACACAGAAGAAAGCTGCAAAATGTCCAGTGTCTGCAGGGAAATGGTGTTCCCCTTGGTGCACCCACATCTTTTGCACCCCATTTGCTCCCACAGTGCTGCCCCTGCAAGAAACAGAAGGTGCTAATTGTCTGAGAGTGATATCTGAGATGACAACAGAGCAAGTGGTGGGTTACCACAGCTGTCCAATAGCCAACACAAAGAACAGCAATACAACTTCAGGTTTGTCTTCCGGTTTGTCAAAAGCCATTTGAATCTATGGCTTTCTGAAGGAATGTGTCCCACTCTAGTCAGGACTGATAGCCCTATATAATCTTCTGTCTGTTCTTTCAAGGAATGCTTTTAACTGCAGAAAACACTCATTCTTTCAGTCACCTGCTTGCTAATGATCATACCTTCCCTCAGGGAAGAGTCAGTTCAAACACATCTTGCAGTGATTTAAACATTTTTTACCTTAGGAGATAGTCCAAACACAGTCCAACAGTGTCACGGAGTGCATTCTTTGCATGGATGCCCTCTTTGGATGGTATCTTATTGTGGATGAAATTGTGAAGTTTTCATCAAATATAGGAACAAAGGCAAATTCCTATGGGCTTAGACACTAACTGAGCAAAAAGCAAAAGCTAATTTCTAGATCTGTTCTGGGTAATATTTTTTGTAAAACTACAAAATCATATCTGAATTCTACATGTCTGAATTAATTATTGACAAATGTTTAACCACTAAGTTTTAATTACATGAGACACTTGAATCCCTTAAGTGAACAAAGCACCTTTTTCTGTGGGTAATTTAGATATCTTCTGCTTTGCAATGTGAGTGATGTACCTTGCAAAGGAAAAAGGTGCCTGACAATGGTGAGGTAAGTCTATCAGTTAATATATTATTAAAGCATGGAACCAGTCCATGCTGTGATATCTGAGGCTCCTCTGTGAGCCTAACCACTCTAGACAAGCAATGGTAGAAACATGAGAGCCTGCAGAACGCAACTGCTCCTGTGGTTCAGTCAGCAGCCAGGCTGGGGTTTCTGGATGGATATCCTGTACCTAAAAGTGCAGGAAGATATTGTCATAGCCATGTCCTTTTACAGAGATAGTTCTATCTCTAATTTGATACTGCAGGGTTAAAACACAGTGATATTTTGCAATGATCACCCACTTAATCCTTTATTCTCCTTGGAAATTAGAACTGCCTCATTTTCAAAGGCCTGCATAGCTGGAAGAGTATTTAGACTCTTGGAATCAGTGGTTACATATTCTTAAAAAGGACATTGATTCTACAGATGTAGAGATTGTGTTCAAGAGACAACACATAAATTAGCTTTAAATATTGCAGATACTACAATTCATAAGTTTGTAGCAAAAATTATTAGAAGAAAGAATCCAGACTATCTCAAATACATATGTATTTTTTCAGTGGAAGACTTAAGTGATTTTTACTTTAGTTCTCAGTAGTTTATTGAGAAAAGTGCAGTAAATTACATGTTTTACCTAGAAGAGATGCAGAATTTGGTCATTAATGTATCTAAAACCCCAATGATTGTTCAAAAATCAACCATAGAAATAAAAGATGGCTTAAAGCTCTTACCATAACTATATTTTAAGCCTTTATTCAGTTCAGAAATCTTAAGTAGGAACTTGCTTGTTATCTATTCCATTAACCAAGGATTCTGCAAATAAACATTTTTTCTTTTTGATAAGCTATAAAATGTTTTGTCCCAGCCAGTGTCAGACACAATAGAACTGTTAATGTGATCACAGATGAATCAGCCCCACCAGAAATGAGGAAAAAAAAGACTTCCAGTTCACATAAGTCTACTACAGTGAGCTTTGAAGTGCCAGCTAACACAGCTCAGTTCCTCAGATATCCAAAACAGTCTTAACAACATTGTGCATGGTAGATAGCTGGAACTCCAGTTCATTTTACATTTGTATAAATATAAATCAGAATTATAAGCCAAGGAATTTTCAATATAGGATGACCAGTACTATGCTTCAAGAATGTTCATATAAATACTGAAGATAGATTTTTTTTTACATTACCACTGGTTAAGCAATTGCTTTTCACAGTAACTGTTTTTCATTCCTATTAGCAACAACTGTATCTTTTATTTAACAGTGGAATTTAATGGAAAGAATTATGGGCCCAGCCCTTGCATTCTGTTCAAAACACTCCATTCAAAACAGAAAATGTAAAGTAAAGTTACCAGAACTGTAAAAAAAACTGATATTGCAGAATTTCTTCTTTGCTCTCCACAGCTTAAAGTCTAATGTTGTCCTTGAAGAACAAGGTGGGAGACTCAAAAGTTCATTCTTTTTCTTCCTCTGATCTACCAGTTTGACTGACATTGTGCAAAGAGCTTAAATCCTTATAAGAGGAAAGATAGTCCATTGAGTCCTTCAATATTCTTGACTAAGCTTCCCCACCTCTAATGTAGGGTCTCCATCACTATTTTGACTAAATTCTTAGCCACTAAAATGTTTAATATCCAACATTACTTAGGCAAGATTCTTCAGTGCAAAATACTCATATAAACTAAACTAGGCTACTTGATCTAAATTGAGTTTAACTCAGGCACCCAAAATCAGGGGCCTAAGGCAAGATTTTTCTTACCTAACCCAGATGTCTAAATCAGGAGTTCAGTCTCCTTAGAAACCTTAGAGAGAGACAGAGAGACATATACTGAGGCATTTATGATACTGTACTGGGAGATGTGCCTTGCAGGGCTCTTCATTCTCCGCTCAGTCCAGGCAGCAAAGAGCAATTTCATTCCCACTGCAGGCTAAAATGAGCTAGATCTGTACCTTAGTTCTGCACTGGGCACCTGGAGAGTATCACATAAGTACCCCGTGCAATCTGAGCTAGATATGGCTAAAAAACATGTCGAAGGAAACATATAAACACTGAAATGCATTAGAATATGCTTACCAATTTTCAGACTTGGAAATTAGTTTACGTACAGCTATTTCCCTTGCCAAAAATGATGTATTCATTTAAGGAGTTAAGCATGAGACTTTGCTCTGCTTTACTAGGAGGGAAGGAAAGAATGTCTCTTTGAAAAAGTTTTTCATGCCCTTCTTTCATTCTCTGTTGTACATTTCAGTTGCTGTTATCATATTTTCCAGTCTTAACATCCCCATGAGTAATTATTGCCACACAATTAAGAAAACATTTAGAATGGAAAAGCCATTTGTTAGAGTTGCACTCTAAACCAATGGTGTACTCCTGTGCTTTGACTGATAACCTTTCCCCTGACAGCTTGCTGGGATCTGATGACTGTTTAGGTTCACTCATTACTGATTCTTGAGTTGGATTTTCTGTGACCTGACCTTTCCAGTAGTATATTTTCTTGCTGAAACAAACACATTTTGACAAGTCAGTAGGGGCCAGCTTGATACTCCTTAAAGCAGAGAAGACAAATTTACTTTGTTTAGAGCACAGAGACTTTTTCAAATTTTTTCTTCACAGTTTGATGGGTTAACCCATAGGCTTTTCTATACTAGGGCTGGATTCTGTACTGTTCCTGATATGTTCTCTGTATTTTTATGATATATGCTAAGCAAACTAATGTTACTATAAAAGCAATCAGTCAAAATTACTAAAAGCAAAAATGTTGGATTAAACTAGAGAAAGAATGAAATATGTCACAATTTTTTTTAGAAATCAGATTGTTTAAGTATAAAATTCCATGAGCAGTGCATTGGTGTTTAGAAGACTATATTGAACATATTGCATATATTCCAAGATAAACCCTTTTAGAGTAATGCTATTGAATATTTTCAAAGATATACATTAAGGTGGATGATCCTGATGATGCTAATAAAAGGTTACAAGCCCAGCTCTTCCTTCCACCCTTCTCTGCTGCTGCAAATTTGACAATGATAATGGGGCTGTGCAGCAACAAAAATAAAGGTTGGGCAATATAAAATATAGAAAGGTTGGGCAATAATGGAGACTATTACATTAGAAATTATCATATAATGAAAGGCAAAACTGCATGAATTTTATCTATTATTTCCATCTTTAATAAACATGCAATACTACACAAAGGTGGCTAATACAGACAAGTGCTTAAGGTATTGTATTAATCTTCCTTCTCATTTGCCTCATTTTAATATTTCAGTTATGCCCTCAGCTGTACACTTTTATCATAATTTTAAAAGCTCTGCAGGACTCCACTGTACTTTACATGTCTACCATTGCCAAGCAGCATTCTGCTGTCATTCTGTTTTGCGCCTCTGTGTTTGTTTCACATTCTTTTGTGAAGAATAACCTTTCAGAACACTTTCAGGAATGTTTCACAGAATCACAAAATATGCTAAGTTGGAAGGAACCCATGAGGATCATTAAGTCCAACTCTTGGCCCTATACAGGACACACCAAGAGTCACACCATGTGCCTGAGAGCACTGTCCAAATGCTTCTTGAACTCTGTCAGGATTGGTGCTGTGACCACTTCTTTTGGGAGCCTGTTCCAGTGCCCAACCACCCTCTGGTTGAAGAGCTTTTTTCTAAAATCCAACCAAAGCCTTTCCTGACCCAACTTCAGGCTAATCCTTTGCATCCTGTCACTGGTCAGCACAGAGAAGGGTTTCATGAATGCCTAGCATATATCAGGAGTTAGCAATATTATTTTTTTTATTCAAAATAAATATTCTGAAGTTGTGTGCTGTGACTGATGTTGTACACATTCAATAAGAGTGCAAAACATAATTGGACAAAGAAAATAGGCCAATTTGCAAAGGATCCATAATGTGTTTCACTGTACAACATGGAGAAGTTTACTAGGATTTCATCAACAAGATTTGAAATTTTTGAGTTTTAATTGAATTTGAAATTTCATTTTGCCAGTTCAAAATGAAATACACCAGACAGAATGATCTGAAGTACTAATGGACATTATTAGGACTCTAAAAATCATAAGTGCTTATAAAAATATTTTGAAGCATCAAGAAAAAACTCTGCTTTCAGCTGTTTATATTATGTTTTCCAATAGTGAACAATCTGTCTGCATTAAAATAAGTAGAAAATAATAATACAATTATTATCAACACATAATATATAACAATAGTATGACATCATCTCCACAATCAAGTTCAATTTTAGCCATGCCTGTATCTTGTAACAGCAGCTGACACAGCGGAGTTTGGACTAGATAATGATAATTACTAGGAGCAGTAGGGAAAAAGTAAGATATTTCCTTAGGAAGAAACAAGAATGTTACATTTCTACAAATTAATGACTAGCTGTCAGCTGGGAATGCAGGTCTTCCTCTTTCATTTTTCCTCCAAAATCAAGAATCAAATACAATCACTGGTATTGTCAGGTATTTCATTTAAAGCTGGCAGATGGAGGGAAGGAGTGTTTTGTTTTTTTTTTTTTTTTTGCATAACATGTAATTAATGGCATTCTTTGGACGATTGCTTTGAATTTATGGCAAAGCCAAAGACTGAATAGGAATTTTTTAAGCATTTCACAATTAAAGAGTTAAAAAAATCATTTGATTATATACGTGTGTCAAATTATAAGCAAAAAAGAATTTCATTAAAATTGCAATATAATTCTTTAAAAGAAGTTGGAAATTGCCAATATTAATTTTGCCTGTACAACATTAATTCAGGCTTTTATCCATGTGATTATAATAGAGGCTCAAGTTAAATGATCACATCCTTTTTCCCACAGGACTTCTGCCTAATTTCAGCCATGCTACAGGGTCATGTTCTGGCAGAGTCAAGTTTATCTGCCTATACACTCAGAGAATCAGGTGTGAAAACCCCAAACCTGACAACAATAAAAAACCTCTAGTCCAGATGCTGTACAGTCCTGTTAGCAAAGTACTGCTTTTGATTTAAAATGCCTCCTGCCAGAAATATGCATGGCTTCCCTACCACAGCTGGTTTGCTTCTGGCCCGGGGAATGCAAGTGCAGTACTCAGGGCTCTGTGCAGCTGTCCATGTAGCTTTGCCAGCAGTTATACCTTGCCAGAACATTCATCATTAGCAGATGCAGATTTCTAATTTCAAGAATATTAAACTCAGCAGTGCTCTTAAGCAACTTATGTTTTCCACTCTTTAAATTCATTCAAGACAAAATGCAGCTCTCTGTTAGACTGCTTCACTAAGTGACTGATTACTCCAGGGAAAGTTACACAAAGTGCTTTGCATCTCTGAACACCTTCCTTCCAACCCCCAACCCTTTCTGGTTTTAAAACAGTCCTAAGACAATTATACCTATGAACAAATGGCTTTCAAAATGCTGGTTGTTACCACAGGGAGGACAGAACCCTGGCTATCAATATTGTGAGGAGTAACATTCAGAAAAAGATGGTCTCCACTGTTCTTCCTTCTTACCCTCAAGTTTTTGCTGCATTAAAAAATTGAATGGGATGTGACAGGGATGGGAAAGTGCTCTGTACTGTCACCTATGTCTGTGAGTATTCTTATATCACACAATATAAAGTATCCAACTGACATAACACATGATAAATGTGTGCCAATTTTTAATATTAAAAAATTTGTTCTGTTTAACATTAGTCTTGTTGAAACTGCATGTTGAAAACATTTGAAAAAAAACAGTAATTTAATAATTTTATCCATTAGCATAATTCGCAGTCCATCTTCACTATGAACAACAACAACAACAACAACAACAACAACAACAATAACAACAAAACAGTTTCAAATGCTTCCATAAAGTTTAGGAGCACAAGAATGGCCTGTTTCAAACATCATCTCCAAAAATGACTTTTTATTATTCAATTATTTGGAATCTGAATAAATCCATAGAAGGGCAACATTTCAAGGAAAGTAATTGCCAATACACTTTCAATTCTTTCTAAAACCTACCTCAAACAAACCTAAAAGCTTACAGGGGAATGGATTAAATTATATCCTCATACCAGAAAAAATATGTGATTCATCCAATCCATTTGTAAATAGTGTTTTAATTTTAAGTGGTGTAAATCCAAACTAAGTCTCCTGACTCAAATGAAGTTCTTTAAAGTAAATAAAGTAAGAATTGGGCATGAGAGATCATAAATACCTTTTTAGGGACAGGGAATTTAATGGTTTGACATAATAGGTTATTCTGATCATTTTTATTCTCCTAAAGGCTAGAAGGATAAGCTAATTAATTGTTGAAGAATGCATCATGCCCTTTCAAAGTTATTCAGCGTGCTTACAGTCCACTTAAAGTAAGCTTATATTTTTAAGGTCCTCTTAAGCACATATTAATGATTTGAACCTCTAAAACACCCAAAAACTGTTTCTTCAGACCACTTCCTATGAAAAAAAATTGGAGTTATTGCATCATTAAGTACAGAGTGACTGACTAGACCTGCCAGCTTTTAAAGGCTACCTTCCGTAGAGCACAAGAGCTCTCTATCTCTTTGTATAAGAAGTTGAGCAAGACAGGCTGGAAACTGGCTTGACTAAGCAAGGATCTGCTCCTCCAGCTGAGGAGTAAGAAGCAAATGCACAGCCAGTGGAAGCAGGGACAGGTGACTTGGGGAGAGTACAGATATGTCGTTCATGTGTAGGGATGGGGTCAGGAAAGAGAAAGCAAAGCTGGAACATCACTTGACAAATGACCTGAAGAATAACAAGGAGGAGTCTATAAGAATATAAGTCAGTAAAGAAAGGGTAAGGAGACTTTATTCATCCTGATAAGCAAGAAGGGTGAACTGGTGGTGACTGTTATAGAGAAGTCTGAGATACTCAGTGACTTCTTTTCCTCAGTCTTCACTGCTTCTCTCAAAGTCTCCAGTCCTCTGGGTAGGTGGGGGCCGAATGAATCCCTCCCATTACAAGTGAAGAGGAGGTTTAGAACCACTGATGAAGTCTGTGGGAACTGATGACATGTGACCCAGGGTCTTGTGGGTACAGGCTCACATTTTTTTCAAGCCACTATCCATCATATTTTAAAAGTTATGCCAGTCAGGTGAAGTCCTCATTGTCTGGAAAAAGGGAAACATCACTCCCTTCTTTAAAAAGGGGAGAAAGATGAACCATGAGATTACAGATGGCTGTGTCTCACCTCTGTGTCTGGGATAATCATGGGGCAGATCCTCCTAGAAGATGTGCTAAGGCACATAAAAGACAAGGAGGTGATCCAAGGCAGCCACCATGGCTTCACTATGGGCAAATTGTGCCTGACCAACCTGGTGGCCTTCTATGATGGAGTGATGGCAATGATTGACAAAGACATCTATCTTCTGTTAGGCCTTCAGTACCGTCCCATACGGCATTGTTGTCTCCAGATTGAAAATACGTGGATTTGATGGAGGGACTATTCAGTAGATAAAGAACTGGCTGTAGGGATGCAGCCAGAGAGTTGTGGTCAATGGCTCCGTGTCTAGGTGGAGGCCAGTGATGAGTCTCATCCCTCATGGTTCTCTCTTGGGATCATTCTACTTCAGTACCTTCATTGATGACAGTGAGAGCGAGTGCAGCCTCAGCAGGGTTGATGACAGGAAGCTGAGCTCTGCAGCTGGCACAACAGAAGGAAGGGATGACACCAAGAGGGACCTGGACAAGCTTGAGAAGTGGGTCTGTGAGAATCTTAAGGAGTTCAACAAGTGCAAGTGCAAGGTGCTGCATCTGAGTAGAGAAAATCCCAAGCATGAGTTCAGGCTGGTAGAAGAAGTCACTGAGAGCAGCCCTGCAAGAAGGACTCAGGAGTTCTCACGGATGAAAGGCTGGTGATGAACCAACAGTGTGCACTTGCAGCCCAGAAGGCCAACCACATCCTGGGCTGCAGCAAAAGCAGAGTGGCCAGCAGGGTGAGGGAGGGGATTCTCCCCTTCTACTCTGCCCTTGTGAGACCCCTCCTGCAGTGCTGCATCCAACTTTGGCATCCTCAAAACAGGAAGAACATGGATCTGCTAGAGACAGTCCAGAGGAGGGTCACAAAGATGGTGAGAGGGATGGACAACTTCTCCTACAAAGACAGGCTGAGAAAGCTGGCGTTCAGCTTGGAAAACAGAAGGCTTCAGGGAGACCTCATTGCCACTTTCTAGTACCTAAAGGGGACTTATGAAAATGAAAGAATGAAATATTATATAATTCATAGTGAGACATTTATCAACATGGGACAAATTTTCTATATAGACATTACAGCAGCACTATGAGGCTTCCTTCAGGTCAGTTGTTCTGGGGAATTCAACTTATCCAACAATCAATACAACAATTGTACAAGATAGAAGTACCCTGAGCTGGCCCACTTAACCTAGTGTCTGTGGGCAAAACGGAAGCTAGTGTTTTAAGTTAATGCCTAAGCAGTACGAAGGAAATGGTGCAGTGATAAGGGCACTTGGAATATGCTGAGTCAAGGCAATTCACCTCATATGGGAAAACTCTGACTGTGGGAAAAAGCTGTGGGAAAAAGCAATAGGCAGTGAGTTCAGATGAGTAGACACAGAGATGTGTAGAGCTCCAGCTAAAAAGGGATGTATGTGAGCTACGTGTTGGGAAGTTATAGCCCTTGAAGGGTTTATGAGGTAGTGTATCATGGACTGAATAAAAAAATTGGCATAAAACCAGGGGTTTGATGCATAAAGGCAGGCCTGTGGCATTCACATATTTACATGGGGAAATCAGCTCCCAATCTAATTAATTTATATGGTGAGTAAGAAATAAATAGGATGCTTATTATCATAATATCTAGCCAAAATAACTGACTAGTTCAAGCGTTTTCTGAAACTTTCTCAGAAAGTGGTGAAATTTAATAATGCTGCCATTACTATAAAATTAATAATGGTTAACTTTCTGAAAACTGTCTCACTGTAGCACTCTAGCTCTCAGTAAATTCCCTACTAAGCAGTATTGAATTAGATTTTTGCATTAGAATCTGCCTCTCCACAGACAAATTCATATTGAATTCGCTGTAATGCCATTACTTAAATAAGGATGCTTTCATGAAAATAAAAGTTTGGAGAAATGTTGTTCAAAGATGTTGCCAGTATTATCTTTCTCCAGAACTGCTTTCTTTCTTTTGCAGATATTCTTGGCTTATGCAATGTTTTGTTCCCTCTCTTTGTATAGTTTTAAACAAGGGTGTACAACATAGGTGCCTTTATGATCATCTTAAAGCAAGGGTAAACTAAATCAAACTCTTCTGGTACTGATTACTCATGGATGCCCATGAAAGCTTTCTTTGGACTGCCAATTTCAATAAAGTTTCCAGTCACATGCTGCTTAAGCAGACTCTGACAGGAAGACTATGTTCCTCACCTTAAGTAGTTCTTGTTCTAGGTAACAAGGAGATTGGAACATAAATTCACTTTCAAAAGACATGCTCAATCACAGTTTGATTATAACAAAAATGGTGTGCAATCAAACAGTAGCTGTAACACATGATTTTTACCAAAATTGCTGACAGAACACCTGTCTGTGCACAGCACAGTCACACTCTCTGTGTGGTATACAGAATGCAGAACTAATAAATGAGTAATACTAATCTTCAGTTTAATGGTCCATTTATTAAATTGAATTTGTTGTTTTATCATAGAGCAACATTTTTAGATCCATTAAATGGCTCCAGAGAAAGTGGTGTCATTTTAAATTCTACTTTACAAAATGTCCTAGGCATGAATTGTTCTAATGTTCTAAACACCTGTGGTTTTCCTTTCAAATACAAACTTCCTTTTACTTCATAGAAAAGTTAAAAAGATGAAGAAAGAATTTAAGGTCTCTAGTGAGAGGGCTGCAAAACAAAATGCAGTGAAATCAAGCAGTACTACTGTGACCCATTACCTCCATACTGAGGAAGCTTGAAGAGATCCTCCTGTGATCTAGCTATCCCCTTTGCATTCTTTGTGGATGTTAAAGTCTACATGAAATCAATGAGAGCTAGGATAGACAAACAATGCTTAACTGATGACACTGACATAAGGATTCTCTTATAGCTTTTTTATCAGGTTGCCCTGCAGAACAGGCATCAGTGTTTGACAATACTTCTGCGTAATGGATCATACTTAAACGGGAATGTGACTTGCAGATCACACGTGTCTCCAATTAAACAACGACCTTATGGCAATGGCAGCATGTGTTTATATGGAAAAATAATATTGGGAAAGTATTTTCTCTATTCCTTAGTGGCATTCAATGTGATTTATTACTTAGAAGGAAAGGAAGTCTCACTATGTGTCTGTCAGTGATCAGTGGCAGATCACTGACTGCAAACTGGAAAAAACTCTTCTAGATCATGTGAGATTTGCAAGAACTAAGGATCCACATCTAGCTGATTTCTGAGTACTTACAGGGATTTTTTTTGCATGCTTTCAGCTCATCAGAGAAAGCCAAGGTCAGCAGCATATCATACACTAAAGCAAGGAAATTAATCTTACTCTATACTAGACTATTTCTGGAGTAAGGAGACCAGACTTACTTAATTTAAAATGTACCTTTAGTGACTGATATTAAATACACTAAAACAAATGGTACAACCGAGTAATTGCCTTGGCTTTGCAAAATACTGGTACCTCAGAGATCACAGTTTGAGAGCTGCTGGTACATTATTTTAGGAGGTGCTAATATATACCTTGAATTCAAAGTACTAAGGAAATTAACTAATAGGATGAATAAGATCCCTTGATTCATAACCAAGTTTTTCATACTTCCAGTTTTTAAATTTTTCTTTTTGTTTGCATTTATAACTATATTACTTGTTATTTACAACTCATGATTGAAACAACTGTGTTCTTTTCTTTGTAAATGTGAACTTCAACTTTCTTTTCAGATGCAAAAAGGAAATTAATTTTAATTTACACTCACAAAAATTTGTAACAGCTTTCAGAGACACAGTCTTCATTATTTTTCTTTTTTACTAAAGACACTTTTTTATCCTTTCCATATTTGCAGCAAAATGTGGAGTGCCCTTGTTCCTAAGAGGTAGGAATTTGATCTTACCCTCCTTGACATTGCAACAGCAAAAGTCGATCAGATAGCTGAATCACAGTGGAAATGCACAACTCCCACTAGAATAGCACCTAGAATTTTACTGAGTCATCAGATGCTGGTATGGAAAGTGGATTTTAAAACTCTTTTGATATTAATCCCTTCATTTAGCATAGTTCATTTAAAGCTAACGTATCCATGGCTGCTCATATAATGCACCAGCCCACTCACACCAAAGTATTCACGTCTGCCTAGGTGTGAGAACTTTGCAACTTCTGCTATCAAACATATATAATTTTTATATGCCCCTATTCTGGGTAAAATATAAGTGGCCCATGCAACTTTGTAAAATTGGTAGAATTTTTCCCCAAATTGTATGTGACATGTATGTGACATGTCATGATAAGATTCCTTTAGTTATAAGACTCTAATCTCATCAATACAATTTTATCTTCCAATACTTTACCATGGACTGTGGTTGACTGTGTGGCCAGGGTGTCACTTCAGTCTCAAGGACTGGTCTGTGTGCCACCAACATGTACAGAAACCGCATTGATTGGCCCTTTCTGTCGAATTTTGTTAGATCAGTCAATTACTGTGATGGTGGTATAAGCTGACAGTATACCCTCAGTAGCTGTCAAACTGTGCCCAACTAACACCCATGGGCCAAGCTCCGGGTAAAAAATACATTGAATTTGTTACCATGTATTTGTTTCACCATATTTAGTACTACAGCTGGTCGGTGAGTCCAAGTGATAGGGAGAGAGTAATTATCACTGCATATCACTGGGGAAGAGGAGTTGCCTTAACCTGAGATGGAACGTCAGCACTTTCTGAAATGTAAAATTCTTTAAGTTATCTTAAATTGGGTAACCATTAGTCCTAAGCCTTCAAATTCTGGTGCTTAATGATTAAAATTTAAATGCTAATGTTTAAAAAAATCTGCTAAAAGTAATAGCTAGGTTAAATCACAAAGGAAAGCCTTCTTCATAGGCTGGTTAAGTCCCCTTAAAAAGGGGAAGGAGGGAGAGGAAGGTTATAAGGGAGGGACAGAGTCACATTTCAGGGGTTTTCTGGAGAAGATTAACTTCTTGATAGACTGTTCTTGTGAAGAGATTAGGATTATGAGGCCATTTGCTACAGGTAGCACTTGTGGCCAGAACCTTCACAGAGCATTTGGTGGAGACTGGGAAATACAGGTCAATGGAGTCAGTAAATGAGACAATAGAGCCTATAATGGCATAATTTATCCTGCAACAGTTAACACTACAGAGTATTAGACTTGTTCACTCCTTTCCAGATTAAAGCACCTCCATTCACAGAAGATGATATGTATGATCAATTGAGTGGAATGAAGAAAATTAGTTCACCTCTCATAATTTGCTGCTTTTTTTCTGGCTAGAGAAAGTAAACCTAGGACTACAGCATAGTGAGTTGTGTTGAGTATTCCTGAGCAATAATTAAGCAGCCTAATAAATTTTTGGCAGATAAGTGTGTGGAGAAAAAATACCCCAGTAGCGTTTATTATAATTTCCTTAGATTTCTTTTGGCTGATTCCTGCCTCTTTCAAATTTCTTCTGTCTCCTTTAACAATAGGCTTTTAGCTTCAAACTTGCTGCCAAAATAGGCATTAAAAATCCTGAGTTATTTATCTGCTCCAATGTACAGGCACTCTCCACAGATGCTCTGCAAATACCTAGACAGATATCCCAGTATATGTTGGCGTATTTTTTTTCATCCTTTTGGAGAGGAGACTATCACTTACTGTGCAGCCCAGTGACAGAACTCCAATGACATTTTCAGGATGTTTCAGTTACCAAGAACAGCAGGTGGCAACCATGCTCCCTGCTCTTAAAACTCCCAATAAGATCCTACCTTCCTCATCCTCTGGAGGTACCAAATTTTTTCAGCAGTGTAAGCAAAATTGAACGGTAGGGAAGTTTGAAGGAAAGGACTTGAACCAAGCCTGTGATGGAAAAGTAGGCATTAGAGTGGTTGTTGATTGATACTTCTATCAAAGTAGATAGACTTCTTCTAGACTTTCTGGTCTCCTTCTGTTTCTTAGGCTCACCAAAAGAGGTGCAGCCAAACCCGGTAGATGTGCTCTGCAGATCACTGTGCAGATCCCACCCTTCCTTCTCCTCTCTCCCACTGTGCTGTGACATGTCACCTCAGATGTAAGACAGGGAATGAGCTGTATCCCAGGAAGGCTATTGTCCTTGAGGTCCAGCTGCCTAAGTTTTCTGTGCCCAGAATAGGTCCACAAAATGTCACGGATATCATAGGATTATGATTACAGACAATATGGAAGCTGACATGGTTTTCCACAGAAACTTGATACATGATTATATCTCCAGAATTGCATTCACCAAGATCCTATAAATCTTTATTAATAAAGACAATAAGTCTTTATTAATGACAGATAGGGGGATTGGGTGCATCCTCAACCAGTTTTCAGATTATGCCAATCTGAGTGGTGCAGTTGATATGCTTGAGGGAAGAAAAGGGTGACTTTTACAATCTAGAGACATGGACCCATGCAAACAAACATCATGAGGTTCCACAAGGCCAAGAGCAAGGTCCTTTGCTGCAAATGGGTTGCAGCAATTCCCACTGGGTGATGACCTGGCTGAGAGCAGCCCTGCAAAGGGCTTGGGGCTACTGGTTGATTGAAAAATAGTACATGAGCTGTCAACATAAGCTTGAAGCAGAAAGGCAGCTGCATTCTGGGCTGCAACAAAAGCAACATGGGCAGCTGGTCAAGGGAGCTGATTCTACACCTCTACTCAACTCTGGTGACCCTACCTGGAATGTTGCGTCCAGCTCTGGGGTCTGCAGTCCAAAAAACCTATTAGCATTGCTCCAGAGGACTACCACAAAAATAATCAAATGCCTGGAGCATCTCTCTTGTGAAGACAGGCTAAGAGAGTTAAGGTTTTTTCTCCTGGAGAAGAGAAGGCTCTGGCCAGACCTTGTTGCATTCTTTAAGTCTATAAAGGTGCCCTATTAAAAAGAAGGAGAAATGCTTCTACCAAGGTATGTAGTGACAGGACAAGGGGCAGTTGTTGTAAGCTAAAAGGGGCTAAATTTAAATTGGAAGAATTTATAAGGAATTTTTTTTACTGTGAGATTGTTGACACACTGGAACAGATTGCCAGATTGAATAGTTGTGGATTCCCTGCGGTAGCAAGTGCTTAAAGCCAGGTTGGATGGTGCAACAATGCGTTATTTTTCTCAGCCCCGGTCAGCTCCCAAGTGCCTGGCTTGGGCACCTCTGCTTCTCGGTGGGCCCGGTGCTTGTCATGATTCCCAGGCACTTCTGCTGCCCCACACCGGGGCGAGCTGGCTGCGCTTTGCTGTTGGCACAAGGGGCGAAATAAAGAGGCGAAGGAATTGTCCAAATTAATCTGCATGGTGGCTGGAAGGCTTTAATGGCCACGGGAGCCACAATGGAGAAGCCACAGACCACTCCCAACTCCACGTGGGCGAAAATGGCCATAGGACCGGGGAGGCGCAGGATGATATAGGGGTGGGACAGGGAGGGCAGGAGCCCTCCCTCCCAATGGGGGCAGGCGCCGTGGGGATGACGTGGACCACGGCGACCAAAGGGAACGCGGCAGGGGCGGACATGGGGCTTCGGGGCAATGGGGTTGTGGGAACAGGGTGACCAACACAGACTTCTCAGGACTGGACAGGGGAGGGGTTACAGGAGTGGCAGAGTGAGCCCCAGTGGTAAGAGACTCGGAGCCGACCACCGCGGGGGGGGGGTGGGGAGAGAGACATGGGGGGTGCACGGGGGTACACAGAACTCGGCTAGCTAACATAGATCAGAACCCCTAATCTGAACCCAAACCCGGGATGCAACAGGATGGGATTTTGAGTAACCTGGGCTGGTGTCCTTGCCCATGGCAGAGAGGTTGAAACTAGATGATCTTTAAAAGTCTCTTCTAACCCAAAGCATTCTGTAATTCTGTGATATTCTGTTGTTGCAGTACCTCATGCATAGAGATAAACTGGAAATTCATTGTCACAGCTGTGGCTTTTCTTTAGCTAGTTCAATACCAACAAAAAATTTACAATTGTCTTTAGCATATGTGAAGCAAAGTATCCACATAACAGAATCCAGTGGGGTTTATCAAGCAATTTCACAGAAATACAGAATCACAGACTCACAGAACTGTTAGGGTTTTAAGGGAGCTCTGGAGATCATCTAGTCCAAAACCCTGGGAAGGCAAGGTCACACAGAGTAGGTGACACAGGAACGTGTTCGATTGTCTCCAGAGAGGGAAACTCCACAACCTCACTGGGCAGCCAATTCCAATGCTCTGTCACCCTCAATGTAAAGTTCTTCCTCATGTTCAGGTGAAACTTCTGGTGGCTTAGTTTAAGGCTGTTTGCTCCTTACCCTATCACTGGGCACCACACCACCAAAAAGAGTCTGGCATCATTCTCTTTGGCACCTACCTTTGAAATATTTATATGCATTGATAAGATCCCCTCTGTTGTCTCCAGACCTAACAGGCCCAGCATCCCCAGTTTCTCCTTATAAGAGGGATGCTCCAGTCCCTTGTAGCCCATCACTGGGCCCTCTCCAGTAGGTTCTTTTCTTTAGTGTCCTGAGAAGCCCAGAACTGGACACAGCACCAGGACTGGCCTCACCAGGGCTGATTAGAGGGGCAGGATCACCCACCTTGACCTGCTGGCCACACTCTTCCCAATGCACCCCAGGACATCATTGACCCTCCTGGCTGCAAGTGCACTGCCAGCTCACGGTTAACTTTTGATCCACCAATAAGCTAGCCACATTTGTGGTTCTCCTGATGGTAAAGAGAAAATTCTAAAATAGTCCTTGAAGTATAGCAGCCTGTTATTATTCTCAGTGTATTATTACATTTTCCTGTATATCATTTAATAATCATTTACTAAACTAATAAGTCTTTGGCTTACAATCTTTTGATGCTATGAAAGAACTTGATGAAACTATCAATGTTTCTAGGAATACTAGTAACAGTGGAAATAGTTATGAAGTATCTAGAAGGGCAACTAGGTATTCTCTAGTTATTCCTTGGTAAAGGGTATAGTTAGAGTGTTGTGCTGTACATTATCTTAGTTCTTAGGCAATCATTATTTTTTTATTAAGTTCAGAGGCCAATGACACTGGATTCATGTTCTTAAGGTCATAGACTAGGAATGGACAAAGCAGCCAAGAAATGCCTATTTAATAGATATGCAGAATATCATATGATGTAATGTCTCTTGTTAGACAGAAAAGCCAGAAGCTTTTATTTCATCCATCATGCACTCTCGACGTTGCATGGTTTTTAGTTATATCATATGGTGTGATATAATGTGTCACTTTTTTTTCCCACAAGTCTTATGCAATGTCTTGCAAAAGAAGTTACTCTAGGAATTTGCCCTAAAGGCAACCAGCAACCACCACTTTAGACCAGCAAAAAATTGTTATTGATCCCTGCTGAGTTTACACCGATGGACATCAGAGGGAACACCACTGCTGAGCTACTGTATTTTCATATGGTCTACAGTTTGTCCTTATTTCTTTTTACCCATTTGACATTGGTTAGAATATCAGAATTCTTAACTGTTTTAAACTGAATTTGGTCAATTATTATCTGAAACGTTTAATGACCCTTGAAAAAAAAGGCAGTAAGTGCAGACTTATGTTGTGGTAACACATATTTTTCAGCTCTTTACCAAGACAAGGGATACAAAACCAGTTTTTCAGCTCATTTACCTAGTAAACAAGCATTTTTGTGATCTAGTGCATTTTTCTGCAGCCCTCTTCTGCAATACTTTGTCACAACACACATTTTTATCTTAAGAACATGCACCAGAGCCTCTCATAAGGACAAAGTAGAGTTCAACTGCAAAAATGTTTGGCTACATAAAGCAATGCCTTTCCATTTCAATATTTAATTCTAAATTACACAATAAAATATATTTACATTAAAAATTGGTAGGTATTAGCTAAATATATAAAAAATTATACCGTTTAGGATCACATTTCCTTCTTGAGGGGAAAGGTAATTAAACATAATATAACATATTGGGATTAGAGTTATTATTTTATTAGTTCTGTCAGCATTAATGTGTGGTCTGATGTGAAATACTTACACAGCAGCAGACAAAATAGAGACATTTCTCACTCCACTCCAGTTAAAATATTGCCAAATATATTGCTTTTATTTAGGCCGTAATAACTACTGGAGACATCAACCAGCTTAGGACTTCACTGTATTCAAGCCATACAGCAGAATTAGAATTAGCGTTACCTAGTTCCCACTGTCTGAAAGATGGGCAAGAGGTGTACAGTCCTTATGCCTGAACACTCTGCAGTGATGAGAGAGAGCAAGAGAAAAATTAGGTTTGATTAATTCCATCTGTCTAATACATATGGTATTAAGTGGTTGAGTCATTATTTGAAGGTGTCTGTTTATCTCTGCCAGTTACAGGGAAAGCCTGAACAACTACCTAAGTCTAATTTTTTATTAACTTTTAGATATCTAGATTATCAAAGATAAATAATTTGCTGAATTATAATTTTTATTAAAACAAATAGATGGAGAAAATAGATTATGAGAAAAGTGGAAACCAACAGTAACAGCAGTCAAGAAAAATATTTATAGGCCTGAAGCTAAAGTATAAAGGATATTATTAATACACGAGCAATATTATCTACTGAAGCACTTTTTCTTCATTAAAATGCATAACTTGATTTTCTGCATCTGATGGAAAGCACACAACTACTTTGAATAGTCAAATAAACTTATATAACTTTTTTTTTTTTTAACCTACCTTCCTCATAACTTCTTTCCTTCTCACAGAAGTTCTTCATATGTGTGGGTCTCCTTTCCTCCTGTGTTTGGATTCTTGGTGAAACTTATTCAGCCTTTTGGAGCTCAAGTTTGTTGGGGCCCCAATTCCCCACAGAGAAGTGCTGAAATGTGTCCTGATGGTCCATATGCCCCTAAGTTGCCAAAATAGTCAAAAGATGGCTGACCCTGCCACAGGTCCAGGATGCTTCTCAGCTGTCACTAGTATTGAGGGATTCCTTGGTCTTCAATAAGGTACATTAAGATCAGTTCCATAGTTTCAATGGAAAACTTGAAAAACGTAACTAATTTGTTCCTTACTCCAGGTATCTCATGTGCACTCTCTTGTTAACTGAACAGCTCTGAAGAGTTTTAAAATTTGGGGGTTGAATTTTCTAGGGAATGTATTAAAGAGTCTAACCTCACACTTAATTTGCAATCTACATTAATTTGTAGAGGAAAAAGAAAAAAAAAGACCACACCCCAATGTCAATCTGTCATACTCCAACATGTTTTTTTTAAATAGAAACAAAAGCAAATACATGTAAAAGAAAGCAAAGTTCAATATTGAGTGCTTTGTTGGTAGAAAACCAACTAGAGCCTGTCTGACTCTATTTGTCTTAAAAGCTGCCAAGAATTTCAGTTACGGTTAATTCAGCTCAAAGCATGTAGTGGCTTATTTTGTTTTGTTTTTTTCTTCTTCTTCTCCTCAGTAAGAACACAGGTTAAAGAAAAGGAACGAGTTAATCATTGGAATAACCCTAGATCTCAAAATGCTTGATTTGATAATGTTTGATCATAAATACAAAGTTTAATGGACAGATTCGTTCCTTCACTACAAGTATTTCTTCCGTTTGGCATGAACTCTTCATAGTGGACTCCTTTCTAATACTATTCACACAGAAGGCCTCTTCACTGGCTGTTGCTAAACCCCAGTAGCAGGACAGGGTAGTGACTACAACAGAGGAAGGAAAAAAGGAAAAAAGGTAGAAGAAACAGAACAATATGACAATTATTGCTTCAGCTGAGAAGGAGCTATAGTGTTGAAAGTTGTAGTTTTCATGCCCAGATTGTATTTCTAGTCACATTTTCCGTATAATCCGTATAAGTTTTCAAATATCTAAGAAATTAATATAATTGAAATATCCAGCTGTTGACCTATCAATATGCAAGTGCACATGATGTAGGAGAATAGTATTTTAGAAGAGTTTTTATCCTAAGTCTTGGTATCTTTTCAGCAGAAACCAATTGCCAAGATAAAGATATTGTCCCAAAAGGGCTCTTTCAAAATTTCAGTGGTTTTGGGATGGGATTAAATATCCACTGAGTACAAGGTCAAGTCTACAAAATTAATTGACTTGTGACCTACTTTGGATTTTAAATTGCTCCACCAAGGCTAGGTAGCTCACTGCACATTGCATTTTACTTCTTTATCATACATCTGTCAGAGGTTTATGGACTTTCTATACCAATAACCCTTGAAATACATTAGAAAAGAGGAAAGCAAACTGTAGGAGTCTTTCATTTCTACATATCACAGTATCCTCTTCTGATCAACTGGTCTCCAGTGCTCCAGTATTCCAAAAGGGCTGAAGTCCTGAGATTTTGCAGAGCCCAGCTGATCTCAGACTTTTAATTTTAAATCTATTTTCTTAAAAAGATCAGTTGTCAGGTTACCTCACTCCTTTGATACCTTGCTGTAAAACCTAAATAAAACAACTTATGCATGCTCTCTGTTTTGAACACAGCCTGGGAGAAACTGTCCACAGATTTAAGCAGGGCTTTTGCCGGAACATACTGTACCAGATCTCCCAGATATTGTGAAACTAACAAGAGGCTTAAATGTCAAGCTTTTTAGATGACTGCCCCTTAGCCAGAAACAATGTTGCAGTTAAACCTTTTCCTCTAGGCATTCAGGGAATACAGGAATTGTCATTATGCTGACAAATTACATGCTTTGGGTCTATTACCACATGCAGAGATGGATAAAGTGTGAGTTATCTGCTGCCAAAACTTCTGTTGGAATACTGAGTGTAATAGTAGAATATGCCACTGTTTGGCCTACATTTAGAATAATTGTCTCAGATAACCAAATAAAGTATGTTTAGATGAACATAAATCTATTTGAAAGTTATATTGGTAAATGGTGTTTTTTGTTTTCATGGTTATTGTTTTTGTGGTATTGCACATCTTCCAATCTCTCCCTAGAGAGAGATGTAGTGACAATATACATCAGAAGGCTGTTGGAAGGCTTAGTGCTAACAATTATGTTTCATTTAAGAAAATACCTGTGCAAAGCAGCATGCTCCTTCCCTAGGTTCAGGAATGTCCTTCAGCATGGACATCTACATGGAAGTCCATTATTAGATGCACTCATTGAAAAGGAGGAATATTGAATGCTTCCAGCATCATTGTACAAGTTGGAACAGTGGGTCTAAAGAGAGAAAATCTAAAGAGAGAAAATCTAAAGAGAGAAAATTACAATACTAGCTGTTGGGGGAAGAGTTTGACGATACTGAGCATGTTCATGTGCCTAGAAATATTTTTGCTTCTTTCACTTTTTGAGTATAATGTCTTCCTGAGGTACTGTTCAGATATTATGTTCTCATTCACATCTATGATATGGACAGCAGAAGTTATTACTTACACCTGAAAATTATTTTTCCAGCTAGATAGTATAAGATAGACTGCTCTACAGAAAAAAAAAAAAAAAAAAAAAAAAAAAAAAGATGAATACATCCTTTATGGATGAGCCAAACCCTTTTCCACCCACATACCTCCCTTGATCTCCTAGGGAAAACTGGCCTCAGAGGTTCCTTATGTATTAATTTTTGCATTACTTTTTAATACCAGTCAAGCTGTGCAGCTGCAGAAACACACTGAGTCTACCAGAGACAAGGACTCAACAAAGAAAAAGCTGGATATAACCGTGGTAAATGACTGGTCTTGATAAGAAGAAATATTCAATTTTTAGCAAAGTATTTTACCATACTAGTTTGTATTGAGGTAATAGGGAGAAAGCACTAGAAAAGGAAAAAGTAGGAGAAAGAAAGTGAAGCAGGAATTACTGATTGTGTGATTAAGGTAAATTTAAGAGTGGTGAATGCTCTAAAAGATTTGTTGTGTTATTTGCATAAAATCTGAAGAAGCAAATCTAGGCATTGTATAGTGGTGTGAAAATACAGATTAACTTCCCAATACTGCCTCACTCACCTGTAATTTGACTTTGTTTTTTAATGAACATGAACTAGTCTTTCCACAAAGGTATAATTTGTGGAAACTGTTGTGTTGTCACCCAGTGCTTTTAAGACACACAATTCCCACTTTTATGGACTGCTTTCCTTTCTGCGGCCAGGTACCTTACAAGAGCTACAAATCATTCCTAGGAGAATACAGAAGAAAAGTTTGTTTAACTGGTGATGGTGTTTGGCTGCTTTTTCCTCTGGTGGGAATGTCTGTCTCAGACTTAAACCACACAGCTGGGGAAAACAACCTCAGCCTCCAGCCCAGGCTGCCTGCATACAGAGACTGTAATTGTCAGCCAATGTAATACATACTAAAGAAGCCAGAGATTTCATGACTTTCTGCTCAAGAGAGCCTGGGACAGCCTCACTTAAGACTGTATAGCATGTGCAGAAGAGATCAGACTGTTCAACCAAAGGCAAACATTAGTATATTGGTTATAAAATGCACAGTACAGACTTAGAAGCTTTGTCTTATCCCCTCAGAGTAACACCATTTTGTACTGGTAAATTAGGTGTATTAGCTCAGAGCTGGTACAGTGTGACACCAGAGTACTCTGCTCACTAATAGTAGCTTACAGCCAATTTGTTCTCACAGACAAGCAACTGAACACAGTGTAAAAGAAGGAAACCGAGAACACGTATTATCAGTGCAGATTATCTGGGACTAATCTAACACACAGAGTATAAGGTTTTCTGTGCTCACATTTAAGCCATGAGCATCTGGTCTTGGCCATATTTGGTCTACTACCGATGAATGGAGAAATCTGTCATCTGTGGATACCCTAACAGAGCTAATATCTTCCAAATAAATGTCTGAGCAAAATAAACGACTAAGGCAAAGTTCTGTTCATTGCACTGCTCCAAAAATAGGTGTATATTAAAATAGAGTCAAGTGTTATACAAAGTGCCCTGGCAACAAGAACTAATATTGCAGTGAGTTGTAAGTCCCAGGAATGCAAAGAGAGTTGGGCAAACAAACTGAACTGCTCAGTTATAAACACGGGCTGCTGCTGCGAAGAAAGGCAACAACCATATTGAAACATGAGAGAAACCTCAGCATGTTGCGAATCTAATGCACTACCTTCAGGCAAAATACTGCAGTGGAAATAAAAGCTTTGAAATTTTTAGACAAAGAAGATGGGTAATGTTAACTGGACCAAAGAGACACAGCTAATAGAGTGGGGACAGCTTCCAGAATGTGACGGCACATAAGGATTTTCTGGTGACGGGGAGAAAGAGGAAGACTAAAAGCTGTGAGCATTTTAGTCTCTACGTTTGTTCTTGTCAGACCCTTACTAGCTGTGCACTATAAAGTATCACCTCTGATATGCTGTGGTTGCATATTAACCCCCTGCCTATTTCCCCAGCTGCATCTCTTCAGCATGTGTTCCAGTGATAAAAATAACTTAATGCACTGATCTGATAAAAATATTTAGATAACTAATAATTCTGTCTAACAAATATTTCAGATGCTTCTTAAGAAGATTATTTTTATTAGATGGAAAACAATTTCAATGGGGTTCACCCACAGTGTGCTTTCCATGTGGATGCTGAGACTGAATACAGCAAAACCAGTCAGAAATTTTACTTTGGAGAGAAGCACTGCTACACTAATTTATTTAATGACACATGGTGTGTGGTAATGCATAGCCTCCTTTCCAGAGATATTAGGTTGGGTATTCTGAGTCCAGGAACATGTATTTATACAAACATACTTTAAATCTGGGTTTTTTTTTTGAATGCTAGTTATGAATACCAGAACTTCTGGGAACCAAGTAGTTATAGTTCTCCCCAATAAACTTGGGTTGTCAGAACTATTAGTTAGGAAAGGCCAGTCTAAGACTCAGACTTTGGATGTAATAATTCTTATGAAGATCCTTTTGAACTCTGTGACTATTGACTTAGCTGCAGATTTAAATACAGGTTTTTCATATGTCTGATTTTTCATAGTTTTACTATTCACAGTTACCAATAAAGAAATAATTGGAAATTTGGCACAATAGGTGAACGATATAAGAAAATTGTTGGCTTGTGTCTTGATTTAGAAAAATTAGGAAGAGATACAAGTTACAAGAATTGCCAGATATGTACACACTCTTCAATTTAGCAAAAATACACAGGTATTTTCATAAAAATGAGAATAATATAGGAAGAGTTACCTATCTTCCCACTAAAGACATAAAAATCATTAGTGGGAGTAGAGAGCAATCCAAACATTAGGTTACAGACATGTATTTTTATTCCTATAAAACACACAAAATAAAGTTAGTCAATCATCAAGATGATGATTTCACTAGTTTCTGGAAACTATATACCTGCTCCACACAAGAACAGGTAAACAATAGTCTGGATACTAATATGTTTACACTTGCTACAATTTTCCCTCAGAAATTATTCCTCCCTTTCAGCTTCATTTCAATGTTTTTTTTTTCCTCATTGTAAGTACTAAAGACCTACTCATCGTTCTTTGGCATCTGAAGTTCATTAGAGCTATCATCAAGCAAAGCATGATCTTTTTCTTCTCAGTTTTCAAGTAAGCTTCTCATTATAACATGACCAATATGACTGCAAAAAAACAATGAAAAAGCTTATCTCAATTTTCTCTATTACCTCTGTTCATACACAAGGCTGCTTTACCTGCTTCTGAGCAGAAATGCTTTGAATACCTTTGCAATGAAGTCATACAGTCTTATATCATTGCCTCCACAAGGATAAAATCAGGAAGCAGATAACAATTAACACCTTCATTATGATGTGGTGTTGAATAAGTTATTTCCATGCCTCAGAGTACCTTAATATTTACCACTATTTTTTGTAATCTGTGTAAGCTACAGAATTCTCAGGAAGAGCAAGGTAGGGTTCAGGAAGAGCAGGGTAAGGTTTCTGACACCCTTGTAAATAAATGCTTATTACCATTGATAAAACAAATGTTTCATTGCACATTTTCTGATTTATAATTATTTCTGCCTGATAATGAAAATACTCTTTCTGTGAATAAATCTCAGTTCCCATTATTATCAGTGTTGCCTATTTAAGAGTAAAAAGTTATCTACAAATACTGAACTAGCTGCATGATCCTGTGTCCATAAACTACAGTATCACCTGATTTTCTGAAGAATCTTGTTTGAAATTCCATTACTTATAAGGTTACCTTTATAGCTTTATTGACTGTGAAACTAGGAAAAGTGCTTCCTGGTTGAACTCGTGTGACATGAGCCATATGACATTTCAGAGTAATTTAGGGCTGAACTGGATCACATGAATTTAGAAAAAGATTTTTTAAACTTTTATATAAAATGACATTATAATTAAAGATATTAGTGATGAAGAAGTTTGACTGCAATGGTGGCAAAAAGTACATATGATATTTCTTCAATCTCTCTTCCTAGTGTTAACCTATAATCAGTGTTCTAACTTTGCTTAATAAATTAAAAACTCTCTTGAATTCGTGATCAAGCCTTTATCTCATTTGTAGCTAAGCAACACTATAGAGGTTGTATTTCCATATATTGAATATTTATTCATTCTTTGATTATCTTGTGTGAATGTTCTTGGAAACTTCTAATTTATGTACACCCTTTAGTCTTGAATATACAAGATCCAGTGCCTTTTAGTCAAAGTCTCCCTAGAGTGAGATGACAGCTTCAAATAATTTGATTTCTTTATTCTTTGGAACACTGGTTGGGGACCTCACATATATAAGCCTAAGCCATATTTGGTATATGATAATATGTTCCTTCTCCTCAGAAATTTTTTAATGTTTGCACTCATATATGTAAACTGAAACCAACTTTAATTTCAGGGAATTGTTTCCAATTTCTGCTGAGAAGTCATATAGCAGTTGTAGCAATATTTTGCATTTCTTTATCAGTGTCTGTGCCAATTAAATAGTTTGTACCCCTCTATAGCAAAAACTGCCACTTCTGAATTTCTTCAGGTAAGAGGAGAAAAATCAGACAGTGTCTACTTTGGCCCTGTAGTACATCCTTCAATATCTTAAGAAGAACTCAAATTGGCTCAAAAGCTATCTACTAAAAAAAGAGAGAAAAATATAGTTAAAACATTTAATGAATTAATAAATCAATAATTGTTCTGAAAAGTATTTCTAATGAGAAAGGCAAATAAAGAAAATTATTTTATGATGCATTGTGTATTTATAAGCACAGCCAAGCAGCTATTTTATCCCAAAAACTAAGATCTAATAATACTACCAAAAAAACCCAGCTCCTGTGCACTGTGTATCCCTCTAAGAGGCAATGACAACAAACCACACCTTTTCATGCAGCTACTACTCTAATTAGATAGAAAAATATTAATTTAACTTAGACATATACATGCAAACAAAAATGGAAAGGATTACTCTGGATATGAATACAGAAATTATTTGTAAGGTGAAATAGCTAATACTTTTTTCCATTCTGTCCTCCATTTATTTTTCTTGAAAGGGAAAAATAGACTGTTGTTACTGAGGCCATGGTGTCTACAGGGATTAACAGAAATTTCCTAAGGTCATTTCTGTACTTTGCAAAAATATTAGTAACATTTAATTAACAGTCTCAGTGAAAACAGATTAAGTTGACCCCATTGAGTTTCTAGTCATCACTTCTTACATTGCTTCTGGCACCTTTGGGATTCTGTGTGAAGTTATCACAGACACACTTAACTGAGACAATTTAATATTACCCATAGAGAACACAAATCCATTTGCATTATTATCATCAAATGAAACCTTATTTCAATAACATTTAACATAATTAAAATCTATGAATATATACTGCAGATTATATTATGAAAGAAATAAAAGATTAAATATTAGAGTGATAGTTCTGATTGAATACATTCATTTTTTTTTAAAGTTGCCAAGTGACCCTATTTATTATTTGTGCTCAGTAGATATTTTTAGTGTACTTTTTGCTTTGGATGTAGGTGTGAAGGTGTTGGTAATGAGGGAGATGCAGCAGGTGACCTGAAAAACTGGAGGCTGCTCCATGCTACACATGGCTTGGTCCAGCCAGGTCCAAAATGGACCCTTCCCAGGGCACAGCTGATCCTGTCAGCTAAGTTGGCACTTCTGAGAAAACACATTTAAGAAAGAAAAAAATACCTCACAGGCAGTGAGGACTGAGGAAGTACATGTGTGAGATGAAATCCTGCAAATCCCAAGGTTTGAGAAGATGAAGTGGGAGGAGGAGGTGCCCCAGGTGCTGGAGCAGGTTTGCCTGTTGGCAGTTGAGTGGGCCATGGTGGAACAGGCATTTCCCTGCAGCCTGTTGAGGAGCCCACATTGGAGCAGGTGAATATGCCCCAAAGGAACACTGGCCTGCAGAGAGGAGCCCACACTGCTTCAGGTTTATCCTGAAAGACTGCAGCCTGTGGGAGATTCATGCTGCAGAAGGGAAGGAGCATGAGGAGGAAGAGAGGAAGGAACTGTTATGGGCTGACTGCAACCCCCATTCCCCATCCCTTTGCACTGCTCAGAGTGTATAAAGTATAAAAGAGCAGGGTGGTCTAGTTTTGGTCTTTGTATCTCACCTTCCTGCTGCAATTTTAATTGCCAAAAAATTAATTTTCCCCAAATCTTTTAAGCTCAGGATGATAATTGGCAAGTGATCTTCCTTCTTTATCTTTGAAGATCTTAATCTTTATCTTCACCTATTCTATCTTATTTTCTCCCTCATCCTGTCGAGTACGGTGAGTGACATAGTAATTAGGTGGGTGTCAGGAAGCCAGCCAAGCTCAACTCAGCCCCCCCATTGTATGTTATCTTCTGGGTACAATGGTTTTGATTAGTAGGGCTCAAGCTAGAGTTGTTAAAGGAAATTCCAGTGTGAAAATCCCATTGAATTAAATACTCATGGCATGGGTGCGTAAAATCAGAATGCAGAACGTGAAGTAAGAAAATGGGGAAGAAGCCACATTAACCCATTTTAGGGTCTAGATTTCAGATGGTGAAATGTAGTGCTGTGGTTTTAATTTTTCCTGTTTCTTTTGGAAATTAAGATTTCTTTTTCAGAACTTAACTAGCAAAACCAAAGTCTCACAGAAGGGCAATATTTGTTGTAATTAAATAGGTACAGTAGCAATATCCACAAATAGACAGTTTCTAGTCAATACTACATATGCATTGCACTGATTCACATACATATCAATACAAAACTGAATTTAAGACTTCATGAAAATTCATACCTATAAGAGGATGGGTACTTATATTCCTATTTTGTATGCAAACACTTAAATGAATGGCTTGTCACTGCTTAATAAATTTTCAGAATTTATATGATGAAAGAAAATTTCTCTGCATGCAAATACAGTGCAAACAGACCACTTGCAAAAGACCACAAGTTATAAACAACTGAGTGAAGATATTAATTTAGATAAACAGAGCTTGTTGAGTCAGAAATATACTACAAGGTAACTTACCTTATGCACTTAGCTCTTCAGATGCTGTTTATAGTCACTTTAGCAACTGTGACATATTACTTCAGTTGGAGAAAAAAGTATGGATTAACAAGAATATATATCAGATGCAGCCATGATAAAAAGAACAGCATATTTCCAACACACTTTATTAAGCTGAATTACTGGTAAGGTTCTTAATTTTGGTTATAGTTGACTAAAAGATTTCCAACTGTTTGGATTACTATTATTTTTCAAGTGCATGGGAATTTAGAAACAAGATCATGAAAAGCTAATCTAAACAGGCATATAAATGATTCTTTTGGGAAACTGTGTAGTAAATTTGTTGAATTGGATTGCACACATCAGAGATTTCCTGAGCTGTGAATTTCCTAAGAACTGAAAAATGGAGGAAGTGATTGATAATATAATGACAATGTTTTCCTTCATTGTTGGTAAGGAGTAAGAAAATTCCTTGGCAAAATCCAATATGTCTGATATACGCTACACTGAGTGCTGTTCTGATGAGAGTAATTATAAAGAAAATGCCTACTGTAAAGTTACTGTGTAGGTAGCTGTTCATAGAATAATAATTTTTTACTGGGCACAGGCACCTTCACCCACTCAGCTTAAGTAAATTATACCACCTTAAAAAAACATCCTGTATTTGATAGTCATTTTTATTTGGAACTAATTTGGTAGGGAGAAAGTTAGCCTAGAAAATAAACATTTACAATATTGGAGAAACTTATCTTCAAGAGAAGTGTGTGTACACTATCTACCAAATAACTACTGCCATTTTAGAAAACAAACACAGAAATACTTACCCAGATCCAGTGTGCAAAGAGTATGACATGTAGAAGGAATATCTGGAGTGAGTTTAAACACATCAGCTTGAAGTGCATTGATTATTTTGTGTTGAAATGGAGTAAGTTTTAAACCATTGCAAAATCATCATATGCACATCTATAAACATCCACACAATTCAGGCCAACGTTGAGTGTGTTTTGGGCAAGTAGGCCAACAATAGCTTTTAAAATACTCTTTTAATAAAGTACTTTCATGAGCGTGGAAGACTTACCTGCTGAGAAGTCCCAGAAAAGGTCAGGTACAAAAGTATGCAAATACAATGCTGCATTTATATGTAGCAGGTATGCACTCACCAATCACTCAGGGAACTCCACTGTCATTCAGGCATCACAAGGGACACTCAGTAATTTACTTCCAACAAGTCTGCTTGTAATTGTGCTTCAGTGTCTAATGCTTGTTAAAGCTTGCCTTGTGATCAGACTGATGTTCTTAAATAGAGTGTACCAGAGGTAGCAAGCATAACACTGGTATTGGTTATCAAAGCCCAAAATAAGGTGGCTGGAATGCAAAGAGTAAAACATCCTGTTTCCTCAGGCAAGTATATTTTAGTCCCATTATACAGTCTTCCAGTAGTTACTGCCTTCTTTCACAGTTTTAGCAAGCCCTACTTAACTGGCTATTATCCATACATTAAGCATACAGTCAAATGCTAGCAATTCTTATCATTGTACATTCAGTTCATGTGCTAACCACAAAGCAGCAAAAAACAAATTATTAAATTTTTTTGTATGCATTTATCATTGTGCAACATCCTTTTCAAGGGTTGTGTTTCAGGTCACAAATATTGATTGCTATTCCTTGAATCAGCATGACATTTCCTAGGAGCACTTAGTCATATATACATATTGAATAAATTTCAAGATAACATGTATTTCACTAACCTTGCTTTCATTTAGTGACATTACTCACTTAATACAAATTCTTACGCTCTAAAATGCTCTTTTAGCATCTCAGTTCTCTTGATGCCCTCAATTTTATTTCCATGTTCTGTAATCAAATTCTGTCATACTTCGGCTTACTAACAGTAGTACAAAATCATATGTGTTTCCTCAGCAAGACTGTGTTGGGTTGACCCCAGCTGGACACCAGGTTCCTGCCCCCCAAAGCCTCTCTATCCCTCCCATCCTCAGTGGGTTTGTGCAGAGAAATCACAACCACAGGCTCCTGGCTCAACATAAGAACAGGGAGAGATCACTCACCCATTGCTGTCATGGGCAAAACAGCCTCAACTTGTGGAAATTAGCTTAATTTTTTACATTAGCAATTCAGAATAGGATAATGAGAAATAAACCCAATTCTTATAACACTCTCTCCTCACCCCTCCCTTTCTCCTGGGCTCAGCCTTATTCCCATTTCGCAATACCTCCTCCAAGCAGTGCAGGAGGGCCTACCACTGACCTACCCCTCCTTCTTCCTTGACTTTATTATCTGGAGGGTGCTCTCTCTCACTTAGTTTGACTCCTCTCTCCAGTTGCTGTTTCCCAGAAGTTTTACCCCTTTGTAAACCTGTTATCTCTTTTGCTGAGGTACTTGTCCTTGGCTAGGAGGGGAGCTGTATGTCATTGGCTCTGTTGGACGTGGCGGGGAGCTTCTACCAGATTCTCACAGAAGCCACCCCTGTATTCTCCCAGTACCAAAAGCTGATCATGCAAACCCAACACACAGGAGCTTAATTTTTACAAAGTAGGGTAATGCATGCACTAAGAAACGCTAAAAAAAAGCAAAACTGTTTAAGTCTATGAAGTATATTTGTTAGCTGTTTTCCAATATTGTTGGTATACCATATTTAATGCAATACAAGTTGTCCTAGAAAATTTAAGGACGATTCTGTCCTTATTCACTAAGAAGCAAAAAATGTTGATAGCACAGCAAAATATTATTTTATTATAACCAAAGATTAATATTTAAGACTCCTTATACAAATTCATATTTAACAAGTATATTCTAAATGGATTTTTTTTTGTTATTTTAGAGATTCCACATTGTAACAGTCATTTTAGTGTATGGAGTGCACTGGTGATTATAACTGATCTAAAGTAGTGCTCCATCTTTCCTTTTTAGTTTATTTAAATCTGCTGGAAAAATTAACTAGTAAAATTCCACCTTACCACTCTGAGAAGCATTTTTTGCACTCTCATGCTTATCTGCTATTACTCTTTGTCATATTTCATACATGTTTTTACATTCACTTAAACTAAAAACACAAAATACTGCTTTTATGCTTTTAGACTCACCATCTGACTTGAAGAGAAGCTTAACCTCATTACTAAGCAATGGTAGGCAACAGCCACCTTCAAAGCAAATACTTTAAGGAACTTATTTTTCAAAATAAAATTAATTATCCCTTAGTTAATAGGAAATTTCAGTTGCAAGGAATTATTATAAGATAAGATTATATAATCTTTCAAAATCGAACAAGCTAGAAAACACAAACACTCTCATAATTCATTAAAAATTCCTAGAGGAAGCTTCAAAATCTGTATTATTTGTTCTTTCAATCATTCAGCAAAATTACAGTTCTTAACTTGTCCACAAGACTATGTTTTGTGCAATCAAGTCAGTATGTGCCAAATCTAACTTCCAGAAAACCCTGTCAGCTATTCATACATCAGCCTGCTTAATAAAGCAAGTACTATCAGTAACAGAAAAGGCACACATTGAATATCTTGACAGGCAACAGGCACAGCATTTACAGCTTTGCTATTTGGTAAGCTTATTTTAGCATTTAGCGACGAGTATCAAAACATGATAGAAAGCTACTTTAATTGGCAATGGAACAGTAAAGAGCACGCCTTCCACAAACAACACAGATCAACATCTTCATCTTAATGAATGGACCATATGAACCTGTTACCTTGAATCATCATATTACATTGATTTTGAGGCTATGAAAGACTTTTTTGCTCACCTTTATCCTGTCTCATGTGACAAATTGTGAGAATTACTTGAGTCAGTTACTGCATCCTGTTGAAAAGCTATAGGTGAGCTACAGCATCTCTCTTTCTATCACATGCAAACTCAGTTTAAAAGTTTCAAGTGAAGTAAAGATCCACAAACTTTTCCATTGACAAATTATTGTCAGTACTGACATTTGTTTATTATTTTATTACATTTTAGATATTACATTTTAGGTATTTAGATTTTAGATATTGGTTTGGCTGTCAGAGTGAAGAGCATGAACAGATTTATTACTTATCATTAAGAGGTTATTTTCAAGAAAGACTATACTGTCATGTCTTCTTTCAGTCCTCTATCTTCTTTAGGAGATAAAACCTGCATTAGCTTAGAATTGTCATGGCTTTTTCTAAAATTTTGAGTTTTCAGCTTCTTCTTTGAACTAGTAGTTCCCTAATTTGCTGCAGCATTCCAGTGACACAATGCCAAATGGAGTGATGTAAAATAGTCTTGCTTCTCTTTGCAACAAATTTCATGACTTTTGTATCCAGCAGCTGCCTGAGCTCTTCTCATGAATATGTGCTTTCACTGTGACAGACAATTTAGTCTCCATATTGGGTGACTATATTCTCCTCATACCTCTAGGACATGGCCTTTTTAATCCAGAAGCACAATCTCATACTTGGTTGTGCTTCACACAAATATTTCGATGGCATCCAGGTTGTTAAATGATTTAAAATTTTACATAGCATTGATTTGTCTTCAAGTGTTTAATTTGTAAGTGTTTACATTTGTCATGCTTACAGCTCTGTCGGTAGTAATTTCACACCACATAATTGATAAAATATGTTGAAAGTGTTGAACTAAGAATAAGTTCCTGTGAGCTCTCATTAGAAATGCCAGCAAATGCAGGTCTGTAATTTGTAAGCCACTGAGCTCTCTGCTCTCACATCAATCCACTTTATGAAAATATAGTTCTACAGTTAATCATAGGTCTCCACAGACAACACATATCTTTACAAACCATGCTTTTAGCTCACAGGGAGAAGTACCAGCACATATATATGACTGTCATTATTTATAAATCCATTCTGACTGGTATTTATTAGATTACCCCATTCAAGTGTTTTGTTAATAATGTCTAATTTTAGGTACATTCTATTTGGCCTTTAATCAAAGTTGGATGGATGTGCCAGTAAATATGCAGATAATTTTGTTTAGTTATTCAACAGTTATTGAGCAGACAGATCCCTTGAACGTTTTATTAACAATTTTTTTCCAGTGTATATATCTTAAGATAACTCAGTATGAATCCTTTATTTCTTATTGTACATTAAATAATTACTTACCTTTATACTTTCTACCAAAACCTCCTTTTTGTACCTTTTATCTTTGTCAATAGTTTCCCATACTTCTTAGCTTATGTTTGATGTTCAGTAGCATTAGGCTTCTCCCATCTTCCATTTCTTGTAAGTATTTTTGTTAATTTCTTCATTTCCACTCTACATTGCCTTTTGTTTAGTTCCATTTCTTTGGTTTTGATAAGAATCACTTTCCTAATGGATATAGAGCAAGCTTGACAGAACCTAGAAAAATGCTTTAAAGTAGTATCCAAATGTCAGTCGTGCTAAATTCTTACTACTATCTGATTTAGCTATGTTTTTATGCCTTTATGATAGGATCTTTTTAAATCATTACATATATATCTTACTTTTATACTTCTATTATCTATGCACATTGTAAATGTGATTTATTATAGCATACTGACAAATGAGGGAAGAGGCTGAGTGAAAAGCTTGCCTGGCATGAAGACAAGAAGGCATTGTGGAGACTTAATAGCATCTTCCCAGTACCTAAGGGCAGGTTACCAACAAGATGAACCCAGACTCTCTACTGATGGACATGGCAGAAAAAAAAAAAAAAAAAAAAGGAAAATTGAGATGCCACCTTTACATATGAAAAAAAATCACTGTGGCACTAACCAAGGGTAACTAGCAGAATGCCTGGAAAGCTCAGGTAATGTCTGTCCTTTGAGGCTTGTCTGACTAGATGAAGATGTGAACAGCCCAGTCTGATCACAGAGTTGATCCTGCTTTAAGCAGGAGGGTGGATCTCCATCCGTCCCATGCAACCTGAATGATTCCAGTTATGCAATAAGATCACTTACAACTGCACCAGTATTTATTTTAAATTTTGTTTGCAATTCCTTCTACCTTTCTGAAGGAGGATAATGTTAGTATTCAATTGGGTTGGTTATGACCATGCTTTAGGTTTCAATTTTGAGAAAGAAAGATACTTAGAAATTCTATGATGTTTTAGAATTAGCCACATGAGACCAGTTTTTGTCATTCTGAGTAGATTACCTAAAATAACACAAGTTCATTAAACATGTGAATGCCTCTACTGTCGCTGTCGAGCAGGACGGGAACAGAGAACTCCAGATCAGAAGGCAAAGAAAATGAGCTCTGATTTATTTCAAATATACCGCTCTATATATAGAGAACATCAAGAAGACTAATTTCATTTGTCTTAGAGTAAAAACATGTCACACCATTGGTGTGCAGTGAATGACGCACAGTGGCAGAGCATATCTATAAACAATGTGAATAACCAGATAGATTAGAGAATTATTTACATTCTTTCCCAACTGTTTCCCAGGCTCTTGCCTGGTTAGAAAACCTTTCTCTTTCTCTCTGACTGAGCTGAGAATACCCACACTCTACCAGCATTTCCCTTGTTCTTTGTTTTGTATAGTAGATGGACTATTCTCTATAACATAAAATCACCATTGCATGTTCAGTAGGGTTTTGTCAAACAATCATTTAAAAACTCAAATTTGTGTACATTGCCAATAGCAAGATGTGATAGAGTCACAAATTAACACTCAACAGTTGTATCAATAACTTTTCAGAGGAGTTCAGGTAACACAGGTTGAGCAGTAATCTGTTGATACAAATTACTTGGTTTTCAAGTCCTAGGACAGTTCTTTAACCTTTATGTAATTTGGCTGAAGTCTATTTCCTATATCCTGTAGGCCAGAGGCTGGCTGATATTGAACATACAGTATTCCCTTGCAGTGAATGTTATACACACAAATGTTTTCTGCTGACATGATGCGGGCCCAGATGGTACTCTGTGCTACTGTGCAGTTCTCTGTGCTACTAAAGAATTTTGGTTTCAGGATTTAATGTTTTAAAAAGAGAAAACTCCAACTATCTCTTCTCCAAACAGTCCCTTTTGCTTGGCTTTCTAATCAGTCTTTTTTCATTGATCAGAAAAATGTCTGAACATGAGTGCCTTTTGATAAAATTTAAAGCTAACACCTTAAAGATAATTATTGCCATAATACTGACCTTTTCAATGCAGTGTGAATGTTGAATCTTAAAGTGACTTCTTAAAATATTCATGCTAATGAGAATTCCTTTGCTTTCATGTCTGAATTTGTAACTCCTTGCCATAAACATCAGTAATATGCCTGTAGGCTTATGACTCTCCCATAAAACCAATCACATTAGCAATCTCATTTTGAAGCTGGTATTAAAAGTGGGATAGGAAAGTGTTTCTGTATTAGCATAATCCAGACAGAACTTGCTGCATACAGTTGAAGCATAAAACTTTTCCTGTTACATGGTCTGACAGCTGAGATGAAGATATTTGGCAGGACTTGGCCTGCAATTTTGCAGGATTTTGTCTGTTATACATTACTACAGTGCTCATTAATTCTCCAGGACTTGGCTTTACAATTCAAAATCTATAGTCACTACGTATTTTCTCTGTGTACACTGGGAGTAAACTGAAGGGGATCATGGTATAACTTATAGCTGAATTTTTACAATGTGACATAAGAAAAATGCAAGAAAATATGTTTTTTTCATGGCATGCACACAAGCACGCTCTCAGCACTTCCTAAATAAATGTAAGTATCTTGGTAAATGCTATTTCCTTTGTTTAATGACATGGATCTTCTTTTCAGCTGACCTTTTATATCTTTTCCTCCACTTCATAAAAAAATATAAACCACTACTCTTTGTGGGAAATAAGGAGTGTACTGTCTTTAGTATAGAGTAGATTCAGATCTACATCTCTGCATTGCTTTCAAAGCCTTCACAACCAAGGAATTGATTGGTGCTTGCTGGCTTCTTAAGTAATTGTTGCAGACAAGATGTCTTCAAATCATATTGCATCAATGCCACTCATAAGTAACTTCAGCCACCTAAAAGCTAGGCATTTAAATAATTTTTCTTACACATAGTTCTTTTCTTTAAATAGTAGTGAGGAGAAGTTGCTGCATCTCATATTCCAGGTTAGGTACTCACAGAGTGAATTTATGAATGAGAGTACATTTAGAGACAAACTAGAAATTAAAAAACAATGAAACATGGTTATTAGAAGATCAAATAAGTTAAAGATGGGAACTATAGCTACTATTAATCGAAGAATCAAAAATTCAGGCCTTAAAATTTTAGATAAACAAATTTTGGTTCCTAAACGTCTTCTCTACTTGAATTCTCTTCTGAGGAGTCTTGTCTAGCAAGAGTGGTTAGCCATATGAGGCTCTCTTCTGTGTTTTTATTTGTGTTTTCAATTAGAGTACACTTAGTAGATGGACAACACATTTTGTACTAGAAAGCTGCTGAAAGTAGCAAGATCATACTTAGAGATCAATTGTTAATTATTTTAATTTTTCTTATGTGGAATAAATGTATGTGTTTTATTCACCACAGATTTTAATAAGTCCAAATAAAATTTCATATATAAGTTGTCAGTGGAAATGCCCGAGCAATTTGTGAGAATATACTTACTTCATGTAATGTGAAGAAGCCTCTACCTGCTATTATTTTGTTTAGCCGTCATAGGTGTTTAATTACATTCTTTTGATGTCAGTAAAATAATTTAACTTCCCCTGAAGACATTGAAAGACATCTGCTATATTGAAAAAAGTATTTTCCCATGCTACAATTTGAGCATTACGCATAATTACTTGCAAAACACATATCTATATCTTTCCCAGTTCAAAATAAGCCTTATGCTTTAATAATAATTCAGCCATTATATTTTGCTTTAAAGTAGAGTCACCAATATACATAGCAAAATGTATGTTTTCATAACAAATAACTCAATAGCTGAAGATATATTTGGCAGGTGTTCTAATGGTATAATTACAAAGATAATATTTCATTCAATAAGAATTTTTCTACATATACAAACAGTAGAAACCAGAGCATAGCTGCATAATTTATAATCATATTTGGAATTTAGGAGCTGGGTTAGCATATTTGATGGTGTATCAAACTAAGAACTCAGTCCAGGTCCCAGGTCCATGATTCTCTAGTGCTCATTTTGGAACCAAATTCCTTCTATTCTATAAATATCAGAATAGAAACATAAAAAATAAGGCTCAGGTGAGTGTGCTCATCCCTTTCCATTAACTCTAGAGGAAGCCTAGAAATTTTACATAGAGTAGATTTAAAGACTAATAGGTGAGATATATTCCACCGTAAATATTGCTATCTCTGTTCTAGAAAAACCTTGGCATTGCAAGTAAATTTAGATGCAAGAACTTTCATTGCTCATTTAATCCAATATTGTTATAAAATACAAAATTACAATATATGCTGTAAATATGTGCTATAAAACAACAGTAAAAGAATATTAACATGTAGAAGGGATGAGAATTAAAATTCTGTCTAGCACCATTGTCATCCTCTTGGGAATGTGTCTTATGTTATCATCGTAATAATTATCTGGGTTTTGAACATAACATATTCACTACTAAATATTTTTATGGTATGTGAAAATATATTTTAGTAAAGCAAACCAGTCAATGGTCTTCATTGTATACACCATTTGTTTCATATGCAATGAAATCCAGCTATCTCTTGTGCCTAATAAATTCAATCAGGGAAATGCAAATACAAAATACTCCATTTATTTTTTCCATATGGCAATTATAATGTAGTACAAGCTATGAAACTTATATATAACTTTATTTATTCTTCAACTTTTAGAATTAATCTAGAGCTCAATGTGAATACTTAAGAATGAATGGCATTATAAATTGTTGTTATAACTAGAATTTAAGATATATCTACTTAACATAAATAAAAAGAAACACTTATTCAAAGCTTTAAGTAACCTAACTATTAGAAACACAATACATCAACACTAATTTCATTGGAAACTCAGCAAGCAGGAAAGATTCAGACACTACTTTCCAACCTCTTGGTGGGATGTACAGTTTCCAACATCTTTTTTCTGGCCTTTCAAAATTATGTCTTTTGGAATATAAAAAAGAAGATTATTGTCATCAGGCAGTTACAGACTAAGGTGATGCTAGAGGCAATATTTATAGTCCTAGAGCAGTTACAGAGATCATACCTGATTGCATATATATGCACAGGGAGAAGGCAAAAGAAAATGAGAAAGTGAAGGGACAATGAAAAGAAATCAGCATCGAGCTCTTTCCTAGCAGCAGCTGTGGTAATATGAAATTGGATAACACAATATTTTGTAGGCTTATGTGATTTACATCATCCTAAATAGCTTCTGAAAACAATTAAGCCACCAGTGCAGACCTTAGAAGATATGATGCTGCCTGCCTCTCACAATTTGAAAGCTCAGGAATTTGAGTGCTCTATTCCTTATCAGCTTCAGTCCCTGACTGCTTATATCAGCTTGATCAATAGTTGAATTTCAAAGTAGCAAAAGAATAGAAAGCAGTAGCAAAAAGCTGCTTTCAAAAGATGGCAGATTACTGACCAAACACAGTTCATAATATCCTTACTGGCTAACTCACACAACAGGATCACCAAACAGTCATTAGGAAGCCTAAAATTATCTTAAATTTCCATTTTCATGAATTTTAGCAAGCAGTGGCAGATTTACTCTCAGTCATCCTCTTTTTCCTTTTTCTGTATCTGTTTCCATAACTCATGATTTGACATCTGAGTTCTGACAATATCAGTCACAGTCTATGTTTCATACAAGTTGCTCTCTTTCATGCTGCCACTATACCCAGATAATGTCTGCAGTCCTGTTCTGCAATGTCCAGGCCTCAGACACAGGACTACATATAAGCAGTTCACTGATAACATCATTTCCTCTGACTCCTAACAGCCCCCCCAACAATGGGAATACACACTAACAACAAAAAAGGGAATCTATGCCTATGAAACATCTCAGACTAGACTAGTAGCTGAGATTTCATCTAAGGACAAAAATGAAGAATTATTCTCTTTGCTTCTGTCAAGGTCTTTGGGTGCATCTTAATGCTAGTCAGCAGAAAAGATCAGCAGATTTCATGAAAGATCAGTGTGGATATCTGTTTCCCAAAGGAAAACCTCATTTTTTTTCCTATGTCTATCTGACATAAATGTTTTGCATGGAGACCAATTTCATAATTTCTGAGCAAGGAAGTTACTCTTCTAAATAACAACCAAACCATAGTTATATTTGAATGATGTTGAGTCAATGTGAGCTTGAGAGCTACAGCCATATACTGAGCAGCCACAATTTATAACTGACAAGAAAATAAGAGGAGCTGAGACAGTCTTAACAAAGATCAAGGCTCTTTTAAAAATAATTTGTTCTTTTACAATACTGCCACAAGTAAGATAATAAATTGTTCATGAGTGAAGTTATGATGAAGGATTGCTTGGCAGTCTGGCTGGATATCAAAACAGTATTTTACAGAGTAGGATTAGCTGAATAAAAGGTGAAGTGTCAACACATTTAATTTCTAAAGTATCATGAAGAAAATATAAGACTTTTAATACAATGAAGTACCAGTGGACACTTTACTATTCTTGACATAATCCTTGAGGACATGTAATAATTGCCTTTCAAGTTTTAATATTCATTTGCTCATTCATTTTCACAAGTGTATAACTGTGCTTTTGTAGCCAGGCACTGATGGTGCTAACAAGGTTGGGTTTATATCTAGGGTTAAACTAAATTTAACAGAACCAGTAGCTAAAGCCTTACCCAGAAATTTGGGGAAAATACACACCTCTTTTTGGTATGGCTAAGACCAGAATCCTCTCTTGAAAGCATTGCATCTTCAGATAAATAAAAACAACTCTAAAGAAACAGGAGAATATAAGAACATTAATGTCAGAAGACACAAGGACAGATTTACATGTCTGTAACAGAAAAACCACTTTGGTGATACCTTCATCTGCTGTATCTGGTATCCAACCTTTAGACTCCATGTCCAGTAGACCATTGTTTCTTTGAAGATTCCTCACTTTTCCAACATAATACATTCAGAGCAAACTAATCACACAATATCTCAGAGATGCAGTTTATGAGTGGCTGTGCTCAATCTCTTAGGAAAATGCTGACTGTCAGACACACCATTCTAGCAGCACCCTCTCATCTCATGCAACTGCTGCACTTAGTCATGATGATGCAATGACAGACAGACCAGAGCTTTGCACTAAATTGTTGTCTTCATCTGAGCAATCCACACGTGTCCCACCCAGCGGAGCCATGGGCGTTGGAAAAATAGCCTTGGTCATAAGTCATTATGGTTTAGCACTGTGCTCGGTGGGGAAAAGGAAAGATTAAGGGGGTTTGAAGCAGCAAGAATCGTGGAAAAATAAAGGGATAAAGTGGTAACTGAGCAGGCAGAGCATTAAAAGTAGGTGATCAGTGGACTTGCCTGTTCATGTTCTGCACAAAGGGCTCATGTGTCTGGGTACAACATCTGTAAAAACCCAAGTGAAAGCAAGCATCAACCCCTGAGAAGGGATCAGGGCTCAGAAGCCCATGTGTCCATGGTGTGAGTGAGGGTGTGCAAGTGGGTGTGTGAGGACTAGCAGGGCCTTGGACAAGCTGGACTTGCTGCAAGTGTGTGACGTGGACTGGGAGCAAGGCAGATGTGTGTGTTTCCAAGGGTGAGACCACAAGAGGACCTGGCTATGGAAGGGACTAAGGTGTTCCCTACTGTCAGAGGGACTGTAGGGTCTGGGACCATAGGGTCTTGGGGGCTCTGAGGGTGAGATCAGCTGGACAGTAGACATGTATCTGGAGCAGCAGCTGGAGTGGGCCTGCAGACTCAGGGGTTCGTGTGTCCCACTGGCAGCAGCTGAGGGTACTGAGAGCCAGGGGCCACTGCTGGCTTGATTGAATATCTGAGTTCAGCTGCTAGGGGGATCCATCCTGTACATATATTCCCACTAGCAGACCTCCACCTGGGTGAGGCTATTGGTCCTGTTTGTGTGAGCGCTGAGCCTGTCTGTTATGTGCATGGCCGGCTGTATGCACATGAGTATTTGTGATGGGTGGGTGTGCATGTGTGCCTACTGGGAATGCATGCTCAGGTAATATTGCATCATAAGCCAAATTTATGGATTAATTTATTTAAGTTATAGATATATTATTTCCCAAATAATTACAATGCATATTATGGAATAAATGAAAAACAATACCAGGTACAACATCTAAGCTAACATTTTGCTAAATATTTAGTTACTGATTTTTTTTTAAACTTTCTGTCTTTTGAGCGATAAAAAGTAAGGAAAATTCCACCTTCAAAAGGTTTACTTAGACAACATTAAAAGAACTCTTTTCACACTGTCCTGGAGACGTGCACCAGAAGTTAAATGAAACAAAGCTCTACTAAAAGCTCTATCTGGTGAGATATAGATATCTAAGCCTTTAGTTTCCAGTGGTGATGAAAATAGAATAGCTAAATAACTAATATAAGGACAACAATATTGACTAAACACATGTTCAGGATTGGCATACAATAGATAAATAAGATACTAAAAACACTAGAAAAATATATTAGAATCATTCCTGTGATTGTT